>NC_081406.1:275076769-275397394 GCF_030272615.1 Cryptomeria japonica
GCCGTCTCATATTTAGAAATAACTGGTACAATGTGGTCTCTTACTTAATCCACAATTATCTTAAGGGCCTTCTGACTGTCCTTGCTCCACTGAATTTTCTCTGTATCATCAGAGGGTTCAGGAATTTCACTTTTGACATGAGAGTCAATTTTATTTTCTTTCAAAACAAGCATGATCCTGAATTTCCAAGATACAAAATTTGATGCTCCATCTAATCTATCTTCAAACCTAACTCTGGTTGCCATTAGGATCATGGGAATGTGATCTTAGTAAGAGCCTGGTGAAAGTTTATGAGATCGTTACAGAATTTTAATATGATCTTCCTTAACTTCACTCTGATACCATGTTAAGTTCTTTCAAAAATCTATGATCAAAATAGAAGAGATGGAGATATGATCTGAAAGTTGTATTTTATCTGCTATAGCGTGTTTTAAAGATGCACCACACTTATCAATTTCGGTGTGTACATCCTCCTCAATGTAAGCATGCTATATAAGTGGATGAGGGGTTATGTAGTGAAGAGATATGTCTTCCCACGTGGGAAGACACATCTCTTCCCTACGTACCTCTCACCACAGTATATAAACTAGTCACCGTTTACTTACCCGATCGGAAGGAGTGCGACTTGTTTGAGAATCGCTTTATCACCCGATACCATGAACGGTGTAACTGTTGGTCAAACGCGATAAGTTAACTTTGGTTTTATTTATCATTAGTTAACGTTAACATATTAGTATATGTAATCAAATTAATATATATATATATATATATATATCGAAAGCATGAAATAGTATGACCGACGTTACAAAATTAACACCTCAAACATGAGATATAAAAGGGAGAAGAGTTCATTTGAAAAGGAGATAGGGAGGAAGGAAGGAAAAATGGAGCATAGGAATTAATGAAGGATTAACGGAAGAAGAAAGGAATAGGAAGAGAATAAGGAAGTGACTCCTTCAAAAGGCAAAACTTATGAAGGGTTGTGCTCTTTCAAAAAAGTGATAATTGTGAAAGGTTGTGACTCTTACAAAGGGTTGAAGAGTTGCGCTCTTTCAAAGGGTGGTAATTGTGAAAGGTTGTGACTCTCTCAAAGAGCAGAAATGATGAAGGGTTGTCACTATTTCAAAGAGTGGTAATTGTGAAACATTGTGACTTTCTCAAAGGAGAGAAATGATGAAGAGTTGTGACTCTTTCAAAGGCTGGTAATTATGAAAGGTTATGACCATTGCAAACGGCGGACATGAATTTGGGGAATCATTTATTATTGTCGAAGGCAACAATAAAACTTGGTGACTCAATTCTTGTGAAAGGGTGGTGACCCTTTCATCAATAAAGTATAAAGGAGAATTCATTCCAAGCATGAAGGATCACTTATCAATCATCACTCATAAATCCATCAAAACAAATCCTTCATTCATCCATCAATCATTAATCCCTCAAGAAATCAAGCAAACAATCATCAAACCCACATCAACCATCACTTCATTTTAGGATCAAGAAAACAAATAATTCAACAATCAAGAATCACTCTATCAAATTGTTCGTGTAATTTATGTCTCATGTAATTACATTTTACTTAAGTTAACTTAAGATAATGCATTTCATAGTAGTTTGCATATGAGACACCTAGGGAATTGCATATTTAGGAAATATGGTTGTAGGAGAAATTCCACTTTTGGTGCTGTTATCTTGTGATCCACCTTTAGTGGAATTATCTATTATTTCTTCTACCTACCCATTGATGTGTGTTTATGCACATAATATTTCAGAATAAAATACCAAAGTAATTTACCCTTACTTGAACAAAATCACCTTAGATGCTAAGGGTAAGATCAACTAAAATGATTCCAAGGCTTCTACATGTCAGGTCTTGACGAGTGGGTAACTCAATGGTCGATGTGAATTGTTGTTCACTTGGGGACTTACACAAATGTTAGGGTTATCTTCTTCAATCATGAAATATATGGAGTTAGTGTGCTGACAACTTAGGATTTAGCAATGTAGTTCTAGATTTAATTCTTACTAAAAAATGGGCAAAAGGAATAGGGTTCAGGAAATCTATTCTAGACCTAGAAATGTAGGAAATGATGAACAAGTTTAGTGGAATCAAACTAGGAAAGGTCTTACAAACAGGTATTGACACAAGCTTAATGCAATCATCTAAGGTATACTCAAGGATTTTCAGACTATCACCATCAAACGTTGACACCATCCAAGGTGATGCTTGTCAAGGGACGCGTAATAGTTGAAGTTAAGCTTACTCAAATCTCCAGTTGACCACACAAGGCGCACTTACTAGGGGCAAGAGGCTAGTGGTATGGATTAAAGGTTCCACACAAATATATTCAACAAATCTTTCACTCGATCTAACAAACACGAACACAAATTCTCATCTAAAATTCTAATCTAACTTGGAGGAAATGAGAACCATGAATGCAAAGACAACATTTGAAGAGCAAAATCACCAACAATTGAACAATGATTTAGATTCAAATAGCTGCAGCATATACCAACAATTCTACGAAAACTCTCCCTTACAAATGAGAGACAAGGAGGTATATATAGAGTCTCTTACAAAAATGGATGGCCAAGATTGATACAAGATCAACAGCCAAAATCATGCCAACAAAACCCTAGAATTGCCCTAATTAGGGTTTAAATCAAAAATGGCGCCACCAACATATGGCCCAATAAAAAGATACCTAGTCATCAAATAGGCAATCTTCTAGAAGATTCCTCCCTGCATCTCTCTCTCTCCTAGCATACTCCAAGAATCTAGCCAATACAGAATCTAATTCCTCCATGGAAATGCTAAGCAAGGTATCCTACTACAAATCAATCACGTCCAATGAATCCGAGCAAGCATCCAATGTGTTCTCCCAATCTGGCACGAGCTTCTCCAAACTATGAACATGAATCAACAAAGAGACCAAATCATCTATCTGACTCTTATTCAAAGAGTCCAGCTGACAAAAATACATAAGTTTCATCTTGTCTCTTAATTCGGCTAAGTGTAAACCACTAGCATCACTAACATCAACACCCAATAACTCCTCAATTGAGGCAAGGATCTTCATCTGAATGTCCTGAATCAATCCTTCCATCTCTATACAACTCAATTGGTTGCTCTCATAAGTTGATCTCTTCATGACCAATGAACAATACCAGCCATGGAAATCGTATGTCTCCACTGTGCACAATGCTCTCGCTGATCAACGTGGACTTAGGAATCTTCTTCAAAGCTCTGAGGCATGGAATACTCTTCTCCTAAACAAGTAGGAATCCTTCCCAAACTCCCTCCAAATATTGGGATTCTAAACACGAGCCTTGTTGTCCTATCATATGCCAGGGCAAACTGAGTAAGGAAATCATCTGCCTGTTTTCTTGCACTCTCAATCCACTTTTCCACCTTCGAGAGTGTATCTCTCATTGCCTCATAGTGTGAATGTAGTCCATGATCAACCACAATAGGGGAAATAAGGGTGGGTTTCTCATGCCTTATCCCCTCAATATACTCTCTAAGTCTGATATTCTCTTCTCTGTACTTCTCCTTATCTTCAATTTCTCTATCTAACCTTGCACTAATCGCCTTAAGGTTATCACCAACCTCCTGAAAATCTTGCTCTCTCGATGTACGGCCAAGGGCAACTGAAGTAATCTGGAAATCCATAGGAGTAGCAATGTCCGTTCTCACACCTCCAATAGGACCAGCAACCTGCGCAATCCGCATTCCTATCTCATCTCTAGCTATGTACGACAAAATCTCAGCTCTCTTGGGTTGTTTCTGCTTATTGCTCCTAGCTAGGTAATCATCAATGTTATCAATAGGTTGTACCTCAATCATTTTCTTACTCTTTTCCATACTTCTCATCAGCCAATCAGGAATAGCAGCCATCTCCATACCATCATCGACACACATATCTCAATCAAGTCCTCTCAATGCCGAGATAACATCATCATCATCAGGATTACTCTTGGTCAAATCATATATCTCATTTCCCAAACTAACCTCCAAAAGGACAGTAGGGGATCCCGGGTGATCATCACTCTCATTTGGTGTCGTGGCATGTAACTCCTGAATATTCTCTGGTAGTATCACTGTGTTGGAACATTGTTGGGTTTCCTTATTCTGCTTTGTTATTTCAATTTCCTTAATTGATGAGACACTGAGAGGTGGTGGAGGAATGATAGGTGAAGGAATGATAGTCTTTTGTTTCTTCTTCTTCACCTCCTCAATCTTCTTCCCTCTGACCTTGACTCCTCCTAACGTGATTTTCCTTCTCATGGGAGCTTGACTCTCTTCATCTGCATGAATCCTGACATCACTGATAGTCCTCTGATCATCTTCGGAAGTAGACTCTTCCAACTTCATCTTTTCATAAATGAAGGAAACACCCATATAAACTAACTTATTCATCTGAATATCTACCCATGCACGGGAGAAACTCAAGACATCTCTCAACAATACATTCAGATCAATCTCTTATGATTCTAACCTATTAGGCAATAAGATTGTCTTCTTCATTTCATTCTCATACTGTGGATGCGTATGATCCCTGCCATCTAACACCTGATCAGGAATGAGGAAAAGTCCACACTTACTCATGAAATCTACTGACATTCTGGACCACATTCGTCTCTTCACTACCTGTTCATCCATCAGGTTAACCCAATAATATTCTATGTCTACCTTGTGGATGAACTTCTCTCCCCTGATCCTTCCAACTTTCTTATCGGGATCGAATCTTTCTCTTTTCTTGAAGGTTGCAAATCAATAGAATGCAAGCTCCTCACTTGCAGTGCTTGCAGCTAAGGCAGACTAGGAAACCTCCAACGTTTTCCCAACTGAAATAGGGAATGTCATGCATGTCCTATGCTTCTCTCTCTGAATGGCATCAAACTCTAGAAGCTGTCTCACCACTTCCAACAAGATCATTTTGTCGGACGAATACCTAGGAAGCCTGTAGGGTTCGGATTGAAACCCATGAATCCTAAGGTACATGAAAGTGGGAAGCTGAATATACCACGATCCATATTTCTCTATTAGCTCTGATGCCTCCCTGGATAATCTTTTGTGGATTCTGCCTTGCAGCATCCACGTGATGTACATGGTGAATACATCATTCACTCTCTTATAGATTTCAATTCTATAAATGTTCAACTGGGGATAGCACTCATGACTCCTAAATTGTCCTTGCCCATTCCCGACTTCACCTCTGCATATCAATCCTTTGTATGAAACAAAACGTGCAAGCAGGTATACCAAGTAGGAAGTCATGGCGAATGACTTGGACCACTCTACATTCCTCAACTGAAAGTCCAGATTGTCACTTATGATTCTAGACCAATTTATCAATGTCCCTCTAAGACAATCCTGGATGAAGTAGAACATCCATCCATTGAATATTGCACCCTGCGGCATCCCCATCACTCTGTTAAGAAGGAATACTAAGTCACTATATTCCTCTTTGAAGTCTATACACATGACTGTCTTGGGAGCCTTGGAATGAAAAAGCCCTAGGCTCAATCATCCACTCTTTATTTATTATACTCTTACACGCATCCATCTTCTTCGTGTACCACTCTTCATATTCATCCTTAGTTGCATCCTTCATATCTGCTCTGCGTGGAATTCCAAACACTTCAACAATCGCATCCTCAGCAAAGTAGGCAATGACAACGCCCTTAGGAGTCTTGATCATTCGCGAGCGAGGATCATAACATCGTGCACACTCCAGGATAAGCTCATTGCATTGTATGGACTGTGGAAATCCAACGGCTTGAAAAATACCACTCTTCATAATGTTTGCATACGTTGGGGAAGGAATCTGATTTCCAACTCCGAACATCTGTTGTCGCATCAAGTTCAGGCTCAGGAAATGCATGTTTGTATCCGTAATCTCCTTCCATTTGGATAACATCTTAGAATCTGGATAGAATCCAATCTCCAATATCTTCTGTTGTTCTCTTCTTTCCTTAAATCCGGACTTCAACATCGCTCTTGTACGAAGCTTGAAGTTAGAACTTTAGGAGAAATATAACATTCTAATAGAATTCCTAACTTCCTAATTATTTAGGCTAATTAGAGGATGAAGTCAAGAAAATAGTCCACACTCTAGGTAGATCTTAACAATTTAAACACAAAATGTGACAAGACTAGGGTATGAAACCTTCATGAAATCAACACCTCCTTATACTTAGAAATTTTGTGCAAATCATAGTTCAAAGGAATATATCGGATCGAGAGTGACTAGGGAAGGTGTGAAAGGTTGTGTTGTCACAAAATTTATGTCTGAAGACACCTTCCACAATCAACAATGGAGGTCACAAATCTGAAAACAACCTGCAACTATATGAATAAACCTCTCAAAACATGTTGCAATCATTCAAAAATATGCACAAACTTGATAAAAATCAGTCTTGACGATGAAAATAATCAATCTTGGGAACATAGGTATTGCTGGTAATAGATAAGTTTCTGAGCATAAGCAGCCAATAACACAATTGCAGACCTGAGACAGCCCTCTAATGGTCTGAAAATGATCCCAAAATGCCTCCAAATGCAAATCGCTAAAATGGCAGCTGGCTGGGCAATAAAAGTTAAGTCTGAAAAATGAATGTACAGCCCACAATGGAGATCATAACCTGAAGCAATGGAGTTAGAATTTTGATCTGAGGCAATGACAGCAAGTAGGGGGGCAATGGCGGTATCCAACATGCATGGAATCCACCAAAATGTGATCCAAACACATGGTAAATAAAAAATCGAACCTTCCCAGCTATGGCGCCATCCTCCACAAATCTGAAAATGATCTTCAATGTACACCAATCTGCCAACAATGGTCTGAAAATGGTCTGAGAACAGCAACCAACCAGGCAATATCAAGGAAAATCACCTTTGTTTGGGGATGAAACCCCAAACAAAAAAAATCGCGATTTTCACCAAAAATGGCGAACTTCACCAAAATCGTGGCATGGGGGGTCTCAATGGCAGCAAACCAGTCTGATAACAGCAGCCAAAATAGCAGCCCCAAGGAAAATCGCCAACTTAGAGGTAGGAGCCTTCTAAAATGATCAAAGTTGCCAAAATAAAAAAATCGCTAACTCCCCAAAAAATCGAAAATCTGAAACAATGGAGTCAATAAGCTTCAATGACAGCAATGGAGTGGATTGTCCAGCTGGCTGGAATGGAGGAAGGAATAAGTCTTCATTCCAACACTTCACTTCAACACTTGCTCCAAAATCACCAACTATGGAGAAAATCGCCCTTGCATGAAATCCACTTGGCAAACTTAATAATAAAATAATGCTGGACTCCTCCCTTTAAACTTACTTTCATCACCAATTTTCACCACACAAGCAATTTGGGATAAAACACTTGCTCTTATACTTGCTTGGGTGAAAATAATTTGCTTCTAGAAGGTTGAAAACATAAAATGTTCATTGCAAATCATTTATTAATTGCTTTCATCTTTTAACTAATCATTGTCTTTTATTAAAAACAATTAAAATGAGGCTCATTTATTAAAATATTTCAATTTGAATAAAAAATGGGCCAATTGGGGAAAATCGATCCTAGTAAGGATTAAAAAATCCTCACAAAATCACTTTAAAAATCATAAAATATCCCCTTAGGGGAAAAATCGATCCCAATCTGGATGAAAATCCATACTCAAAATTTATCAAATGTGCACAAAATGGGGCTAGGGGAAAATCGATATGAGTGTGGAGTGAAAAACTCCACTTAAAATTAAGTCATCCCCCAAAAATACCCCTCTAATGGAAAAACGACTTCAGTCTGGATGAAAATCTAGACATAAAATCATGAAAAATACTCTTAGTGGAAAATCGCTACGAGTCTGGATGAAAATCCAAACAAAAATCCTCAAAAACTTGTCACAAAAACCTGGTGGAAAATCGTGGGTAGTCAGGATAAATCCTGACACTTAGTCAAATTTTAATGCTTCCAGGGGGAAAACGACCCTAGTATGGATTCATAGTGGTGGAAAAATGGAGCAAGTATGGATTTCAAGGGAAATCCATGTCCAATCCGGATTTTGAGTGGGGAAAACAATGGGTAGTCAAGAATGAGGGGAAAAGCACCTCTAGTGTGGAATTTTGACCTTTTAACCCTTAGAATATGGATTTTACTCTGGAAAATGATGATTTTTCCACTCAAAATCATTTAGAAACTTCAAAACTTAATAAAACTCAGCTGGACTTGGGCAAATTCATCAGAAATTGGAGCGTAACAAAAAAAAAACTATCGGGATAAAGTGCAAAATCAACCTGAATAATTCTCTAGGAGCGAGAAAACAACTCCAAAAGGTCTGAAACCCCCTTAGCACTTAACATCACCAATGAGGACATTTGAAAACACGCTCACGCTCCAAAAGGGGCAACACTTAGACAAAACTAGGATCATTAAAATCTCAATTTTACGCGCTTGATCCTATAACCTTAAAAACCCTAAACAGCACTAAGCATGACCAAAACTCCGAGACTCGAGCACGGGAAACACAAAATTGCCCACTAAGCAGCCAAAACCCTAACCTAACAACGCAAAAAGCAGGAAAAGAGGGGTCTGATGAATACTAAGAGGGGGGAGTGAATTAGTATGCCAAAAATCTTTGCACTAAAACACTTACACGGTCTAAAGATAAACCGGTAAAGCAGTCTGACAATCAAACCGGTTACCACACATACAAACCAAAATGCGAATAAAACATTCACCCACAAAAGCAATACAACCATAACACAAGATATTTGACGTGGAAACCCAACTGGGAAAAACCACGGTGAGATGGAACTCACAAGCCACTATCTGCAGAATAGAAACCAGACCGGTTAAGGTCTTACAATGTTCTTCACCAGAACAGATCCTATTAGGAATCTCAATCTCTGTTAGGAGATAAGTCCGATTAAAGACTACCTTGTTAGAGGATTTTAGATTCACATGTGTGAACCACCTTGTTAGAGGATTTTACAAAGGCTTTGAGGCCTACCCGGTTAAGGGCTATAGACTTGTCAAAGATGTGAGTAATCAACAAGTGTTTGATCTATCTAATAGCATAAACTGCTTGGTTAGATCCAGTATTGCTCACAGCTAATGCATTCCAACATTACTTCAGTCTTCTCTATCTCTCTCAGTTACAACTCGATCTTCTCAGATAAGATCGCTCTTCCAACAACTCAACATCCACCTTAAACCCTAGCTCAACATTAACCCTTTTCGCAACTTCTTCAACAACTAAAAAAAAACTTAGACATGATGTCCTTTTAAAGGAATCTGATTTCATGTCGGTCCAATAGGATTACATTACAATTTCCTAGGTTCAGTGAATCTAGACATACTCAGTAACACGACACAAGAATCACCGTCAATGTGTCAGCACCGTCAAACAATCGGTGGATTGGTAACTCATCACAAAATGCCGGTTGGTAACTCATCACAGAGTATTACCGGTTTATACAAAATGTCGGTTGTCGGTTTGACAATAATGAAGACTGGTAAGAATGTGTTGTGCCGCTTTGCTTCCTCGTACCACTTGTGATCTGCGAACTGCTTGGGGTCGACATGCCGCTTCAGACCGAGAAACAAATTCTGCAAAATCACTACTAGTCTAAAGACTAGAATACAACATACCGGTTGGAACAAATACCGGTTGAGCATGAGCTCATACATATAAAGGGGATCTCAATACAAGTGTGTGTCCATCAATGACAATCACAACATAAACATCAAAAATGCCAACAGGGTCCCCATTAGCAATGGGGCAATGTGTGAAAAGGTCACAACACTACCCTTACCTACCCTTGCATCTCATTCGGCCACATGTCATGATTGTGTGCTCTCATTTTTCTATGGCCTTGCCTATATAAGCAGGTACATGTACATTGTACTCAGTCTAGTTAGGCATTTTGCATCTTGATGAGAATATAGTTTGTTCTAGTCTATTTTATTATCTCTTGCTTTTGTGCTATTCTTTGGCCTATACCAAACTAACATTCATTACATCGTCACTAATCGATCAGATCACAGAGTTTTAGATATAAATTGCATTCAGAAATAAAGCAGCGATTTATATTTAGCAAAATAATTGGTATGCAATATGATTAAGTCTATTATTTAATCTCTTATATGAATCATTGGTTTATTTATTTGATTAGCTTGATAATCCGCCAAGGAGTTGGAACTAATTATTATTCATCAGATTTAATAGAGCAATCTTATTAGAAACGGGCAAGGAGACACAATAGGGATGTAGGAGTACAGGTCCTATCTATTAAATGCATGCTCATTGAGTTGGTTGCTTGTGGGCCACGGGGTTGGATTGAGTTGGTTGCTTGTTTGATGCTCTTGGGTTTAATTGTGGAGGATAGTCTCCCAGCATTCTATGGTGTTTTCTCCTCAAGTTTCTAGTATGGTTGAAGCTATAGTGTGCATGTTTACAAATAGGAATCTTCATTAACATTTTGTTTAATGACTAATTGATTATTCTCCTAAATTCAATTGCTATTGTGTAATTTAGTGAAAGAATCCTCTTGTAAATAAGTTGCATTTTTGGATTTGTCATTCTTTTGGGCAAAATTAGATATATCCCAAAGGGGGACATTACAACTAAACAATTTATATGCCTTACATCAAACTGCAACAAGTGTGTATGCTTCTAATCAACTTTTGGGAAAATAAAGCTGAGAAAAGGCAATGGAAGGACAATACCACCACTGCAGATGATACGTCATTCATATTGCATTGAAATACTAGTTACACACTGGGCACGAGGCATGTACCAGGCATTGCAGGTATTGTTTTTAGTACATATGAGATGTACCCATTGAGTAACCTCAGCACCACGGGCATGCCCGCCATACCTGGGCATACCCACATGGACTCCAAGGAATTTTTAGAAGTCATTCACCCACACCTGTTGGAATACTGAAACTTTCCACTTGTAACATCACGGAAAATCAAACACAACTCAGGATATGGCAATTCATAATTGATCACAACCAGTTGATCAATGTTTGAAAATGGCAGCAGCAGCCCATTGATACAGATATGACAGGAGTAAAAGGATACAGGGATACACAAGTCCAGGGTTGGATGACCGCTTGGGGAGATGATAGACAAAAAACTTAAATAGATAAAGTTAATACTTTTTATAATTGCAGTTTCTAGAGGTTTTACTTTTTAATAACTGAGTATTGCAGTCCTGGTTATTTTGGCTTATAAAAAGTAATCCTTATAATCACATTCTTAGTTGGATTAATTCCAACTATTCTTTGATTTATTACTTTATAAAGCAATTTCTAATTTATTATAATTTATATTTATATAATATATTTATTACATATTAATTAATTTAATTACAAACATTATAAAATTACACATTAATTGATTTATTATATATATTTATATAACATTATCAATAATATTAAATATATACTACCTACGGCCGGGCATGTCCATAGCTGCTCTTGTACTTATGATCTTTTTTTTGTGTGCTTGGCTGTAACGTAAAAGATGCCTATTATATGGAATCCACCTGTTGAATAATCTTGGTTGCCTGGCTAGTGTGCTTTTCACAGGGTAATGGATGCTACAGTTGTGGTTGTGTGGCTGGCCACTGCAACCTTCTTTATTGCTGGGGGAGGAGTTGGCTTGTCTCAAGTCCTCTCTGAAAAGGGGGTGTTTCCGACCACAGGCTAAAACAGATTTTCCACTGGCCCAACCCATTAAAATGCATTATTTATTAATAATTTATTATTAATCAAGATTTGTCAAAGAACAAATTTTCTATTTTGTTCAAGAATGATTACAAAAGTAAGCCAATGTTTCAGCTTTTAGGTATATCAAACTTTAGACTACTACCAAATACATACGAACCACTTCATCATCTTTATGTCTTTCTGTATTGATTTAGAAATTTCAAATACTATTGGATCCATTTCTAACAAATCTTAATATACTTCATACATACATGGACAAATCTATTATTTTATTTTTTTTAAATATTATTTTAATTTAGAGTTAAGAATATTGTATTTTATTTACATTGTTCACTTTATTATGCAGTGGAAAAAACACTTGGAAGATAATAGGATTTAGCACCATTTAAGAATTGTTTTATTATGCAAGAGAAAAAGAACTTGACATTACATAACAATTTTAGAGATTTTTTTTTTTTATGGCTTTTTTTTGTTTGATTTGATTTTTTAGAAGTATAATAAATATTATATATTTATATGTAACTAATATTTTAATATTAGAAATACATAATATCTAATACACTGTAATAAAATATATTTTAAGTTATTTGAAAATTTAGATACTATCTTATTTCTATTTGAATCCAAATTTTGAAATAATATTTAATTTCTATTTAAATTTTATATAAATTATTTATTACATATTTTTATATATTTACTATTTTATTTCCTAAATTGCATAGTTATTTACTATTTTATTTACTAAATATATTTTAATCTTTAGTGTTTCCGGATTAGATTGTGTATGAATTTTTTCATCAACGTTTCGGATCACACTCCGTGATCCATCATCAGGATGACAAATAGAGAGCATGCAGAAAATGAGAAGATGGATCACAGAGTGTGATCCGAAACATTCATAAAAAAACTCATACACAATCTAATCCGGAAACACTCAAGATTATTATATCATGGATTGTGGAAACTTGATGTCTACTAAATATATTTTGTTGAAAATCTTTATTCCCTATACGTAAATAAAAATAACCACACAAATATTTTGTAGACTTGTTAAACTTTTCTAGGTAGGTCATTTTGTTTCTTATATATTTTCTTTATTTTTACCTATTGGCTCTTTAGTAAAATAGTTTTTGTTAACACACTCGCAACATTAAACTCCACCTTTTGCTACCATTGTGGTTATGCCTCTCAACATAATAAGCTACTTTGAGAAGGCAAACCTCCAAAAAAATGTCCAAGAGAACACAATTTGCAATAGATAACTAGCTCCTCAAGGATGCATTCCCTCTTCAAAATGACCCCAATCCCCTCTTTTCAATATTTATTTTACCCCTTGGTCCACAAGTGGCAAGAACCCTTGTCTATCCAGCATGGGGTGGTCTACTTAGAGGGGGAACCCGTATCTGCTCTCTCAAATGTGTCTCCTCACTAACCCATACATGATTGCTTCTTTCACTTTCCACAACCAACCATTGTAGGGATTAGAGAGGATAACACAAAAGGGTGCTCAGAAACATTTGTCGCAACTAGGTCCAAGGGCATGATACAACACCCCTTGGCCCACAAGTGGCAAGAACTCTTGTCCACCTAACATGTAGTCGTCTACTTAGAAGTGGAACCCTTATTTTCTCTCTCAATCATATCAGCTTGCCAACCCATACATGATTGTCTGTAGGGGAATAAATTGATTAAATAAATAATTATAAGAGTCTAGATAGATTAGCAATTCCCATTCTTAATTATCTTAATACTACATAAGAGATTATATGTTAAGCAAGATCATTGTATTGCATACCAATTGTGTGCTAGATCACAAGTCTGCTATTTGCAAGATATTAGATCCATGTCATCTGCTGCAGGTTATGTATAACTGATCTGATAAAATTCCTTGATTGATTGAATTTATTCCTTTGATCTGATGATTTGAGGTATTAGGGAGTGATGATTAAGTAATTGTTGATTAGATGATTGATAAGTGACGAGGTAATGAATGTTAGTTTGATATATTGGTGGATGATGATTGAATGAATGTTGGTTTGATAGAGTGATGCTTAATTGGTGAATTGTTTGTTTTCTTGGTCCCAAGATGAAGTGATGATTGACGTGGATTTGATGATTGTTTGCTTGATCTTTCTCATTAATTGATTCTTGAGGGATTAATGATTGATGGATGAATGAAGGATTTGTATTGATGGATGAATGAAGGATTTGTCTTGATGGATTCATGAGTGATGATTGATAAGTGATCCTTCAATGCTTGGACTAAATTCTCCTTTATACTTTATTAGTGAAAGGGTTGCCACCTTTCATAAGAATTAAGTCACCACTTTTCATTGTTGCCTTTGAGAACAATAAATTATTCCTCAAGTTGATCTCCATTGGATGTCCTCCTCAAATGAAACCACCTCCCCTCTTTATATATTCCAATGTTAGAGAGAGTCAAACCTCTTCATCTTGTCTTCCTTTTACAATGGTCACAACCTTTCACAATTATCACCCTTTGAAAGAGTCACAACCCATCATCATTTTTGCCCTTTGTGAGAGTCACAACCTTTCATAATTGTCACCTTTTGAAAGAGTCACAACCCTTCATCATTTCTGCCCTTTGAGAGATTCACAACCTTTCATAATTATCACCTTTTGAAAGAATCACAACCCTTCATCATTTCTGCCCTTTGAGAGAGTCATGACCTTTCATAATTATCACCTTTTGAAAGAGTCACAACCCTTCATCATTTCTGCCCTTTGAGAGAATCACTTCCTTATTTCCTTTGCATTCCTTCTTCTTCCATTTATCCTCCCTTAATTCGTATACTCCGTTCTTTTTCCTTCATCCATATCCTCTTTCAAATGAACTCTTCTCCCCTTTACATCTCATGTTTGAGGGAGTCACAACTCTTCATGGCATGCCTCTTGACCTTTCATTAAACTTGATTAACTTGTAATTATAAAATCCTTGTAATTAACTTGTAATTATAATTTACTTTTATTACACTATTATTTATTATTAAATCCTATTTCAGAAAAGGGGCAATACACTTGGAGGCTAGAGTCAGCCACAAATGAGGAAAAAAGATAAAAACAAAAAACCAAAATTGTAAGGCATTTATCTGACATTTTAGTTACTTTTTTTATAAAAACTTTATTCTCCCCATGTTTGTCTTCAAGTCAGTCTTATTCTCTTCATCAGAATATATACATAAAATATAACATTAAGTACAAGTCTTTCCTTACTTATACTTTAAGTTGTATTTCATGTATATATTGGCAAGATGTTTGAGAGTGGTTTCAAATCTCTAGAAGTTATAATGCAGATTCTAGGTTTTAGAAGATCTTATAAACTTTCATATTTAGTCGAATTTCAGTAATCACCAAGCTTCTATCAACATTCTCTCGCTCTCTCTATCTCACTCTATCTCCCCTAAACTCTAGACCTATTACTCTCCCTATCACTCTTCCTCTATCCCCTCTCTCTACCTTTATCTCACTCTCTCCTTTCTCCCCCAAGACTTAGACCTATCTCTCTCTCTCACCACCAGACCCTTGCGAGAGGCTGCTACCCTCAATCTCATTTTGGTAATGCTCCCAAACCCCCATCAAACTATAGTCTAAGCAAGATATAGGCCAATGATGAATCATGATCATAAAATCTACAAAATACATATCCCTTGTTGCAAATCTTTGCATCATTGAAGTCAAAGCCGCAATCAAGGATTATCTTGTAACTGAGCTTGAGACTGAGACACAAGCAGATATCACGGCTACAACATCATCTGGGACCTATCTTAGAGCACACGTAGGAGGACCAAGGTGCCAAGTGATATAGGCTCCTTTGAGGCTTGAGCAGTATACTTCTAGCTTTTGTTTTGATATTTGTTTGAAACTTTTGATGCCATGCATTTCGTATTCCATGAGTTTGTAGACATTTGACACTATTTATATATCTAATGTGTTATTTCCTTCAGCTAAAATTTGTTTTTATACTTTATGATCTATCTATACTTGTGCATGTGTTCAAAGTAGCTTCTATTTGATGAGATTATTGTGTCTTTAAGGTTTGTTTAGTAAAGGATGCATGAAACAAGTTTAAAATCCTTAAAAATCTCTTAATTTCTTGGGTTTTTCAATTTGTTGAGTCTTTGCCAAGTTTTTACCAAGCCAGGGCACGAAGTCCAAGTTCGAGTCAAAAATCAACTTGTCGGTACGACCAAGTCCGAGTCTTGTACCACTATTTGCAACACACAGATAGAGACAAAAAAAAAAATAGGGGGAAGTAGAGTATGGCTATGTCATTTGTGCAAGAAATACTATAGGGGCAGCTATACTAGAGTTTATTCCCAAATTTTGTACATAAGTGAACAAGGGGTAAAAAGTTGTGAGAAAATAACTCTATCTAAAAAGGCCAAGATAACTGGATTACATATGGATTGGTGAACTGATATCAAACATTAGCCACTCATCAATATCATAATCACATGTTCAACTAGCTCTTACTCTTTTAGAGCTATTGCTTGTTTAGGTAAGAAGGATGCAAACTTCCAATTTCAGATTTTGAAGGATGTCATGGAAGAGATGGGAGCCTCTAACATTGTACAAGTGGTTACCAATTTAGCCCATGTGTGTAAGTTAGTTGGCTTAATGGTGAAGGGTGCTTACAAGTATATCTTATAGACCTCTTGTTGATTTTATGAGTTGAATGCATTGTAGGACATTAAGAAGATAGATTAGGTGAAGACAATGGTGTTAGAAGCTAATGATATACAGATGTTCATTTGCAACCCAACACACTTCACTTGCTTTGTTCAAAAACTTTTTTGAGAAAGGAATTCCTCAAGCTAGTGGATACTAGATTTTTCAGCTACTTCATTTTGTTTGAAAGGATGGTTGAGGTGTACGAGGCTCTACAATTAATGATTCAACTCAAATGCGATAGATGGCCAAATGAAGCACACTTCAAGGAAGATATGTGAAACAAAAGATCCTTGATGATGATTGGTAACCAAAGTTACCCTGAGTTTCCGGGACGGGGACAGCAGGGGACGGCGGGACGCGTTTCCGGGACGGCAAATTGTTTTGCCAAATTTGGGGACGGCGGGGGACGGCAAAGGGGACGGCTATATAAAATATAGGAAAAATTTAAAATATATAGGAAAATTTCAAAATTCTAAATGTTCATATGAAAACATGGATAAAGCATGCATACATACATTATATTCATATGAAAACAATAAAACATGGATATAGCATGTGTATGATACTATGAAAAGTTGAAAACATTTTAGAATGTAAATTCTAAACATACAAAATTGTTAATACTCAATAGACAATATGCAATTATGCATTCATAAATCAGAATTTCAATTCATTCACATTGTCAATATGCATATCAATAGACTCGGAGGTTAAATTTTCCCAACTTCTATCGATGCAGTTTCCCCCCATATTTTTCAACGGGGGTTTGGGGGCAGCGCCCCCAAGGTGGGGTCAAGGGGCAGTGCCAAAAAAACTTATTCTTTAATAAAGGCGTTGGGTGTTATTTTTCTATTGACTCACCAAGTTTGGCGATATTCTAATCTCTGTGTCAAAATGCCCAAAGGCTACACTGCTGCCATATAGTTTCATTGTCAAAATTATGAATTAAATTAATAAATTTAAAATTTAATTAATGTTATCTTTTAATTTTTTTTATTTTTAATAACAATTTGAATTAATAAGGGGCCTATATTAGAAAATTTAAATAAAAAATTGAAAATACAACTTTTTTTATTTTTTTAATATTTTTTAAGGGCCTTAGATATGGGGGACGTCTGGCCGTCCCCAGGACGGATTGGGGACGTCCCCGCCGTCCCCGGGACGTACGGACATCCCCCAGAGCTAGGGCAGGCGTCCCCCCGTTTCAGGGACGTCCCCTCAAAATACAGGGCAATTTGGGGACGGGGGGAAACGTCCCCTAGCCGTCCCCAAGTCTCTGAAACGTCCCCGGGATGGGGACAAGGGTTTTCAGGTCAGGGACACGTCCCGGGGTAACTCTGTTGGTAACCCAAAATGATGTAAGAAATTGCTGGTCTTATTATTAAAAAATTTTAAAGTTAATTTATTAATGTTTATAATGAGAATATGTTTTTCATTCTTTGTAATAGCATTCACTCTATTATTTGATTTTTAAATTCTTAAATTTTTTTAAAAATTTATTTTTTATAGCTTGTTTGCACTTGCAAATATGTTTGCTCCTTCATAAAGCCTATTGGGTAAATCATAAGATATGTTGATACAAACCCTCCTAGACTTGGAGATATTTATGAAACCTTTGATAACATGTTTGGACAAATGAAACAAGCCATTTATAGCAAAGATCTTACTTTAGGAATTTATTAAAAGTATCTTAGGCCCATTGAGATGTAGCAGTAGAAGACTATAAATACCCAACTTCATATGACAGCATATGCTCTAAATCCCAAATGGGATATAGTCGTGCCTCGGAGAGTGCCTCCATCTCATGATGAAGGGAAAGAAGGGCTCAAGAAGGCCCAAAAATGTATACTAATGAGGAGTCTTCTTTACTTCGCACACAATAGCTTTTGCCTTTGTCAATCTCCATGGTCCAACCTTTATCAAACTAGAAGCAAAGACAGGTAGAGCAACATTAGCTTAAATCGACCCTAATGGAATGGCGAATGTGGCATGGCAAGGATGCACTAGAGTTGAGGATACTTGCCACTCGCCTCCTTTCACAAGTTGTCAATTCCTCTATTGCATAGAGCAATTGGTCCACATATAGCTTCATCCAATTAGTCAAAAAGAACAATCTTACCTCTAGACAAACGAGAAAGTTGGTGGTCATACGTGGCATCTTGTAGCTATAGGATCAACAAACGCCTCATTATCGACAAACACCAACCTCACATTCGAATGTTGATCCCAAAGATGCCATACAAATTGAAGAGAAGGCACAAGAGGGATTGGTTGGAGTTCGATTGCATGAGGCAGCCCCTCAATAATGGTGGTGACCCAAAATCAAACTCTAATTTAGATGCAAACCTACCAAAGATGGATGTTGATTACGAACTATTATATATTTTCTATGTTTTTGCATTTTGTAGTTGAAACTTGCTACCATTGGGCATTTTGTTGTAATCATTATATAATATATATGCACATTGACAATGAAAGCATTTAAATTTCATTTTGTTTGTCGATTTTCATATGAAATATCAATTCAAATCTAATGTTATGTATTAAGGTTCTATAATGTCTATGATGAATGCTCCATCAATGTTATCATATATGGATATTTGATATTTCCTTATATTTTAAAATCTTCCTTATTTCCTTATATTTTAAAATCTTCCTTATTTTTCATATTTTAAAAAACCCATATCAGAAACACGTCCCCCCATCCCAGGTCTTCCCTATACCAAAAACTTTGGGGAGGATATGATGATAATAAACTAACCACATATGATGATGATACACTAACCACTAGTTCCTATATATACCAAAGATGTCACCCAGGTCAACTTAGATGCCTAAATATAATAACACCGAGAACGAATTAAATATCTAAATAAGAATATAACTAAGATCAATAACTTAATCAAGAGTTGAGGTAGCCACAAGCAAACAATTCATAACCCTATGCACACTATAGAATTAGAAGCATAGCAACCTTCCACCAACACATCAAATTTCCACATTTAGGCATAGAAGTAATTGTCCCTAGTGATTTTCAACCTCTCCAATATTGCAAAATGTTGGAGAGGCAATACTATAAAATCAATAATTGTTCCATTACCAAAAATGCCTCTAAAACGAATAAATCCACAACACCAAATCCAACAACCTATCCATCCTACATACATCTAGATGACCTCCCATCCACCTCCAAAACCCCACCTTTTGCATCCCATTTCAAAATCATTGACAAAGGTAGTGGAGAGGATGAAATACAAGATGCTTTCTATGTGGGTAAACTTCCCCTTTTGCCTAAAAGTCATGGCAAGCCTCCAAATGAAAACCTATCTTAGGCCCTATCCGACCAAAGAATTCAAAGTCAAGGAAACAAAGAGAAATCCATTGGTGAAAACCTCCTTGAGCCACTAATAGATGAGGACCACATTTTTTCTACTATGCAAATGTCATTATAGGAGAGCCCTACATTTGCAAACACAAACACCATGGCTACCATTGGTTCTCTTATTGAAATGCAAAAGACGACTTGACACTCTGTTTTTGGTTGAACATCTAATGATCATAGCATATAACATCCCTTATTGGTCCCAATTCCTCTTGGCATCATAAGATTTCCACTTACCTCCATGACAACATCATCTCTTTCGCACTTTCACCTAAGCAACAAAAGTCTTTATCCAATGAGAATCCCACTTTACCTTTCTTTTTAGCACCCTCTATTGTAGAAGCTATGAAGATACCTAGTTAAGATGTTTAGAAGCAACCAACTTAGCAATCAAGGACATTCAAACAAAATTTGTTATCATCACAAAATTTGGGTCAACAACATACAAGTTGGCCTTGGAAGATGAACAAGATCTTGACAATTTTCTAAACACTTAGCATCTCAAAAGCTTGCATACTACTGTTACCCCCTAGTTTTAAAACTCTCAATCATCTTTATCAAAAGTTGACTCTCACCTTAGCCCTCTTACCAACTTTTAGAATTTGTCGGTTTAGTCGTGAGTTTTTGAATCTGATTGTCATGGTTCCTAAGTTCCAAAAAATCACCGATTCACCGACCTTCCTCTACGTTGAAGTATTGATGTCAATCATGTATGGTGTCGGAGTCTATATAGTCAGGTAGTAGGGATATCTCCAAACTTTGGCACTAGTTCTAAAGTTCTAAAATCTCCAACTAGCCGATCGTCCTCGTAAGCCCACTTCTTTGCACTGATTGCCTCGAAATAATTCTTAAATTTGCTAATCACTCGACCACATTAAATGTGTCTTGTCACCCAAGTTGACATTGTCTAGGTTGGTAATTCTTTGAACTTCATGCAAAGGATTGAGAACCTTTGCAATTGCCCAACTACATGGAGTTTTTCGTTTTCCAAGACGTAATCTGCTCAAAGATCTGGGAAGTACATCTCCTTAATGACAGATTAGGTGGCTAAAGCATGTAAAGCTACTGACGCAATTTTTTAAGAAGAATGATATTATTTCTCGCTGCCAAAATTTAATGAGCTGATGGCCCTGTCCATAAGTGAAAGGTGGCAATTTTCCGAATTCATTCTTTCTTTAGGGATTCGCCAGAAATACGGTAAGTTGACAAACTGGTGTGTTTGTTGGAGTAGGAACTCAAGAATTTTAATTATTTCCGTTTCATAATTTCTTGGGCCAACAGTCAGTATGGATTATTCCCCCATCCTAAGATAGTATGGTGCTTCCTCATGAAGATCAGCTTCACATAGCCCAACCTGATTTGAATTGGATTCAATGAGAGCAGGAAGACATAGTTGCTCAATTGAAAAGGGTTGCGTGGGGGGAAAAGACCACTCACGCTGAATACAGAAGGATAACTTCCTTTTTGGAGCGAGAGGGGAGACAAGCCGAAGTTCACAATCATTTTTTGCAAAGATAAATTGTTGCAGCTAGAAATCCCACACCTAAGGCAAATTAATCCGGCACAGCAAAAGTCTATGCACAAGTGAGTGCATGAATAGTTATCGACCCAAGTCGATGTGGGACAAAATGGTTCTCCCAGGATAAGGTGTCACCCCCGTAGTTCAGCCCAACCCGATATTGGTCGAAGAACCACAAGAGGATATTCTTTCCGGATTGACAACTCTGGCTTAGAAATGTAAAAGGAACTTTGCAGAATACATGAGGGTTATCATAGTGTCAAAGGAGGAATAAAAGGCCAAAATGCATGATGCCCAGCTCCAACTAGCAATAGTAGCGGGAAGAAACCATGTTCCTCCTGATAATAGTGTTGCCCTCTAGACCTATGGCTAGTTCAGGTGATATATAGCCAGGCTCTCATAGGCCGTTTTTGTTTTATTTAGAGTAATTGTTCAGTTCTTTTCTTGGAGCGGTCACTTTCAAAGAACATTATTTTTTTTTTTTAAAAAGACGATTACCAATTTTGGTCTATTTATGTCTGATAGGAAGTATAGATGTATATAGATTTTCTTTCGCTCACCTTTGGACATTTTTAACAGTTTTTGAATAGATATTTATGAAAGAGAAATCTGAATGCAGCTTCATGGGTCATAAACTTTTTGTTACGATTGGTGATTGAAATACTATGCATTTGGATTATCTTTCTTGTCTATTGGATGACAACTAAAATTTGCATGCGCACATTATTATAAATATTTAGCTTTATATGAACAGAATAGTAATGTCCTAGTTCTACAAATTTTCATCGGGTATAATCTTTGTATTCTATTCGGTTCTGCTTTTGTCAAAACCCTCCCCCCTTTTTTTAGAGTTTTCTAATTAAAAGCTATGCCTTTCTTTCTTTCTGGAAAGAAGCACACCCAAAAAGAATCAAATTATATCTTATGAGGGAGCTGTGCCTCTAAAATTCAGAGGAAATTTGCTAATTCAATAGCAATTTCTCCAACTATTAGTTTCTAATTTGTCTTTCCTCTTGGGCATTGATGAGTCATCTTTGAGTTATTTTAGAGAGACAAATCCGTTAACCAACAACTACAACGATTTGATGCTTCTATATCCAAAAAACAAAAGAAAAAAGAAATTGGAAAAATATAAAGAGAAAAAATTCCATCCATAGGTGAAAACCATTCCTACAGTGAATTAGGCAAGTACCATGATGAAAACCAATTTCTAATGCTCCATTGTCTACAAGTACCCTACACATAGGAGCAGACCCCATTGTATCCAATCCTATATATTCTCAACCATCCTCATAATTATCTATCGCACATTTTTTTCCTAGGCACCCATATACAGCCCTGCCACCCTAGGTACCCTGTGGGTATGTCTAGGATGTATCCACAGGACACACAAGGCAGCAGGGTTATGCCCTGCCCAATTAAATATGATCCCAATCCCACTTCCTTTCAATACAACAACATTACTAATACATGAAGGACCCAGTACCATAGTTTAGAATTATTGAATTCAATTGAAGAGTTTCATATTGGCAATTTTTGAACCTCTGTTTTTCAGTGAATTGATAATTGAAATAGAATTAAATGCTCATTAAAAATTTGAATCTAATTTTCTTTTTTTATCTCTAAGGTCAAATCTATTGTATATTTCCTGAACACTTGTTCTTTTTGTTATTTCTTCAGATTAAATTTTATATGAATTCAATTCAATTTTGGCTTTGTTTCAATTGCATTTTGTTGCTCAATGAGTTATTGAACCACTTAGTCTAGACTCTACATACGTGTGCACTAAGGCAACAGTGCACAGATAAGCACTGATAATAATCCGTTGTTGTAGTCAAGGCATTCTTATCAGCATTCATAAAAAACGGGTTTGTAATCATACTAAAACTGACCATTTTAGAAACCCTTATCTTTGACAAGCTATCAAACTATTGCAGTTTTTCCTGTTGAGACATGATGCATTGATTCCAAGCTGGCTAATGGTGTATATTAGCAGAACATTATCATTTCAACAAATAATCAAGGAGCGTTATGCTGAAATCTACCATCATCCAGTAATGAGCATAGTTTTAGCAAATCATTCACACTCCTAAAACCACAAAATTCGTATAGAAAATGAAATTCTATAGGAGGATTATTTCACGAAGATGAAGCTAAGGGAAGCAACAGCATAAGAAAGCATACAAACAATGCCAACAAACACTTAAGGTTTGGATGATAGCGACACCTAGTGCTCATCATTCATATGCTCGGGCCAAAACCATATTTAATTGATTAGATAAATTTTATTTTTGGGCAGAAATTATTAATTATTCTTCATGCATTATATGTACCCTCCATGATGCTCGTAATGTATCCACATATCATGTTGTAATTAGGAGTTGTCTATGATTATAGTACTAATATGTATAATATAATAATTGTCATTTAAAATGTATATATAAAGAGTTCCTATCTACAATTTAATCATTCATCCTAACAAAGAAACAGTGGCCCAGCACGTTGATCCGACTTCTCTTCTATGCAATTTTTCCTCAAAAAATTGTTGTCTAAACATTGTGAAAGGCAGAAGCTTAAAGTCTATAGCTTTTTTAGGTATGAGAAAATAGAAAAATGCAAGAACTTTATTTATGGAACATTAAATATACACGAACTTAATCATCTCTTTCCTTCTATAATACTATGACAGATTTCATAAATATCCCTGCCCAGAACTAGAGGAAATATATTTAACTCTGCATTTTTTCCAGGAGATTCTTCGTAAAATTTATTTTCTGGTCTTCAATAATAATTATTTTTCAACATAATATGTGAAAGAGGTAGTGATTAAGAGGGCCTTACCATGCCATAATCAGTAACAATCATTGAGACATAGTCAGCAGGTGTTGCATCATAACTGTCACAATCAACATCAAAACCTAACAATTAGCCTCTGAAAACCTACTGAGTCTAAAAGAGGTTTAAGCATAAAGCTAAATTGACTTCCGTGAGAGAACAGAGAACACACGTTAGATTTAGTAGTCTTAGGGATTCATCATTTGTCCAACCCTCCAGCTGATTTAACTCTTTCCTTCCTTGAACCTTTGCAAGAACATCTGGGTCGCCTGCATACAGATTCAGCACATATACCATAAACTATAATGTATTGCAGCACTTTCCAGTCTTTTCATGCATGACACCGGGAAAATAGCATAATTTGTGGAAGTGTCTTAAGATTATGCATATTCACTGGTAATGTAATGAGAAATGTTACTAAAGGAAAAATCCCATCTTCAATAAACTAAAGAGCAAATTTTGCAAACGTAACAGAAAGGGGATCTTAGAAGAATACTTAATGACATAACTTATGCAATGTATGTCATGAACATTAAAATGTTTTTGCAGGAGTCAAGACAAATCACCTAATTCATTTGAGCAAATAGAATCAAGTTGAACTCTTTCATGGAACTTGTAAGCTTCACAGCAAATTAACACAGGAACATGTGATGCATGAGCCACCATTGCTACACAAGCTGTGCCCACTCTGGAATAAACTGTTCCATTTGATAAAACTGAAGCAGCTCCAAGGAAAACTTTTGTTACTTCTTGCATAATATAGGAAATTGCGTTTATATGAGTGTATGTGCAGTTGAGACCACCAGCCAACAACTTACGAAGCATTGTTTTTCCTTCAAGTTTTGGCCTTGAGTCCACTACAACAACACGAAACTTCCTCCCTAATTCATGAGCATGTAATAGTATCATCTCCACAACACAAGATGACCCATAAGTAAGCAAAACATCCCCATCCCTTATCTTTGTTACTGCATGCTTTACTATGACTCTGTCTGCAAATACAATCTTCTCATATATAAACCGATTTATATCTGAGAGAAGTGAGGCCTTTGCTTCTGATTCTGACAGAGTTACTGCTAATTTAGCAATCCGCGCCTTCAAGAATTTAATGGCATTGCCCATGCTAATTGATAGAGGCCTACATGTGATAAGAAATGAAATGTAGATATTGACCTTTGCAGTTAAATCACGTACCAAGGTTTTCTCAGGTGGCACAACATAGTCTTTAATAGCCTCTTGAAAAGCAGAAAGCATTTCTATACATCTAGCATTTCCACCAACTATGTCTCCCGTCAAATATTGCAACCCAACCTAACACAGAATAGAGCAGCACTTAGAAAACACTAATGAAATATACTCTATAGATGTGCATTGTCTTTTTTAAAATATACAACAATAAAAAACTGGCAAATAACCACACAAAAGAAGAAAACCCAGTAAGGGTGTAAGTGAAAAAAAATTAAAACTCATCAATTTTCCTAATTTGTATGCTATCATCTGCCAAAGTATATGTGCATATTAAGAGCAATACCTTGTAGACGGCAGGATGAGGGTGAAGAGGATCTTCTTGAAAGAACTTAGCTTCAAGGGCAGGAAGTTGTCTACCATGCAAAAACTGTGGCAAATGCCTAAAGAGTTCAACTCTATTTTTAGTTTCAGTCTGTTCTACTAACGACCGTCTCTTTGCCTTTGCTACTCGATGTTCATCATCAAATTGCATTCGTGGAGCTGGTATATCCTTCTTTTTATCTTTATCCAAACTCCTTTCTGTTGACTTTTTCTCTGAAATTGTGACTGACCTCTTATCTACATTACTGTCTTTCTTCTGAGGGGGCTTTGGAACCTTCGCCTCTTTTGCAGTCGCTATTGGTCCTCCATCTCCACCCTTGTTTTCTCCTACATTAAATACTCATAAAAAAATTAGCATTACAAGCAACTTATCAGGCAAATCTGTTGAAGCAACTTCAAATGTTTAAAGTGAAAATTCCATTGGCATAAATCCTGATCTACAATTAAAAAAAAAGTGACTTCAAATTCAAATAATAAGACATCATATAACTTAATCTTAGGCTATCTGTTAAATACACTATTACCAAATTTTAATATAAGAAGATGTATCATGGACATAACAAGCACATTAAAACTTTCAAACAATATACAAGATTTTTGCTACAGAAAAGATTCATCATAATTAGGTAAATGGCTATAGCTATGACATCTAAGATTGAAGGAAAAAACATGTTTTCCAAAACAACACATTATGTTCGATCCGACTATGAATTCAAAGAAAGCATTAAAAGTATGATATATGATCTCCCTCCCTTTGCCAAAGGAGTTAATGTCAAGAAAACATCATCCTTCACTGAAATTCCAAAGCAGAATTGAGGGTGTGATTACCTTCCACACAGTAGAAATTTACAAAGGAATTTCACTATGTCAAAAATAAAAAACCACCCACCAAACAAGAAGTTCAACTTAATATCAAGGGGCAAAATGGCTAGGGAAAAAGTAGATTAACATACAGTGACAGAAAATCTATGAAACAATGCATAACAGACATTGCAAAGGTCACACAAGTATATGATTGAGTGAAGTAGCAACATAAATAATACACACAAAACTGACTATGATCAGAAGACTTAAACTGCCATTTCATAAAGTTAGACAAAAAGTACAAACAATGAGCCATGTATAAAAACTTAAACATACTTAAAGCGAAAGAGAGATATTAAAAACTTAACATCTTAATAAAGGTTAATCTTGTTAAAGAAAGTTGGTGTTATAGCCTGCTTTAGCAACAAATTTGTCATTATTTGATTATTCGTTAAATAATAATTCTGTGGATTTCTACAATTGATTGATTAAACAGAGTATTTCTTTTGACTTCTGAATACTAAATGATTTATGATGATTGATGTCAATAAGTGTAATATATAATTTTCAAAATAATATGCTATTCTGGTTTAGCAAGTTTACGGTTTTACTGATACTGTACACTATTTTGCAAAATTCTATTTTTTATATATATATATAATAGAATTTTCCATTGACCTGGATATTCCATTATTTTATTTATTAGTTTCCTCTCTAAAATTTATAATGGCCTCAGGAATTAAGATTTACTTTCCTTCATCCACGAGGGCCATCCTCAATAAAATTAAGGACCGGGCATTACAGTCGACCCTTCCCAAAATTGCTTGTCCTCAAGCAATTATGAAATAAGATGTTGAAGAACTTTCTCACTTTCCCATGTAGCATCTTCTTCAAGAAGATTTTTCCAATGAACTAGATATTTCATTGTTTGTCACATAGTTGAACTACTCGCCAAAAACTAAAACTCGCCAAGGCCCAAAATAAACTCCGCAACTTAAAAATTTGCTTAAATTTAATTAGAAATGCATTTTTTTTTGCAAAATTCAATGAGGAGATTCATACAATGAGTCAATAAATGAGTACACAAAAGAAACAAGCTGAGTCTAGATATATTTGATTGATTTAAATGCAAATTGGGTACAAAATGGCATCCTCTTGTGGAATGCTAATGGCTGATAGACTGAAACAAAATGAAATAGCAAATTGTTTTTGTAAAACTAAGAGTAAATACTACATCAAAACATTTTACATCTTCCTTTTCCTAGCTCTAGTGAAAACTAGGTGAGAGATAGAACTAGAGGGTCTAGTCCTAGGAGTCCAATGTGGCTCCTCCACCTCGCCAAAATGAGGTTGAGGGTAGCACCCCTCACAGGGGTCTGAGGGTGAGAGAGAGGGGTAGTGAGATAGGTCTAAATCTTGGGGGAGAGAGGAGAGAGCGGTAGAGAGAGGGGATAGAGGAAGAGTGATAGGGAGATAGATAGGTCTAGAATTCAGGGCAAATAAAGTGAGTGAGAAAGAGAGAGCTAGAGAATGCTAATAGGAGCCTACTGATTAGTGAAATTTGACTAAGTCTGAAAATATAGAAGATCCTCTACAAACCTAGAATTCGCATTATAACTCCTAGAGATTTGAAACCACTCTCAAACATCCTACCAATATATACATGAAATATAACTTACAAGTATAAAAAAGGAATAAAACATATTGAAATATGACTTATGTATTTTTCCTTTCTTCTACTTTATGTTATATTTCATGTATATATTCTGATGAAGAGAATGAGACTGTCTTGAAAAAAAAATGATAATTTTTTGACATGTTTGGGCCTCTTTTTTTAATGCAGCCGAGTTTTTGCCGAAAACTCAGCGAGCTTTTTGTGAAAAACTCGGCGAGTTTCTTCTACGAGTCAATGGCATAAATACTCACCCAGCTCAAAACTCATCGAGTACTCTACGAGTATTCCATCTATAGTTTGTCATATTCCCGATTTTTGAAGTGACAATAAATTAAAATAATTTTTATTAAGTTGTCAAAAATAAATAAATTATCCAATAATGACTTAATATTAATTAATTTAATTAAATAAACAATAAAATATTATAATGTCACCTTATTAAATCAAGATTTTCAATGTTCATGTCAACCTTATCTTCTAGAAAGTTCCTGGAGGTCTTTATAAGGAGGTTTACTGGGAGTTGTAAAGCATGCTAGAATTTAATTAAAAACTTATGCTTTCTGGAGACAAAAACCTCCATGAGTTTGATTGAAGAGCTGGACGAAAACCTAGTTCTTCTGAAGGGGTGGATTCGTGACAGAGTCTACATCCATGCCAAATTTGTGAAGTCTCCGATGGAGACAAATTTGCAGCAATATGGGCTTTTGCAGGTATGGGACATTCAAAATTATGACTTTGATATGATCAATCTCTAAGGGTGTAAGCAGGTTACTTATCTGTGTGACCTGGTTGCCTGTCTGTGTGAGTTGGTTGCTTGTCTGCACGATTAAATTACTAGAGCACTGCAGAGAGGTTGATTATTAAATTGAGCTTCCATCTATTGCCAAATTATATTAAAGCCTTCATCGGTGATATTTTTATGGGTCCGTACTCCTGAAGCCGTGAATCTTCTTTTGAGCCGACTCAGTGTAAATCGCAAGCCTTGGGTTCCTTTTCCTAAATCGCTGCGCTGACGGGGGCATATATCGAGAGATTCATATGTCATTCTATTATTGTAAGCGGTGGGTAAATAATTGCCCGAATTATGAATATAAGCCAACTCAATAGGGAGCTGCATATAAGTTTGATACATTCAAATTAAATATTTGGGGTTAACAACTATCGGTGATAAAGGTTTGCCAGCAATGTAATATTTAGCACAGGGTTCATATTGTGAACGGAGGCATTGGTTATTGGAACAACATCATCAGCAATAAAATTCATCACCAGTTCAGACCAAAGGGAGTAATTGTCCGGAGCTGCTTGTGACGGAACACCAGCAGTTGTGGAACAGTTCAAAATGGGGTGATAATAGGATTGGTGACTTCCAACACCAAACATCGCCCTATATCGACCTATTCATAACCCGAAGATTATATTGAGATTGTAACGGGTGAAAAATGTAAGTCTGTCTTAAAATTCTGAAAGACTTGTTTTCTGAAACTCTCCCATAATTAACCCATGGTCTTGCAAACTCGCATGGCGTAATATTGTGAAAAAAATTATATGAAATTCGAGTTACCTTGAATCCATTTTAATCTATCGTTCTAGTTTGTATGGGTGTTGGAAATTGAGTTTTCTGTTACAAGTAGAAACAGGGACATTACAGTGGTATCAGAGCAAAAAAATTATGCGAGCCTGTGGGATGTTAAGGATGATTACGGAAATGGCAGAGAGGGAAAATGAAATTGCAAATTCTAAAATTGCTAGTTGGTATAACAGATATCAAAAGGTTAAGAGTCTACTAAAATTTCAGGAGTACCTATGCCTGACAAGAAATATTATACCTGTGAATGAGGAGATTATCAGAGTCTTTCATGAATACTCAAGGGGATGTCAAGCCCAAAAAAGTAAAGAAGAAATGGATCAGAATCTCAACCAGAATAAAAAGAGGTTAAAAGGTTTGAGGAGTTTGCTAAAGACACAAGTTGCAAGTATAATGAGTCAGAGTATTGTCCTAAAGATGGGTTGGATGAAGAGACTAAAATGAATGAGAAGAACAAAGAGTTAGAAGAAATTTTTAAGGAAGATGAAAACTTAGAAGTGACTATTAAAGAAAAGATAGAAAAGAACGAGGAATCAATTGCTTGTGATCTACAGCTTACAAATGATCATGGGAGGGACAAAAATCAGCCACATAAGAGTTTGATCAAGCAAGAACCGATTATTGCACCTACAAGTGGAGAATACACAAGTCTTCATGGCGACCACAAGGTTGAAGAAAATGACTTCCTAGAATTGGCCAAACCAGCATTGACTGATCAGCTATGTAGAGGTACGAATCCTACTAATGTTCAATTGTGTGAGCCAACTCTACATCTTATTGGTAAAGAAGCAAATTGTGATTTGAATAGTGATGATGCTCGTACATATAAAAGTAATATAGAAATTTGGTCATGTGGTGAGATGGATTTTCCTTGTTCCATACCCCCGATTACATTGGAGAAATATATGTTAAGATTATATGAAATATGTTGTCTTAGAGAGCTGATTGCCTAACAAGGTGGTCCTCCAGTATGATAATTTTTGGTCTGTCATGGATACTTCACCATGGAGTTGGTTGGAGGTAACAAACATCATAGCCAAGCAAGTGCAGATATGGATCAGTTTAGTGACAGCTAAGGCAGCTGGACACACCTCACAGACCAGCCCCTATGAGGAAGCAACTTATCATGGAAGAAGATGCAATAAAGAACAACAGAGACACTTTGAAGAAGCACGCACATGTTCCTGATTTTCTGAGTTTGATCAGCAGTCCTTTGTTATCATATGAGCCTTACATGGAGGACACTAAGGAGTGGATTGATAAGTATGAGGTAAAAGATTGTAATTCAGATTGCTCACAGTCTGATTATGCATCAGCAGTTAAAAAAGAACATGAGGTAATTGTTTCTACTCATGGTTATGTTGGTAATCCTTTGATTGAGCATGATATTGGCCTACCCCAAAAATGTGAGTTGTGTGGAAGAGATGTTGTGAAGGGAGCTGAGTTAATATGGCATGTTTATGAACATTTACTCAAGACATTAGACTTCAAGAGTCACATCACTTGGAAGGTCAATTGAGGGTAAACAAAGACATGATTACTGCTGCCCTAGCTCATTTTAATGACACTCACAAGATGCTAGCAGATTAGCATTGGAATATTCAAGGAAGACACAAAGGCTTTTAAGGAGAACTATCTCTTGCACCCTTACAAGTACTCAAAGAAGCTTTAGTTGTGATGAAACTAAATCACATACACCTACTTTTGGATAGAGATCATATCCTTGAACTTAATGAGATAATTTTTGATGCATTGAGAAGAAAAGAAGATGAAGTAGATAAGCTTACCTATGAGCTTAAGGCTACAATGGACTCCTTGAAGAGTACTCAAATGGCCCTTCAAGAATCAGAAAATAAAGTTGATTAGCTTTGTTTGGAGTTGAGCTCGATACATTCTTCATCATCCAAGTCATCTACAGCGGCCACACCCAAAAAGCAGCAACTTAATATGAAAATTGTGAAGAGTACACAGAAGAAAAATTCATGGGTCTTCAATGTGAAGTTTTTAGAAGAGAAGACATAGATACAACTTGCAACATGGGACAGAAGTCATGACAGGAGATACATTTGGTTTACAGTTGGAGACAGCTCTTATTGATGACCATTCACTCATGAAAGGTGAGGTGACTAAGGTCTACAAAGACATCACACAAAGGCATGAAGAAAAGACTGATTTTATATTTGCAGAATTATGAGTTGTCAGCCCAAATACATGAAAATGTAGGTTATGGAGTGTTCCAATGTTGGAACTCAAGATTTGAGAGTCCAACAGGAGGCAGTTGTTATGAATCCAAGTCACAAGAGGTCTGGGTTTGGTTATTTCAGCATGGAAGATGTAAAGAAGACACAAAGTATGGGTGTTGGTTGGCCACAAAGAGGTAGGGAGGCAAAGTTGCTGGCTGCCTGAACAAGACAGCACTTACAAGAGGTCAAGGAATGCTGAAATCATATAGATCAAGCAAGGCAACGAAGAGAAACCCTTCCTCAATCACTATTTCTTCCGAGGGAAGTGAACTTGGAGTTGGATCATATAGAGGATGATCCTCTTGGGTTGAGCAAGCAAGAACATTCAGGTTGGTGTGAACAAGAGAAGAGGTATGATTCAGAAAATTTTAGTGGGATATCTACTTTGCATCATCAGGTTCTTGAGCCTCCTCTTTTAGAGGATCCTTTGAAGTCTCAAATCATAGAGGAGGATAAAACAGTTGATTACACACAAGTTGGATCAGCCATTAGTGTTATACCTATGCATGTAGAGGGAGGCATAAGTGTTTTGGTTGAGCTTTTGATCATTCAAGGAGAATTTGAGGAGTTATCTCTCCTAGAGGTTCTCATGGTAAAACTTAAAGTTTTTGGATCAGCCTATGGAGTGTCCATGGATGGGGGCATTGGTGATGCAGCATGTAGACTCTCTTGGAGAAGCTACTGTTACACTTCCACCTCATGATACATTATGGGAGTATTGTTGATGTGTATTTTGTACACAACCAAACACAGAATAAAATACCCAGAGGTATCTTATCCTCTCTTGAGTAAAGCTTCCAAATGCTGAAGATATCGCAAAAAAGGATCAATTGGAAGGACTTCAAGGTTCTGCTTTGTAGGATCTCTACTCGCAGATAAGCACCAGTGGTCGTTGTGTTTGCTGTTTCTTCAAGGGGCCTTACGTACTTTCAAAGAAAGTCTGTCCGTGCTACTATCTTTCCAAATGAGGAAACAGGATTTTCCTAATACTAATAGATTTTCAAAAAAGATCAAAAGATAAGGGTTTCGAGGAAGAGATACTTAAACTAATCCTAAGAATGACTTAATGAAGACTGGTCTTGATAAGATTCTACCAATTTCAGTATCGCCAAAGGATTACAACTTCACTGGAATTGGTGCGATCTTCTAAGGGGATTCAATGATTTTCAAATCACCAAGGAGATAGATACTATCAGGGAGATACATATCAATACTTCTAATGATAATTGAACTCTTAATCAATTTCAATGTTTCCAGTTGACCACACAAGGCGTTCTTACCATCAATAAGGAGCTAGTGGTTTGGAATGTGAGTCTTATCAAAGATCAAGCACAACATTCGTCCTTCAAACTTAAAATCCAAATGATATTTCTACTAAGAGTGATTCAAGAAGATAAACAACCATGAAGATAGCCACAAGGATTGCAATAAAACACCATAACTTCAATATTTTATTGATCTCATAGCCAAATAAACAACAATTGTTCAACTTTCTCTCTTCACTACTCAATTTTGCTACAACCAATATTAAACTTATTTCTCTCCAACTTTCTAACTTTTCTAACCTTTCTAGTCCTCAAAAATGAAATGAGTGAGGGCTTATATAGCATCCTCAAATACAATGAACGGCCCGGATCAAAAGAAGATCGATGGCTGAGATTTTGACACCTAAACCCTAATTAGGGTTTGTTACAAAAAAGTCCTCATTTAGATAAACATTATTAATCCATAGCAAATAAAAATTGGCACAAATAACAAGGAGACATAGACCAATAGGAATTAAGCTGCCACATCATCTTATAACAACTTTTCATCTAGAACTTTGTTCCCCTTCCTATGCTCTTTTTTAGCATATTCAATGAATCTGGACGTGACCGCCTCAATCTCAGCAATGGGAATCTCAGGAAGATTCTTCTTTCATCCAATCCAACTTTGACTTGATTTTGCAAGGCAAAATAGGTGATTGAAGGATTTTCGCCCTGGACCCTTTGGAAGGGTCAAGAGCGATTTTCCTCCTCTGGCCTAAAATCATCATTTTTGGAGACAACCATCAACTCAAGGGCAATCTCAAGGGCATCTTTTACCTTGGTCTAGGCATAGCTTAGCATAAATTTGAAAGGAATAGGTAGATTTTAGGATTTTCGCTCTGGACCCTTTGGAAGGGTCAGGAGCGAAAATCTCATTTGGCTTCAAAATTTGCATTCTTGGCAACCAAAATCCACTCTAAGGCAATCTAAATGACTTCTCGCACCCTTGTCCAAGCTTGACTTTGCTCAAATTTTGGAAAAAAAGATGATTTTAAGGATTTTCGCTCTGGACCCTTTGGAAGGGTCAGGAGCGAAAATCACTTTTAGGCTCAATTCCTTCATCTTTCATTGTTTCTAGCAACTCAAAGTCACTCTTAGGGGTAACTTCTCCTTGATTTTACCTTATCCCACACTCGATCTAGCAAAAAATTGATAGCAAAGAGAGGTTTTGAGAAAATTCGCTCTGGACCCTTTGGAAGGGTCAGGAGCGAAATTCTCATTCTTGACCAAAAATCATCATTTTTTCAACTTGAAACTTCTTTGCAAGGTAGAATTTCATCCTTCATTGCCCTAGGAACAAGGTTTCATGTCCAAGAAAGGTCAAAAAGTAGGCTCATAAGGAATTTCACTCTGGACCCTTTGGAAGGGTCAGGAGCGAAATTTCCTTTCCTGGTTAAAATCCCTTATTTTCATAACTTCCAAACACTCTCAAAGGCTAGATCATGTTCATTCTTCTTCTCATCATGCCTTGGACATCAAGATTTGGCCAAACAAGGAAAGAAATGCCTCTTAGAGAGATTTTCACTCTGGACCCTTTGGAAGGGTCCGGAGCGAAAATCTTTACTTGGGCTAGATTCTTCATTTTTTTTCAATTCAAAACATCTTCAAGAGGCAAAGACAAGCTATCTCCCTTCCATTCAATTCATAAAAGACCAAGAACTTGACCTTCTTCAATGCAAAAATAAGAACTTTTAGGAATTTCGCTCTGGACCCTTTGGAAGGGTCATGAGCGAAATTTCCTTTTTGGTCCAAAATCCTTCATTTTCAATGCTTTCAAACATTTAAAAGGCAACAAGAATGTCCAACCTTCCTTCCAAGATACCCTGCAAATCAAAATTTAGTCAAACTTAGGAGGAAATGAGTTTTAAAAAGATTTTCGCTCTGGACCCTTTGGAAGGGTCAAGAGCGAAAATCTCATTCCAGGCTAGATTGCTCATTTTTCAAGCTTCAAACCATCTCATAAGGCAAAATTAGATCATTTTCCACATTAGGAACAAGGTTTCTAGTCCATTCAAGGCAACAAATAAGGTTTATGATGAATTTCACTCTGGACCCTTTGGGAGGGTCAGGAGCGAAATTCTCCTTTAGGCCAAAATCTTGTTCTTCAAAATCAATCAACTCCATCTCCAGGCAAAAACATATCAATTCATCCTCAAACATGCCTTAGAAACCAACACTTAGCCAAAATTGGGAAGGAAATGTGGGCTACAAGATTTTTGCTCTGGACCCTTTGGAAGGGTCAGGAGCAAAAATCATGGTTTGAGCTTGGTTCTTGACCTTTTGAACTCCAATTCTCTTTGAGAGGCAAACATAGACCCTTCTTCACGCATCCCCATCAAGATCCTGCCTTTAGCCAAGTAAAAATGAGAGCTTTCAAGAATTTCACTGTGGACCCTTTGGAAGGGTCAGGAGCGAAATTCATCCTCTTGACTAAAATCTTTCATCTTACCCATCATCAATCACTTCCTAGGGCTAGAACATATCAATTTGTCTTTGCTATGCCTAAGGAAGCTATAATCCTGGCCTTGACAAGTGAAAATTTGATGCTAAAGGGGATTTTCACTCTGGACCCTTTGGAAGGGTCAGGAGCGAAAATCATATTCTTGGCTAGTTCCTCACCTTGGTTCATTTCATTTTCCATCAAACTTGATCAAATCAACTTCCTTCTTTCACTATCAAGACAATTCTCCATCCAATTTGGTCTAGGCAAGGTCCAACTGGGTTTTCAGGGCCAAAGGGAGGCAAGAAAGGGAGATTTCGCTCTAGACCCTTTGGAAGGGTCAAGAGCGAAAATCTCATCCTAGACTAGCTTTCATCATTTCAAAGCCTTAAAACTCTTCTTCAAGGCGAAAAATGTATCAACTTTCTCAATTACGCCTCAAAAGTCAATAATCTTGATCATTTCCTTCCAAAACTCCTTAAATCATCATCCAGTGCATTCATTCATCAATTTCTGAAATCACCACTTTCATCCCTCTTTGACCACTGACTTTGCTCGATTGACTCAGACCTGGAAGAAAACAGGACTCTAACAAGAAAACAATCAAACTAGACCTATCCTGACCTGAGACCTATTCACCCTCTTCTTCAATCTCACCATCCTGATTCTCCTGAAAGGAAATACTTCATTAAGGCAAACTTAAGGTTCCAGGCAGACAACTAACGACCTCCCAAAACTAGGCTAGACTCAGCTTGAAAGAAACCCTAAAACGAGCTTTCAGAGATTAGCCCTAATCTAGCCAGCCCAGGCAACCACTCACTCACTCAAAACCTAGCAAGCAGAGAGAAAAACTAACTAAGGGAAAGAAAAACCCTAAGAAAAAAAAAGGGGGTCCCCATTCTGATGGGGCGATGTGTGAAATGGTCACAACAAGTATGAAGTTGCTAAATTTTCAGAGTATGAAGTGCACATAAGAAATGTTCTTCGTGTTGGGTGGCATTTACTTGGAGTGAATAAGTCTCAGCTGAGCCTTGGTACATGGCAAGCTTAAAACACAAAGATTTTAGGGACAATTGTTGATTGGAGGAGCTGGAGAGGATTGTATAGTCTTTCTCTTATTGGAGGTTGGCTCATTGATGAACTTCCATCATCCATTGTCATTAGAGGTACTTATTGCTTCACTTTGTGTGAGATTCTCAGCAAAATAGATGATGTCCTCATTTACAACAGCAGCATATGGTATATTATAATGTCCCCTACTAAGAGGTTGTCTTATTCCCAATAAATTAACACATGTTACTATACATTATTGTGGTTTCGATTCACTTTTCTAAACCTAATGCATGAATTATTATTATCAATACATTTGACATTTATTATATTCAGTCCTATCTTAATTCTCTTTCCTAATCCTAATGAGGGATGGGTATTTACTGTCATAGGGCGCTGACACCACCTACAAGGAGGCTCCCTCAAGGCCCAGGACTACGTCTCTACCTGTTTTGGGCTTACCATCACTTGTGATTGGGTTTATTCACCTTTCCCTACAAACACCAGCTTACCCACTCATAGGACTTAGTAAGGAATTAAGACTAGGCCACTAATATAATAAACTATCATGTATTATGAATGTATATGAAATTAAGTATGACTGTCATACATATTGCAGTGTATATTAATATTACCATTAAATTCTGTATAAGAACATTATCAACCTTCATATATTAAACACACATATTAAGCACATCCCTATGCATACCACCAAGAACAAGGATGTTACTGCCTGTAACATAATAACAGTTCTGATCTGCTCTGGTCGATGGTGTTCATATTGGATGCTTTTGAGTCCTTTCCTCTATATCTCTCCATGTGAGGGAGAGGTCACACCTCTTCATCATGTGTGCCCTTTAGCAAGAGACACACCCTTTCACCATTAGCACCCTTTGAAAGAGCGCAACTATTCATTATTTCTGCCCTTTGAAAGGGGCACAACCTTTCAAAATCAGATCTGCACTTCTTATTTAAATCAGATCTGCACTTCTAATTCCCCAAATTATCCCCCCTTCAAATGAGTTCTCTTCTCCTTTTATACCTCATACTTGGGGTAGTCGCAACTTATCATTTCATGCCTTTCGACCATTCATTAACTTTAATCAGATTTTATATATATTTAATTATATTTTTATTTTATTTTATTCTTTTGTATTTTAATTTTATTTTATTCTTTTGTATTTTAATTTTATTATTATTAAATTATATTTCAAAGTGGGATCACTACATATATTGGCATGTCTGATTATGCACTTAGGATGATCATTGTTCACATCCTTGGGAAATCATACAAATTTAGATGGATATTGGGCATTGGTGGCTAAGTCACCAGGTTAGGCCGAATTTCATCCTTGAAGTTCGAAATTCGTCGAACTTCAATTTATTTGTTTTTTTTTTTTGGCCTTCTTCTTCTGTGAATATTTCTTAAATACATCTTCAGTCTGTCGTGAGTTGCGGCCTGCAAGAGAAGTAGTCGCGCACACGTGATAGTCGCAGCCTGCAGGAGAAGTTCGACTGCAATTTTTGCCTGCCGTTCATGCCCTAACATATGTTTCCTATGGTTTATATTTTATAAATATGTCATCTTTTTGTAACGATTTCAAATCTATTTATCAATGTTAAACTATTTAGGCAATTTTATAGATATATTACATATATTTATTAAAACAATTTAAAAATTACATATGGCGAACTTAATTCGAATTTTATACATTTCAAATTTTCCCCTCATCGAACTTCATTCAAATTTCAAAGTTGTCGAACTTCGAATTCGAATTCAAACTTGGTGACTTAGATTGGTGGTATGAGAAGAGAATTCTATCCCCCCACTTTTCGTGTGTATAAGAGTGTGATGATTCCAGATCCGTCAATCGGCTTCGTAATGGGAATGCTTCAAGATAATGAAATTGCAGAATTCAGCACTGCTGACAGCATCAAAGATTGGAGCAGCGGAGTGATGTAACATTTTTCATATGGTTAGTTTGCGATCCTGGTGGTACAGTAGAGAATTGCTTGAGGACAACCAATGTTTGAGCCAGGAGGATTGTCATGTTCCCGATTTTTAAAGTGACAACTATTTAAATTGATTTTTATTAAGTTGTCAAAAGTAAAAAAAAATATTCAAATATCACTTAATATTAATTAATTTAATTTAAAAAACAAGAAAATATTATTATGTCGCTTTATTAATTAAAAATTCCCAATGTTCATGTTGGCCTTATCTTCTAGAAAGTTCTTGGAGGTCTTTATAATGAGACTTGCTAGGAGTTGTAAAGCATGCTAGAATTTGATAAACGACTTACGCTTTCTGGAGACAAAAACCTTCAGGAGTTTGATTGAAGAGCTAGACGAAAACCTAGTTCTCCTGAAGGGGTGGATTCGCGATGGACTCTACATCTGTGCCAAATTTGTTAAGTCTTCGATGCAGACAAATCAGCAGCAATAAGGGCTTTTGCAAATATGGAGATTCAAAATTATGACCTTGAAATTATCAATCTCTAAGGGTGTGAGATGGTTGCTTGTTTGTGTGAGCTGGTTGCCTATCTGCACGATTAAATTACTAGAGCTTTGTGGAGGGGTTGATTATTAAATCGAACTTCCATCTATTGGCAAATTATATTAAAGTGTTCATCGGTGACATTTTTATGGGTGCGTATTCCTAAAGCCGTGAATCATCTTTTGAGCCGACTTAGTGTAAATCGCAAGCCTTGGGTTCTGTTGTGACCATAGATGGACTACTTGCCGAAAACTCGGCGAGTTTTCAAAAACTCGCAAGTTTTTTCACTTGGCGAGTATTTACGACTTTAACTCACAAAAGAAACTCGCCGAGTTCTTAGGAAAAACTCGATGAGTTTCCCGGAAAATCTTGGCTGCATTAAAAAAAAGGCCCAAACATGTCAAAAATTATCTAATCTTTTTTTTTTCAAGTCAGCCTCATTCTCTTCATCAAAATATATACATGAAATATAACATTTCCTTTCTTATACTTTAAGTTATATTTCATGTATATATTGATAGGATGTTTGAGAGTGGTTTCAGATCTCTAGGAGAGTTATAATGCAAATTCTAGGTTTTGGAAAATCTTTTAAATTTTCAGACTTAGTCAAATTCAATAATCAGTAGGCTCCTATTAGCATTCTCTCACTCTCTCTATCTTACTCACTTTATCTGTCCCGAATTTTAGACCTATCTATCTCCCTATCACTCTTCCTCTATCCCCCTCTCTACCACTCTCCATCTCACTCTCTCCTCTCTCCCCCAAGGTCTAGACCTATCTCTACCCCTCTCTTTCTCACCCTTAGACCCCCGCGAGGGTTGCTACCCTCAACCTAATTTTATTTTGCAAATGCTCGGTGGCAAAGTTGGGATGGAAATACCCCAAATCTCAAAAAATTTGCCCTCAGAATCTTATGTCAGCCTTGTAGTTCATCCAGTTGTGAGCGCAATTGGAGTTTGTTTAAGGCCATCCACACGAAGAAGAGGAGCAAGTTAGCCAAAAAATGCCTTAATGACCTTGTCTTTGTGCAATATAATCTTCGGTTGTGCATAAAGAAGGTAGAGGAAGCACCAACTAGTCCAATTGATTTGGATGGTATAGATCCTTACAGTCATTGGACAGCATAGGAGCAACCTCATTGTTTACAGAGGATGACATCAATGATTTGGAGAGGCAAGTTACGGAGGAGGAAGGGGGTGGATTTGGTTTGACACTGGATGACATTAAGGAGGATGAGGCATTGTCAGTGCCAAGGGAAGCTAGAGGCAGAGCTACATCCAGGATGGAGAACGAGCCACAGCCTAAGCCAGTCATACCGAGCGAGGAGGCACAGTCACGCGGCACGCCCACAACAAACTTCTAGGACTAGACCCTCTAGTTCTACCTCTCCCCTAGTTTTTACTAAAGTTGGGAAGAGGAAGACGTAATTGTATTGATGTATTTACTTTTAGTTCTACAAAAACTATTTACTATTTTGCTTCTAGCCATCAGAATTTCTCATTAGGATGTGATTTTGTACCCACTTTGCGTTTAAATATATCTAAACTCAGCTTGTTTCTTTTGTGTTCTCAATTATTGACTCATTGGATGCATCTTCTCATTGAATTTTGCAAAAAAATGCATTTCTAATTAAATTTAAGCAACTTTTTAAGTTCCTGAGTTTTTTGCCGAGTATAGGCTGAGTTTTTCCCGAGTTTTTTTTTTTGGCCTTGGCGATTTTTGGTTTTGACGAGTAGTTCAACTATGGTTGTGACCTTTTCACACATCGCCCCATTGCCAACGGGGACCCCCTCTTTCCTACTTTTTGTGTTGGTTAGTTTAGGGTTTTGGCAGCATAATGGGCAATTTTGAGTTCCTGTGCCCAAGTCTCGGATTTTTGATCATGCCAATTTGTCGGTTAGGGTTTTTGAAGCTATAGGATCAAGTGCGTAAAGTTGAGATTTTAAATGATCCTAATTTTGTCCAAGTGTAAGACCTTTTGAGCATTAACGTGTTTTTGAACATCATCGTTGGTGATTTTAAGTGCTCAGGTGTTTCAGAACCTTTAGGAGTTGTTTTCTCGCTCCTAGGAGGTTATTCAAGTCGATTTTGTACTTTATCCTGATAAATTTCCTTTTGTTTTGCTCAAATTTTGGTAAATTTGCCTAAGCCCCGTTGCATTTTATTGAAAATTCTAAGTGTCCAAATGATTTTGAGTGGTTAAATTGTTAAATTCCTAATGAAAATCCATATTCTAAGGGTCAAAATGTCAAAATTCCTCATGCGAGGTGCTTTTCCACTGGATTCTTGATAGACCCAATTTTTCCCCCACTCATTATCCAGACATGGGGCGATTTTCCACCAGAGAGATGAAAATTTGACTAGGTGTGGGGATTCCTCCTAACAACCCACAATTTTCCACCAGGACTGCAGATGACTTTGATGGGGACTAAAATGATGATTCCTAATGCCTATCAATTTTCCACCAGGACTTTTATGACGAAATTTTGGGGATTTTTATCCGGATAGTGATTCCAGACCTTAAGCGAATTTCCAGAAGTGACAATTTTAATGATTTTGGGTCCAGATAACTATCCAAACAAGGGTCAATTTTCCCCCAAGATAATTTTTTGTGCTAAGTGGCGAGTTTGAATTGGAATTTTCACTCCTGACAGAGATCGATTTTCCCCTGGAGACCAAATGTGTGCAAAGTTGATGAATTTTGATGGGAATTTTATCCCAACATGGGGCGATTTTCCCCAATTGGGCATTTAATAATTTTTTAATGGTTTTGGGGGATTTTTATCCCAATTAAAATCAATTTTCCCCCTAATGGTCAATTTTGATTTAATTTTTGAAATATTTTAATAAATTGACCCCACATTTAATTGTTTTTACAAACGTCAATGATTATTTTAAAAAATAAAAAACAATTAATATATGATTTGCAATGAGCATTTAATGAATTTCACCTTCTAGAAGCAAATCGATTTTCCCCAGGCAAGTATAAGTATCAAAGTTTTATCCCGCATTGCTTGTGTGGTGAGAACTCAAGGCAAAAGCAAGTTGAAAGGAGGGTGTCCAGCGATATTATAATATTATAATTGCTTATGGTGATGGCTAAGTGGTGAATTGGAGACATTTTTATGGCTGATTGTGACTTTTCCAACTAGGCGATTTCTTTTGCTAAGTGTCATTTTGACACCATTTTTCAAGTTGGAGTTGCAGCTTCAAGTTATTTTCTGCCAAATCAGACCTAGGCGATATTTTTAGACAGCCATTGGAGGCCATTTGAAGGCATTTTTCAGACTTGTGTGATTTTTGGGAGGTGGCGCCATAGTTGGAAGGGGGCGATTTTATTTTAGAAATTATTTGACACCATTTTTGGTGTATTTCTTTCGTTCCTCGTAGCTGCCATTGTCATTCCTTGCTGTAATAACTTCCAAATCTGAGTTTGACGCCATTATTGCAGCTTGTGTGACCTCCATTATTGGCAGGTAATTAATTTTGAGACTTAATTTTTTCATTGCCTAGCCAATCCCAACCTAGGCAATTTTGTTTGGAGGTGTTTTTTGGGGAGGTTTTAGAACATTTTCAGACCTTCTTAATGCTGTTGCAGGTCTAAAACTTCACTGTCAAGGGGCTGTCCTAAGAAACATTCATTTCCAGCCACTTACCTATTTGGGTGATTTCACTTGGAGTGCATTTTTGCACCATTTCTTGGCAGTTTTCTGAGTTTACTATCATTCCTAGAGGTGCTGGTAAGTCTTGTCTTCATATTGAAAATTCACTTCCAGCCCTACATACGTGCTCAGATTTATTCATTTTTGCCTTGGGAAATTTATTTTCATCATAAATTTTGCATAACGCGTGATTGCAACATGATTTTAATGACTAATTTATAGAGTTGCTGGGTGTCTTCAGACTTGCTGGCAGCCATTGTTGACTTGGGAAGGTGTCCTCAGACAATTTTTGTGTGAAAACACTACTTTTCACACCTTTCCTAGTTCAATTCCCAATCCGGTATACTCCTTTGCACTCTAATTTTGATAAAATTTCTAAGTATAAGGAGGTGTCTTCAGACATTGTTAAGTTTGAAAATTTATGATTTTAATGATTCATAAGGTTTCCATACCCTAATCTTGTCATATTTACTTTCTACTCATTGATGTGGATAAATTTCCTAATTTCATTCTTAAAAATTGTATAATTATTAGGAAATCGGAACTTGTTTTTGAATAAGGGAAAACAAGCTTTGATTGGGCCCCTGAAACCCATTACAAACAAAAGATCAAAAGATATACATTAAAGCGCTACAGAATGCAAAAGACAGCAAACAAGAAAAGGAAAGCTGACTAGCAAAAAAGGCCAGCAAACGAGAGACAGCAAACAACAAACAAGACCAATAGAGAAAGAGCCCAGGTTAGGTAAAGTTCTGAAGCATCTCAACGGCTTCCAGCTCCAATTTGCTCCATATTATTAGTCGTCCGCTTGATATCATCAATTTCCTTGCTTTGGCTTTGCATCTTTCTGGTGCTCGCTTGGGTTCTTCTGCCAAGACCGGTCTCCTTATCATCAAGGGTGTCTTCCTTCACATCAATGATGCCCAAAGTGGCCTTATCCCCATGGTCATTTTCAAGCTTACTGATAAGAGCCTTCATACTAGCAGAGGCAGCCCTTAGGATCTTATGACTTTGCTCACCAATCTTCTTGAGTGTGTTCTCAACTCCTTCGAGTCTTTTTTCAGTAGCCTCGGCTCTGTTCTCCAGGATTTGGAAGCTATTATGTTAGGCATTAATGATCTCCTTATCATTATTGATAGCTTTGGTAAGTTCACTGAGACACTTAGGGAGGGAGCTAAATTTACCAGTGCCAATAGCTTCTAAAGTCTCAATTTTTCTGGCTTCCTGGGCTTGCTTGGTTTTTATACCAGTAAATTCCTTTTGCAGCCAGAGGAAAACCTTGTTGAAGCTATCTGTGCCATTTTTGATGCAAAGGTCAATATCTAGATGAGGGCCTTGTCTCCCGCAATTTCCAAATTCACCTCTAGACCTACCTCCCTGACATCAGAGCTCTGAGCTTCTTTCATGGCCGTGTCCTCCCCTGCCAGGCCCTTATCGTTAGAACCAGTCATGAAAGGCGTTAGGTTCTTGGTTCCCACTTCCTCATTTTTTAGAGTTTTCCTTTTCTACTTCTGGCTCGAAAATATTTGGACCTCCTCGCTGTCAGTATCCATGTCGTCATCAGTCTCATTTTCCTCCTCATACCAGCCATCATCATCCTCCCCCCTCTGCATCCTTTTGGCCCACCCTTTGTTCTATAGCTCATGCCCTGTTTTTCTTTTTCTCTTGCTCGACCCAGCGATTTGGGGATTGTCCTCTACCTCAGCTTCCGTGTCATAGCCATCACCATCATCATCCTCAGAGTAATCCAATTCCTCTTCTGACTCAGAAGCCTTAGCAATGTTCAAATGGACGGTAGTATTCTTGATGTGATTATACAAAGTCACCATCAGACCCTCATGCATAGCAGGATTGGTTTGGGGGTTGGAAATTGCATCCTTTATCCCTACATTTAGGGCACAGAAAAGATAATATGGGATGGAAATTTTCTCTTTATACCGAAAATGGTTCAGAATAACAAAATGATAGCTGTAAACCCTAATAAATCTCCCATCTAAAGTGATAAATTCCATAATAGCAAGCAAAACCCTTCGCCAAATTAACTTAATTACCTTCGGCGAGTAGTAAGTATGGCTGCCCTTCACCAACTTGGCTTTCTCCTCCTCGTCCTTAGGAAATTTCTTCACAACAACATCTGAAATCTTCCTATCCCTATAGAACTTGATGTCATCCATCGGAAGACCCGTAGCCTCAACGATCATGGTTTCAGTCACCTTGACCTTCCTACTGCCAATGGTCAATGTGCCTTTATTCCAAATTTTTGAAAATTCTTGTAATTTCGGTTTGTTTCTCTTGCATTCTCTCCATGAAATCAATCATCTTGGCTGCTTGCAGCACAGCCTAGACCTGAGGACGGTCCCTCCATTTATCAATAGTGGTAGCCTCCGTTCTCTTGCGATTTCCACCCATATTGTTATCGTTATCTGTCAACTGTGAATTATTACAGTAATGCTCTCTCCTAGCCATCACATTCTCAACACAATTGTATTTTATCTTGGCCCACACCACTTCAGAGGTGTTAATATCATTCTTGAAGATTTTGTTATTCCTCTCTTCCATATACCCCAAAGGATATGTGCGAAGGAAAACTTCCATAAATTTCTTATGGTCAGATTATTAGTAGTGCAGTGTCAGCTTCTGAAACAATCTTGAATCTCCTCTCGGAAAACCCAATTCAAACCCCAATGTTGAAAAAACATAGCCCAGATAGGATGGACATAAGGACAGTGTATAGAAATGTGGTTTACTGATTCCTCATCATTGAGACAAAGATAGCATATGTCAGAGATGCAGAAACCCCTCTTTCTCAAATTATCAATGGTTAGAATCTTATTTTGCAAAAGAATCCATAAAAAGATAATATATTTAGGAGTCAAACCTGGATGCCAGGCCTTAGCCCAATAAGGGTTAGGGTCTTGGGACTAAGCCAACATAAGGACAGCAAATGATACGGAATAAATCCCTGAAGAGGTACCACTCCACACCATGTGGTCTTCCCTTCTGGCTTTTAAGATTGCATGGTTGATCATTAAGTTTACCTGCTTTAGGTTGGGATCAATAGAGCTAAGGTCCACCCAGTTTTGATCTCTCCAGTAATCAGCAACTTTAACACCGAACTTCTCCTTACAAGTTTGGATGAGCATCTGAGAGGCACGCTTATTGAGAGGGGCTCCACCAATCTAGGCATCATCCCAGAAATCCACCTTCCTGCCATTACCTATGGCCTAGAACTTTTGCCTAAACTAACAATAACTTTAGCCTGGATAACACTGTTCCAAATAAAAGAGCCACTTGGTATCTGATCAGAGGCAAGGAAATCTTCCATGGTGGGAACCACCCGTAAGTACTTAGCCTTCCAGATATCATTCCATTCTCCATTTCCCTGATAGATTCTACAGATTTGTTTGGCTAGAAGAGTCTTATTCAAGGTTCTAATATTTCTTAAGCCCAAACCCCCCACCTTTTTGGGTTTACAAACATTATCCCAGGCTATGAGTGCCACTCTATTCTTCTCCTCAACCCCAAACCATAGGAAGGCGTTCTGAATTTTCTCAATAGCATCAGCAAATTTTCCAGGGATTTTGAAGAGGCTTAAAGCATAAACCGGAAGACTCTGGAGAGAAGATCTTAAAAGCTGGATTTTTCCAGCTTGACAAAGAAGGGTACCTTTCCATCCTGCCAGCTTCCTACTGAATCTGTCAAGAAGACTATTCCAGAACAACTCTAAAGGTTTCATGCCCAAAGGGAGACCCTGGTAAATAGGAGGAGGCTTTCCAATTTGGCACCCAAGGATTCGAGCCATCCTAATATGTCTACCCTCCAGGGTGTTGAAGAAGAAAACAAAACTTTTCTCCCAATTAATCGTTTGACCCGAGGCAGAACTATAGGTGTTGAGGAGATTCTTCATAGTGGACGCTTCTTTGATCGAAGAAGTACCCACTAAGATGGTATCATCAACAAATTGCTAGTGGGTACAGGCTCTGAAACCTGAAGAGGGGGAGATTCCTACAAGAAGCCCCTGAGAAACAAATTTGCTAATAAATCTACCTAGACATTCAGCTAGAATAATGAAGAGAATAGGGGAGATGGGATCCCCCTGCCTGATGCCCTTAGAAGTTTTGAAGAAGGGAGAAGGCACACCATTCACAATTACAAAGAAAGAAGGGGTCGAGATAAGTTGTTCAATCAGCTGAATAAACCTAGCACAAAAGCCAAAAGTACCAAGCACCTTACCCAAGAAGCTCCAGTCAACACGGTCATAGGCTTTTGACATGTCCAACTTAATCAGAAAGCCTTGTTTCTTCGATTCCACCAGCGAAAGTATGTTTTCATGAATAGAAATGATAGAGTCAAGGATTTGTCTACTGGGAACGAATCCACTTTGTTGGGGCGAAATTATCGATGGAAGAATCCTTAGCAGTCTGCCAGTAACCACCTTGGAGATAATTTTATACAAAGAATTGCATAAGCTTATCGGACGGAACTTATCCATAGAATAAGCCCAAGGGCATTTGGGAATCAGAACCAGAAAAGTAGCATTGAGTTCCTTTAAGATAATTCTAGCCCCAAAAAACTCTTGCACACCTGTAACCACATCACTATTGAGGATGTTCCAAAAGGCTTGAAAGAAGAACAATGGAAATCCATCTGGGCCCAGGGCTTTATTGCCATCAAAAGAAAAAACTGCTTTTTAAACTTCGTCCTCAAAAGGGATGGCCACCAAAGCCTTGTTCTGAACATCATTAATGATGGAAGGAATGTTCTCTAAGAGGATCCTCTGAGAACGAACATCGAGACCACAATCCGCCAAGAGAAGAGGAATGGAAAAAATTATGGCTTCATTCCCAATCTCATCGTCCTTCCTAGTTTCAATTCCCCGAATTCTCAACTTAGAGATCCTATTTGCAGCCTTATGTTTCATAGCAGTCATGTGGAAGAACCTAGTGTTTCTGTCCCCAAGTTTAAGCCATAGAGATCTAGACCTTTGTTTCTAGAATTCTTCTTCTCTTCTAATAATCTTATGGTACTTCACAAGCACTTCATTTTCCTCCCTGATTGATACTTCATTGTATCCACTAGTTTAGATTTTATCCTGCATTTCCTTAAGCTCAAGCTGGGTTTTGGACTTGGCTGCAAACAGAAAATCAGAACTTGTTATCAAGAATATTTTCCGAAGTTGCTAACTTCCAGCTTCATACAAGTACAATGTCGAAGTCGGGAATTAGCATCCGGAAAGAACAACAAAGGATTGTTGAGACGGAATTCTATCCAGAATCCAAGACTTCATCCAGATGGAAGGAGATTACAGACACAAACATGCATTTCCTAAACATGGACCAAATGCAGTAGTGGATGTTCGGAATTGGAAGCCAGATTCCTTCCCCAGCTTATGTAAACATTATGAAGAGTGATATTTATCAGGCCGCTGGATTCCCGCAGTCCATACAATGCTGCGAGCTTATCCTGAAGTGTGCACGATGTTATGATCAAGACTCCTAAGGGTGTCGTCATTGCCAACCTTGCTAACGATGTGATTGCTGAGGTGTTCGGAATTCCACGTGGAGCAAACATGAAAGATAGAACCAAGGACGAATATGAAGAAAGATATAAGAAGATGGATGCATGCAAGACCGTAGTGAACAAGGAGCGGATGATCAACCCTAGGTCTCATCATTCCAAGGCTCCCAAGACACTCATATGAACAAACTTCAAAGATGAATATAGTGATTTGGTATTCCTCATAACCGAGTGATGGGGATGCCGCATGGTGCAATATATGATGGATGAATGTTCTATTTTATCCAAGATTGTCTGAAGGAGGTTGATCAATTGGTCAAAAATCACAAGTGACAATCTAGATTTTCAGCTGAGGAATGTGGAGAGATCCAGGTCATTCGCCATGACTCCTACCTGGTGTATCTACTTGCGCGATTTGTTACCTACAAAGGATTGATATGCAAAGGTGAAGTCGAGAATGGACAACGACAATTCAGAAGTAACGAGTGCTATCCGCAGTTGAACATGTATCGAATTGAAGATTATACAAGAGTGAATGATGCATTCACTATGTACATAACGCGGATGTTGCAAGGCGGAATCCACAGGAGGTTGTCCAAGGAGGCAATAGAGCTGATAGAGAAATATGGATCATGGTACATACAGTTTCCCACTTTCACATATGTAATATCCCCACTTTGAAATAGAATTTAATAATAAATGATAATAATATCCCCACTTTGAAATAGGATTTAATAATAAATGATAATAATAAAATTAAAATATAAAATGTATAATTAAATATGATTAATAAAAAATTAATTAAGTTAATGAAAAGTCAAAAGACATGAAAGGAAAAGTTGTGACTCCCTCAACAATGATATATAAAAGGGAGAAGAAAACCTCATTTGAGGGGGGGGATAATTTGGTGATGAGAAGTGCAGATTTGATTTAAATAATAAGTGCAGATCTGATTATGAAAGGTTGTGTCCCTTTCAAATGGTAGAAATAATGAAGAGTTACACTCTTTCAAAGGGTGCTAATGGTGAAAGGGTATCTCTCTTGCCAAAGGGCGTACATGATGAAGAGGAGTGACCTCTCCCTCAAATTGAGAGATATAAAGGGAAGGAATCAAAAGCATCTAGTGACATCACCATTGATATGATCAAATCAGAATTGTTATCAAGTTATAGGAAGTAACATTTGTGTTCTTTATGGTATGCCTCCCAATATGCAGGCGACATCTACAGTGCGAACTCCAACCGCAGGCTACAATCTGCGTACAGGTAAGAGGGGTTAAGAAGTCTTAAGGTATATATGTGTGTGGACGTGTGTGCCACACACACACATATGCATTTTTATGAATACATATATCTCTAATGATTACTTATATGAATGTAGCAATAAAGATAGGAATCTATGTAGAATATGTATGTATATTTAGGATCATTAGAAAGATTAAAGAATATGTAAATGAAGACGTAAATTATGGAATGGAAAACAGTAATGAATTATAAAATGTAATATTAATGTGATTATATGATGAAGGTTATAGAGAAGAAATTCCCTTAGCCTAATGGAGGGATTATGATAATCCCTGGAGGGCAGTAGATACTGAATATCTATATGCATATATATGGCTTGGTTGACTAAGTTCATCCAAGAAGAGACGGATCTGGCCGATCCCCTCTGAGGACTTGGATGATGGGATGCATCATCTAAGGCAAGGAATTGACATAGGGTCTTCCTTGGATGGCTTGGGTGTAAGAGGTTACACCCAAGACAGGAATCGAATTAACCTTCGATTTCCTGGAGGGCTTGGATGTAAGAAATTACATTCAAGAAAGGAGTCGAATTAACCTTCGATTTCCTGGAGGGCTTGGATGTAAGAAATTACATTCAAGATAGGAATTGAATTCACCTTCGACTTCCTGAAGGGCTTGGAACCAAGATGGATTCCAAGAAGGCGAGCTTCACGACCGCCTAAGGACATACTTTCGTATGGCAATCGTATCCTTTTTATTAGATAAAAGTTGTGATTATGTTAAGTAAGTATTTTAAAGTTAGATTGCAATTTAGATTACTTATATATATATATATATATATATATATATATATATATATATATATATATATATATATATATATATATATATATAAGTTAGATTATGTTAAGTAAGTATTTTAAAGTTAGATTGCAATTTAGATTACTTCTATATGTTTGTTGTATTCTAACAATCTATTTTGCAGGTTAATGATCTCTAACTAGTAGGGACATTACAACATACCTAAGGATTCATGGATTTCAATCCGAACCTTACAGGCTTCCTAGGTATCCTACAGACAGAATGATATTACTTGAAGTGGTGAGACAACTTCTAGAGTTTGATTCTATCCAGAAGGACAAACATAGAACGGGCATGTCATTTCCTATTTCGGTGGGGAAGACATTGGAGGTTTGTCAATCTGCCACAACAGCTAGCACAGCAATTGAAGAGCTTGCATTTTATCGCCTTGCGACATACAAAAGAAGAGAAAGGTTTGATCCGAATAAGAAAGTTGGAAGGATCAAGGAAGATAAGTTCATCCACAAGGTAGACATAGAAGATTATTGGGCCAACCTAACGAACGAGCAAGCAGTGAAAAGAAGAATGTAGTCCAGAATGTCCGTGGATTTCATGAGGAAGTGTGGACTTTTCCTCATTCCTGATCAGATATTAGATGACAATATGAGAATGAAATGAAGAGAGCTATTTTATTGCTTAATTGGTTAGAACAAGAAGTGATAGATTTAAGTGTATTGATGAGAGAGGTCTTGAGTTTCTCCCGAGGATGGGTAGACAGTCAGATGAACAAGTTAGTTGACATGGGTGTTATCTTCACTTATGAAAAGATGAAACAAGAGGAATCTGCTTCGGAAGATGATCAAAGAACTATCAACGACATAAGAATTCATGCAGAAGAGGAGAGCCAAGCTCCTAAACGAAAGGATGACACACCAGGAGAAGTCAAGGCTAGAGGGAAGAAGATCGAGGAGGTTAAGAAGAAGAAGCAAAAGACTATCATTCCTTCACCTCCCCTCAATGTCTCATCAATCAAGGAAGTTGATGTGCCAGAACAAAATAAGGAGGTTGAACAGTGTTTCAACACAGTGTTATTGCCAGAGAATGTCCAGGATTTACATGCCACAGCTACATCTGCTCCACCTAACGAAGATGATGATCAGTCAGGATCTCCTACTGTCCTCTTGGAGGTTAGTTTGGGGAAAAATGTATATGATTTGACCAAGGATAATCCCGATGATGATGATGATGTTATCTTGGCATTGAGAGAGCTTGACCGAGAGATGTGTCTCGATGATGGTATGGAGATGGCCACTATTCCTGATTGGCTGATGAAGAGTATGGAGAATGGTAAGAAGATGGTGGAGGCGCAGCCTATTGATGACATTGATAACTACTTAGCTAGGAGCAACAAGGAAAAAGAACCTAAGAAAGTTGGGACTTTGTCACATATAGCTAGAGATCAGACAGGGATGGGGATTGCACAGGTGGTTGTTCTTATTGGAGATGTGTGTTGGAAGGAATAATTTCTCTTGCCATCGTTTACTACAGTTTTCTATACTCAACCTTCAGTTCCATCGTGAGCCCTCAGTCGGCCATCGTTAAACTCCTCATGCACATTTTCCCATTTCATGCAGCCGAGACTTCTTTACTTCCACGCATGCATACCTATCTGTTTAATCTTTTAATCGGTGGAACTACTACTTCCACCGCTCATGAATTTGCTATGTAATAGTTAGAAGGATCGATGAATCCTCTATAAATAAAATAGGAGTTGTAATGAATTTTATTATGAATCAATATTAAAATTAGTTTTGTATGTTGTAGCATACGTTGAGCTAAAAAAAAAAAAAACAGGATGTTGCAACTCCCATGGATTTCTAGATTACTTCAGTTGCCCTTGACCGTAGTACAAAAGAACAGGAATTCCAGGAGGTTGGTGATACCCTCAAGGCAATCAATGTGAGATTGGACCGGGAGATTGAAAAAAGAGAGAAGTATGAAGAAGAGAATATCAGAATTAGAGAGTACATTGCAGGGATAAGGCGTGAGAATCCCACCCTCATTTCCCCTATTGCAGTTGATTGTGGACTACATACACATTATGAGGCAACGAGAGATACACTCTCGAAGGTGGAGAAATGGATTGAAGATAAGAAGAGACGGGCAGATGATTTCCTTACTCACTTTGTCTAGGTTTTTGACAAGATAACATGGCTCACATTCAGGATACAGTATTTGGAGGGAGTTTGGGAAGAATTCCGACCTATTCAGGAGAAGACTATTTCATGCCTCAAAGCTTTGAAGAGAATTCCTATGTCCACATTGATCAAGAAGAATATTGTGCACAATGGAGATAGATAAGATTTCCATGGCTGGTATTGTTCAGTGGCCATGAAGAAATCAACTTATGAGCACACACAAAAGGATTGTGCAGAGATGGAAGGATCAATTCATGATATTCAGTCGAAGATCCTTGCCTCAATTGAGGAATTATTGGGAGTTGATGTCAGACAAGCCAGTGGGTTACACTTAGCAGAATTGAGAGATAAAATGAAATTCATGTACTTCAATCAGTTGGACTCTTTGAAGAAGACTCAGATAGATGACTTGGTCTCTTTGTTGACTCATGTCCACAATTTGCAAAAGCTCATGCCAGATTGGGAGAACACTTTGGATGCTTGCTCGGCTATGTTGGACGTGATTGATTTACAACAGGATACCTTACCCAACATTTCCATGGAGGAGTTAGATTTTGTAATGGCTAGATACTTGGATTATGCTGTGAGAGAAAGAGATGCAAGACGAAATCTTCTAGAAGATTCCCTATTTGATGACTAGGTGTCTTTCTATTGGGTCATATGTTGGTGGCTCCATTTTTTATGTAAACCCTAATTAGGGCAACTCTAGGGCTTTCTTGGCATGATCTTGGCCCTTGATTTTGATTTAATCTTGGCCATCCATTTTGTATAAAACTCTATATATACCTCATTGCCTCTCATTTGTAAGAGAGATATTTGAGAATTGTTGGCAGATGTTTTAGATTTGAATATAAATCATTGTTCGACTTGATGGTGATTTTTGTTTATGTGTTGTCTTGCATTCAAGGTTCTCAATTCCTCCAAGTTAGATTAGAATTTTAGATTAGAATTTGCTTTCAATGTTTGTTAGATTGAATGAAAGAATTTGTTGAATGTATTTGTGTGGAATCCATTTATCCATACCACTAGCCTCTTGTTGATTGTAAGTGTGTCGTGCGTGCTCTGTTAGTTTTTAGTGATCAGATTAGCAATATAGAACAAAAAAACAGAATGCAAAGTAAATCATACACAACACACATGTACCCTGGAAAAACCTCCCTCTTCGAGGAAAAACCCAGCAACCAAAGATCTCAGATCTGATTAGATTAGGTATAGCAGCAGATTACAATACTGCCCTTCTAGGGCATACAAAGAACTTATCTGAATCACAGTTCAGGTCAGATTTGAACAATCGCCCAAATAGTTGATTGCAGATCATGTGAGGGAGTTCGCTTGCCCTAGAACAGATGTACCACAGCCTGAAGTAAGTTCAGCAGCGTTGGAGCAAGTTCGGCAGCCTTGGGGCAGGCTCGGCAAACCTAGGAGGGTTCGGCAGACCTAAGAAGATGTTCACCCAGCTAGAAAACAATTTCACTGACTTCAGAATGTAGTTCGTTGATCTTTTGGAGCAAAACAAATCGCATTAAGGCAGATGATATTCGCTTATGTTATCTGACTTGTGACCTCAAGTCACTTCCTTTATATACATGCCCTTAACCCTTATGCCTAGGTCGGCTTTGGCGCCAAATTACAAATTCACGAGTTACATTATAGGGTCAGACCCATTTATAACCACAAGTTACATTCGCCATTATAGGGTCATCCCAATATCACAAGTTACAATGCCCATTTAGGGCCAGACCCAGTTACAAATCACACAAGTTGAGCGCCCAAATAGGGCCTGCCCTTTAACATTCACAAGCTACATAATATAATCACATAAGTAGGCCCATCAAACATTTACCAAGCTAGGTTGGCCCAATCAAGGGATACGATCTAGCTATATTTCAACATGCTCAACTGGAAATTTGTGCAAGCTTAACTTCGATTATTATACGTCTATTGTTACGCATCAACTTGGATGGTTTCAATGTTGGATGGTAGAATTTGAAAATCTATGAGATACACCTTAGATGAATGCACTAAGCTCATAACAAAATCTGTTCGACTTGATGGTGAGACCCTGCCTAGTTTGATTCCACTGAATTCGTTCCTCACTTCTTGCATTCTAGGTTTTAGAATAGAATTCCTGAACCCTATTCTCTTTTAGCCCTTTTTTTAGAAAGTCTTGTTAGAATTGAGTCAAGAGCCTCATTGTAAAATCTTAAGTTATCAGCACACTGTTGTGACCATTTCACACATTGCCCCATTAGAATGGGGACCCCCTCTTTTTTTTTGCCTTAGGTTTTGCTTTCTCTTTGCTCGTTTTTCTCTCTGCTTTTAGGGTTTTGAGTAAGTGAGTGGTCTGCCTGGGCTGGCTAGATTAGGGCTAAACTTTGGAAGCTCGTTTTAGGGTTTCTTTCAAGCTAAGTCTAGTCTGGTTTAGGAGGTTGTTAGTCGTCTACCTGAAGCCTCAAGATTGCCACAATGAAGCATGCCTTTCGGGAGATTCAAGTTGGTTAGATCAGAGGGCAGGGTGAATAGGTCTCATCTCAGGTCAGGTCTAGATTGAAAGAGGGTTTTTTCTGGTCAGGGTCATGTTTGTTTCCCGGGCTGAGTAAGTTGAGTAGAGTCAGTAATTAAAGGCAGGATCTCGATGGAAATGCATGAAGGAGAATCTGTGTTTGCCTTTCAAGGAAAATTGGAGTTTAAAACGTCTAGAATCAAGCTGAGAGAGGATTTTCGCTCCTGACCCTTCCAGAGGGTCCAGGGCGAAAATCATTATGAACCCCTTTTTTCCTCCTCATTTTTGACTAAGTGATGCTTTCTAGGGCACGTTTGGAGGTAATTTGAAGTGTTCTTGCCTGGAGAAGGATTTGATTGAATTTGAAGAGCAAGATGATACCTGAAAGAGGAATTTCGCTCCTGACCCTTCTAGAGGGTCCAGGGCGAATTTCATCCTAAACACTATTTCTTGCCTTGGATAGCCTTGCAATTTTGTTCGTGGCTTAGAAAAAGACCTAACTTTGCCTTATGAGGTGGTTTAAAACTTGAAAACTAAGCAATTTGGCCTGGAATAGAGATTTCACTCCTGACCCTTCCAGAGGGTCCAGAGCAAAAATTTTATTTGAGCTTATTTCTCACTGACTTTGGCTAAATTGTGATGTGCAGGGTATCTTGGGGGAAAGATTGGACATCCTTGAGATTTGGAAGCATGAAAAAATGGAGAACTTTGAGCAAAATGGGAAATTTCGCTCCCGACCCTTCCAGAGAGTCCAGGGCGAAATTCCCAAAAGGCTCTTATTTTGCAATGAAGGTGGTCAAGTTTTTGACATGAATGGAAGAAGAATAGCTTGTTTTTGCCTCTTGAAGAAGTTTCAAATTGAAGAAATGAAGGATTTTCCCCAAAAGAGGGAAATTCGCTCCTGACCCTTCCAGAGGGTCCAAGGCGAAAATTCCTCAATCACCTATTTTCTTGCAAAGTCAAGTCAAGTTTTGGTTTTTATGGCATAGATGAGAGAGGAATAGTGTTTTCTTCCTTTGAGAGGTGAATTCAACTTAAAAGGATGATGGAATGAGCCTAGAACATAATTTTCGCTCCTGACCCTTCCAGAGGGTCCAGGGCGAAAAACTTTATAGGAGGCATTTTTTGCTCAGCTTGACCAAATTGTGATGCCCAAAGCATGTTGAAAAGAGGAATGGACATGATCTTGCTTTGAGAAGTGTTTGATAGCATTGAGGGATGGAGATTTTAGCCAAGAAAGGCAATTTCGCTCCTGAACCTTCCAAAGGGTCCAGAGCGAAATTCCTTGTAAACCCATTTTTAACCTTTCTTGGACATGAAAACCTTGTTCCTAGGGCAATAAAAGATGAAATCCCACTAAGCAAATAAGTTTTAAGGTGAAAAAATGAAGATTTTTGGTCAAGATTGCAAAAATCGCTCCTGACCCTTCCAGAGGGTCCAGAGCGAATTTCCTCAAAATCACCTTTTGCTATCAAATTTTGCTAAGCCAAGTATGGGATAAGGTCAAACACTGAAAGAATTGCCCCTAGGAGTGAATTGAGATTGCAAGAAATCATCAAAAAGTGAAGGAATTGAGCCAAATGGTGAATTTCGCTCCTGACCCTTCCAGAGGGTCCAGAGCGAAATTCCTAAAAGCACCTATTTCCTTGCAAGGTCAAAGCAACTTTTTAGTTTTTATGGCTTGAATGGGTGTGAGGAAGAGTGTTTTGCATTTTGAAGATGATTGAAATTGTCAAGAAGAAACAATCAAGACTAGAACATGATTTTCGCTCCTAACCCTTCCAGAGGGTCCAAGGCAAAAATCCTAAAACCTATCTTTTCTTCCAAAGATTGGACTAGACCAAGCTTAGACATGGGTTTGAAACGACTTTTGAATTGCCTTGAAGAGGAATTGGATTGCTAAGAATGAAAATTTTGAAGCCAAGAGGGAAATTCGCTCCTGACCCTTCCAGAGGGTCCAGGGCGAAATTTCCAAATCCTCCTATTTTCCTTGCAGTTCAAGATTAGATTTTGGTTTTCAGGACTCAAAGAAGAGTAAGACATGATGTTCTATCACTTGGAAATGATTTGAAGATGAAAGGATGAAGGAATTGCCCTAAAACCTAAAAATCGCTCTTGACCCTTCCAAAGGGTCCAGAGCAAAAAATCTAAAACTAGTGCATTCCTTTCAAGTTTGTGCTAAGACAAGGCTAAACCAAGCTAGCAAAGGCCTTTGAGACCACTTGTGAGTAGGTGTTTGTTTAAAAATTTGATGATTCTAGGTCAGAGAAGGAAAATCGCTCCTGACCCTTGCAAAGGGTCGAGGGCAAAAATCCTTCAAACACCTATTTTGCCTTGCAATAACAAACCAAGCATGTGTGAAGTGAATGAAGAGGATCATTGCCTAACCTTGTGAGGTGGATTGGAGTTAAAATGATGGAGGAGTAAGCCTAAGCAAGAAAAATCGCTCCTAACCCTTCCAGAGGGTCCAGGGCGAAAAACACTAAAGACACCTTTTCCTCCAAAATTCAAGTGAAACAAAGCCTAAACTACAATAAAAGATGCCATTAGGAATGCCTTAGTGAGGTTTTGGACTTACAAAAATGAGAATTTTGAGCTCAGGAGAGAATTTCGCTCCTGACCCTTCCAGAGGGTCCAGAGCGAAATTCCCTAAAATGCAATATTTCCTTCAAAGTTTTTGATGAGCTAACCCAATGATGGAAGGAAATGAACCCTGGAGATTGCTTCGGAGGAGTTTAATGATCAAACTAAGGTGAATTTTGGCCTAAAATGAAAAAATCGCTCCTAACCCTTCCAGAGGGTCCAGGGCGAAATTCACATTTTCACCTAATTTCCTCATGAAAAATGATATAAATTCAAAATGCAAGACCTCGAGTAGGTCAAGACGCACATGAACTCACCTTCCAAGAGATTTTGGAGTCAAGGAATGAGGTATTCAAGACCTAATTTGAAAAATCGCTCCTGAACCTTCCAAAGGGTCCAAGGCGAAATCATCAGGATACTTCATTTAGCCTCGATCAAAACTTAATATTCCCAAATTTTCTCCAAATTTGCCAAAATTAAGACATCTGGGGTGGTTAGATCAAATTTACATAATTTGAGGCCTTTATAATTGAATTAATTAATCCACCTTGGAGGCCTTGAAATTAATTTTAAAATTTTAAATGAAAGTGAGCGCTCAAAACACATTTATTGGCTTTTACAAGCAAGTTGGCCTCCTTTTTAGTGGATTTTATCTTATTTTAAAGCTTATTTGCTAGGTCAGCCTTATGCTTAATTAGGGTGAGCGCCCTATATAAAGGAGGAGTATTGTTTCAAAATTCAAATCATTCATTCATTACTTCTTATGCGAATTTTGAGGAGCAGATTAGAGGAGCGAATCCCAACAGATTGGAGGCGAATTTTGCTAAGTGTTGGAGGCTAGAGAGGGTGAAGCTCTTTTGAAGGTTAATCAAGACATAATTCATCCAAGGAGGACCAGAAATTCAATCTTTATCCAGCAAAAAATCTGATCTCCTTTCTTCCATTTTCCAAGGTTTATAGTTAAGCATTCAAGGAGAAGGTATGAAGAATCCTTTTGAAGTTTCTATTCAAGACTTATTTTGATCTCATAGCAATCCTTTGAAAATCTAAGTCTTGTGCAATCTAATTTTCATTCATAATTTGAAAATTCATAATTCTTGAGTTATCATGTCATTTTCAAATTAATGTTTTGAGCTATTCCCTTGAAAGATCTTAAGTTCTATGCTTTAAGGTATGATACTTAAAGACTAATTTTAAATTTTTGTGTAGGCATCAAATGACGACCCCCAAAGCCGAAGGATCTACTAGTCGGCAGGCTCTCATCAAGGAAGATCAGAGGAGCGACGAATTGGAGACCAGGATCGTGTCCAAGTGGAATAATGTCGGAGACACCAACTTAGGAAACTTCAATGTGAAGAAGTTTCGAGAGGTCCCCTATATTGGCAAGCCATCACCTGTTGCAAGGAGGATAATCGAGAGTGGCATCATCAAGGCGGCAGGTTTCCCTCCCGCAGTCAAGTGTCATGAGTTGATGATCAAGTGTGCCCGCCACTATGACTCACAATCAAGGACGACCGTAACCAAAGACAGGAACATCTTAGCCTACCTTTCAGAGGAAGCTATAAGCGAAGCTCTTCATCTTCCGGACCATAAAGACATGATTTACAAAAGCTTAGAAGGAGCAAGGTCAATCTATGAAGATGATCCTAAGTCTTGTTTGAATTTCATCAATAAGAATTGGTTGCTCAAAAGTCGGCCTCGCCTGAACAAGATTCCCAATACACCACATAGGATTGACTTCCAGGAGGCATACAGAGACTTGATAACTTTGCTCAATTGAGTTACAGGTGCCTCTCAAGCCTTCTTCTTCGAAAAATGGATGTTCTTCTTCATACAAGTGATAGACCAAGGAAAAGGAATGCTTCATTGGGCCAGAATCATTAGCAATTGTCTGGACGTGCAGTTGAGAAGGCTAAGACCCACCAAATCATTCCACATGAGCTCATATGTTATATATGCCTTGATCAGGAGTTTCGAGTATGCAGGGCTACCTCACAAAGGAGTGATTGGAAGAGGACCCGGAGAAATAAGGGTTTGTGATTCTTATGTTCATCTGCATCATCCGCCTAGAAGTGACTACAAGTTAGTCAATGACACCTTCACGATGAACATTACCAGGATATTGCAAGGGGGAATTCACAATCGACTGTCTCTGGATGCATAAGACCTTGTGAAGAAGTATGGCGCATGGTTCATCCAGTTTCAAAAGTTCACATACATCAGAGTTCATGGGTGTCCTTCACCTCCTTACATGTTGCCAAGATATCCAACAGACAGGATAGTGCTACTTGAGGTGACTAGACAGTTGGCAGCTTATGCAAAGGCATCCAGACACAAGCATGGAAATGGGATTCCTGTGCCCATCATACTAGGGAACTCAGTTGAGGTGTGTCCTAATACTCAAGCCACGGAAGATGCAGAGAAGGAATTATCTTTATACTCATTCACATCCTTTGCCTCACGAGAGAACTTTGACCCTCATGGTTATATGGAAGAGACAGTCGGTAGAAAGTACAAGCATGAGTTTCAGGTGGAGGACTTTTGGATGAATCTCCCAGGTGATTTAGAGGTTAAAAGAAAGATACATTCCAGGCTACCACTAGATCTCATCAGGAAGTGCTAAGTTTATAGAGTAGCCGATCAAGCCCAGGATAATGGTAGATACCTCCAGTCGTCCTATGAGAAAGACGACAAAGAAGTGAAGATAGATTGGGATGAACCCGAGGTTTTAGACTTGAGAGCTTTGATGGCTCCCGTTTTATCCTGCACTCGCAGATGGGTGGATGTACAGCATCAAAAATTGAAGGAGCAAAATGTATCAATGACATTTACTTTGGAGGCAATACCAGAAGAAGGAGAAGCAAGTGTGAGTGAGAATACTTCTCATTCCAAAGGCTCAAAGAGGAAAGAAGGACCTGAGAAGAAAGAACCTTCCAAGAAGAAACAGAAAACAAACCCTGATCACCCACCAAGCACATCTTCTAGGCATGAAAAGGAGGCGAGTCAAGGGGAAGATCAGAGGCAGATAGTATATGAAGTTGATGAGTCTATGGAATCCATGGTACAGAATGATAAACAAGAGAAAGGACAGACACCTCAGCATTCATCAAGTCAATCTCCCCAAGTTGATGCTAATGAGCAACACGAAGAAAAGAATGATGATGAAGCAACATCTCCTTTCCGGGAAGATAGGCCACTACCTAAAGAAATACAAGTGAGGGAAACAAGATCTGCCATTCCCGATTGGCTAAAAGAAAGACTGACAAAGGTAGTTGTGGTTGAACAGAAAGAAGATGTGTTTGACTTGGAAAGTCTTATAGGCAATTCTCATGAGGTAATGGAGAAGAAAAAGGCCACAAAGATGTCTAAGGTAATTAGAGATGAGACGGGATCCAGGAAAGTGCAGGTAGCTGCACCAGTGGTGGACAAATATGAGGATGAGATTCTTGCAGAAGAGTATGACTTAGAAACATTTGAGCTTGGCCCACTTACCTCTGAGCAAGCGATGGAAGAAGCAACTGATTCATTTGAAGCACTTAAGGACAAACTTAAAGAAGAAATGGAAAAGAATAAGAGGCTTGAAAGGGAGGTCAGTGCTTGGAGGAACTATTTTAGTCACCTTAATCAGCCATTGAGACGTCAGGATCCAGCAGTATCTCCTTTACAAGCACTCCCTCTTGAATCAGTAGGTGAGGCAGAAAGGGTGAAGAGCTTGGTTCAACTTATAAGTTCTTGGATTGATAAATCCCACACGGTAGTCGTTGAATTTACAACGAGAATGATGAAGACAGTTCATCGAGCTATCCAGGTCCTTGAGATTATCCATAATCTAATGATAATTGTAGCTGCATTCGCTCACACTAGAGATGTTATCATTCCTGTCTTACAAGTGATAAGACAAACACCAAGACGGATTCTGGCACAAGAAAAGATAATGGATGGAGGAACCCATAACCTCCTATAGTGGTCAGCTCTGCTCCAGATGAAAGAGGTCCTTTTTGAAGACATCAACACCAGATGCAGTCGAGTTGAAGGTATCATTCATCCAATTCAAGATAAGGTGTTTGAGGTGTTGTGTACCATTCTTGACAGGCGGATCGAGATCGAGACAGATGTGGACATCCAAGGGTTGGAGGATAGAATCAAGGTCATCTTTTGCAAAGAGGAGAACATCATCACAGATAAGCAACGAGATCAGATGTACACTACTATGTTCCTGATTGAGAAGACCAAAGAACTTGAACCTAGATGGGAGACAACTCTTCTCACTGCTTTTGATCAAGTCCTTCACTTAGAAGAACGAATGAAGAATCTTCCTGAGATTCCCATTGCTGAGATTGAGGGAATTGTGTCCAGATTCATTGAATATGCTAAGAAAGAGCATAGGAAGGGGAACAAAATTCTAGATGAAAAGTTGTTATAAGATGATGTGGCAGCTTAATTCCTATTGGTCTATGTCTCCTCAGTTTTTGTGCCAATTCTTTATTGGCTATGGATTAGTGATGTTTATCTAAATGGGGACTTTTTTGTAACAAACCCTAATTAGGGTTTAGGTGTCAAAATCTCAGCCGTTGATCTTCTTTTGATCTGGGCCATTCATTGTATTTGAGGATGCTATAAATACCCTCACTCATTTCATTTTTAAAAAAAAGAAGTTAGAGAGAAAAGTTAGAAGAGAGAGAGAGCTAAAAGAGAAGAAAGTTAGAAAGTTATTGTTGTAGCAAGATTGAGTAGTGAAGAAAGAATTTTGAACAATTGTTGTCCATTTGGCTATGAGATCAATAAAATATTGAAGTTATGGTGTTTTATTGCAATACTTGTGGCTATCTTCATGATTGTTTATTTTCTTGAATCACTCTCAGTTGAAGTAGCATTTAAGTTTTAAGTTTGAAAGACGAAGTGTTGTGCTTGACCTTTGATAAGATTCATATTCCAAACCACTAGCTTCTTACTGATTGTAAGGACGCCTTGTGTGGTCAACTGGAAACCTTGAGATTGATTAAGAATTCAATCATTCTTGGAAGTATTGATATGTATCTCTATGATAGTATCTATATCCTTGATGATTTGAAAAACTATTGAATCCCCTTAGAAGATCGCATCAATTCTAGTAGAGTTGTAATTTCTTGGCAAAACTGAAATTGGTAGAATCTCATCAAGTCTAGTCTTCATTGAGTCATTCTTAGGATCAGTTCAAGTATTCCTTCTTTGAAACCCTTATCTTTTGACATTTTTTGAAAATCTGTTAGTGTTAGGAAAATCCTGTTCCTGCTTTTGGAAAGAAAGTAACATGGACAAGCTTTCTCTGAAAGTACGTAAGGCCCCTTGAAGAAACAGCATATACAACGACCACTGGTGCTTATCCACACGTAGAGATCCTACAACAAAGAACCTTGAAGTCATCCCGATTGATCCTTTTCGCGACATCTTCAGCATTCGGAGACTTTAATCAAGAGAGGATAAGGTACCTTTTAGGTATTTTATTTTGTGTTTGGTCGTGTACAAAATACACATCAACACACACCCATTCTACATCCATGATATACAAAGTTGATTCGAACAATTGTGTGAGTCCCCAAGTGAAAACAGCAATTCACATTGACCATTGAGTTACCCACTCGTCAAGACCTGATTGTAGAAACCTTGGAATCATTTTAGTTGATCTTACCCTTAGCATCTAAGGTGATTTTGTTCAAGAGAGGGTAAAGTACTTTGGAATTTTATTTTGATGCTTGCATGTGCATAAAACACACATCAACGGGTTCTTTTCCCTAAACCATTGCGCTGACGAGGGCATATATCAAAAGATTCATATGTCATTCTATTGTTGTAAGTGGTGGGTAAATAATTGCCCATACTATGAATATAAGCTGACTCAATAGGGAGCTGCATATAAGTTTGATATATTCAAATGAAATATTTGGGGTTAACAACTATCCGCGATAAAGGTTTGCCAGCAATGTAATATTTAGTGCAGGGTTTATATTGTGAACGGAGGCATTGGTTATTGGAACGACATCATCAGTAGTGAAATTCATCACTGGGTGGTGGAACAGTTCAAAAGGGGCTGATAATAGGATTGGTGACTTCCAACGCCAAACGTTGTCCTATCGATCTATTCATAACCCAGAGATCATATTGAGTTTGTATCGGTGAAAAATGTAAGTCGGTCTTAAACTTCTGAAAGATTGGTTTTCTGAAACTCTCCCAAAATTAAGATATGGGCTTACAAACTCACATGGTGTAATATTGTGAAAAAATTTATATGAACTTCAAGTTACCTTGAATCCACTGTAATCTATCATTCTAGTTTGCATGTGTGCTGGAAATTGAGTTTTTTGTTACAAGTAGAAACAGGAACATTACATTGTTTTATGTCCTAGTTTCCTTTCAAGAATCAAAATTAACTTTCCTTCATCATTCAATGGGGGTAGCTCTAACAAACAAATGCTTTTACTTCCTAAAGCTTTTTTTAAAGAAGAGACATTAAATACATTATGAATCTTACTAATTTTTGGTAATTCCAATTTGTATGCAACCTCCCCAACTTGTTGTTTCATTCTATCAAGGCCATAAAACCTTGGTTTCAATTTCTTTTCTTTACTTCCTTTTAGAGAAGATTGCCTTTAAGGTTGTAGCCTCAAGAAAACCATATCCCCTACTTCAAATGTTCTCTCGATTCAATGTTGATCTGCATATAATTTTTTACTCTTTGAGTGATCCTAGAATTTTTGGGCTTTGCTTAACTAGATCTTTTCCCCTTGGTACTTTAATATCTATGATAACCAAATCCACAAATTATAAGGCATAATAGCCATATAAGGCTTGGCAGGCGTTAGCCCAATGGACATATGGGATGTGGCATTGTAACAATATTCCCCTAAATAGAGCCAATTTTTCCAAGATGTTTGATATTCTGCTACGTTAGCCTACAATCCACTTGTTGCCTATTTTTGGTTATCCATCAATCTGTAGATGGTAACCGATACTTAGTGATAATTCAATTCCTATTAGATGAAATAGTTCTTATCAGAACATACTAAGGGACCATCTCTATCACTTATTATGTTTTTTGGCAACCCATGTAATCTAAAAACCTCTTCGAAAAATAATTTTACTTATTGAGGTGCCTTAAATTTCATAGATATGGCAAAGAAATGGCAATACTTGTAACTCTATCAACTACCACATCTATACAATCTGTACCATGTGACCTAGGGAGTCCACTAAAGAAATCCATAGATATACTTTCCAGATTGGTATTGGCCGTAATAACCATACAAGAAAGAGATGTTCTGTTTTATTATGTTGGCAAACAAGGCACTCCTTGGTGTATTTAAGCACGTCTCCTTTGAGACCATTACATGAAAATCTCTCTAATTTGTCAATAGGTCTTACATTAACCTTGATGTTCTACCAGTGGTATGTCTACAATGTCCCCTACTGGCTCTTAACTCAATTTGCCCTAGAATTCCCAAATAGGGTTTGAATTATGCTCAAGAATGTAACTTGTCAGCTAAATACCTTGATTTAGAGCCTGCAGTCAGGTTACTGTTAGTTATCACAAGATAGATATACTTATACTTCAACAATGTTAAAAAGAAATAGGATTCTAATCAACTCAATAATATTCATAATGTAAATGCGGAATTTCCTTAAGCTTTCCCCTAATAACCTATCCATATTATGAAGCATCCTGCGATGTCCCTGACACGCCTTGAGGTTGTCCACCAAGCCCAAGAGCACGGAATGACACCCACCATTCAGCACTCCTAGCACCACCCGGGGTTACCTAGCTCATATGGACCCTCAAGCCTCTTGCTCTCCTAATACACCCTACCTCTCCTCCATAATGGAATGGTAGTTTGGATAAAAGTTTAAAGGAATCTTCATTATCATTAATTATACATATTTATATATATATATTAGAAGCAATATGTTATAAATTTGCTACTTCCTATCAAATAGAAGACCAGATAACAAGAGCACATCAGTCGTCATACTCAATCACTTATATAATGCACAGGGACTGTATGCTGAATATGATTTATTTATTCAGATTTCTACTTGATCAATCTTCCTCCATTTGCAGATTATAACTCTCTCTCTTTCTTGATTCCTTGATCCTTGTAAAATTTATTCCTCCCTGTTTTCTCTCCTCATCATAGTCTTCCATTTTATAACTTAATGTCTTATGGAGAGAGACGTCTCTTGGGAGTGATTGCTCTTTAGAAAGTGGACGTGCCTCTTCAGAACTATTTGTTTGTTCACTTAATCGCACCTCTTCCTATAGTAAGATGGCTGCCTTCACAACATGTATTACACCTCTTAAATGCTGTGTATTTGTCTTTAGTTTGCTGCCTTAATGTTGTCTAATACAAGCACTGCTCTCTTTTATCTTTATATTTTATTTAACTTCTAATACAATCGTTGTCCTTTGTATTTGCTTGACTAACTGAATTACACCATATTGTCTGTTACCTCTATACAAATCGTATCTCATGTAATTAATCAAGTCGCTGCCTTGTGTTGTTCTTTATAATCACATAGCTGCTTTATTGTTCATTAATATGACCACTTTAATGATAATCACTGCAACTGAAATGTGTTTTAATAGTCGCCATTCTCTATAAATAGCTTGCCTATGTTATTAAAATTGTCTGCTGCTTTATATAATCTCATTATCATCTGAATCACTGCTTTGTAGATTAGAAACAAATTAACGATGATGGCTTTCTTCTTTTGCTGTTAGTCTTGGTCTCATCAGAAGATTGTGAAGTCTTACGGAGAGAGACAATTTTCTGAGTTTATTTGATGTCAATGATCCATCAAAAATCACAACCAAGATCCAAGTAAGTATTGGCCAAAAATATTCAAGAATAAAGTCTTTATAAGTTAATTGCTGATCTGATCAAGTAGGTAGCCTTGATACATGACAGTGACAAATTGTACAAACTTTGACACAAGAAATTTAGCCATTTGTACCATGGAGTTCTACCTCTTTTTGAGGATATTGTGTATCTGACTTCAAGGTAGAAAGATTGGTGTATGCAAGGGATATGCATTTGGCAAGCACAACAAGACTATTTTCCTAGCAATGACCACAAGTCAAAAGGAATTCTAGCTATAATCTATTCAAATATTTGCGGACCTATGGCTGCAACTTTGTTACCAAAAATATTTATGTTTTCTTCATTGATTTTTCTTGGAGAAAAACCTCTATTTATTTTCATGGAGACTAATGACAAGGTCTCTTAAGAAATTTCAAAAGTTCAAAGCAATTGTGGAAAGTCAACCAAGTAGAAGGATTGGGAGGAATCAGAATTGAGCACGAGTATGGGTACACAGGTATAGTACACCAGTACAGAAAATATTGGGAGGACGGACTGGGTACATTAAAGATATATCCGTACAAACTAATTTGCAGTCTATTAATTCAATCTATAAGGGAGAAAGCATTAATCACACCAAAGAGCACACTTAATTTTATGTTTATTGAGTTTTGATATACATTTTTATTAGGCCAGACATGTAGGACAGCCTATAGACACTTGATGCACGGTAATACTACGCTAAATGGTCCAATCAATAGGATAATTTACACTAGAACACACAAGGGAGAGGGGCGGACATGCCATGGCGCTAGGTTTTAGCACTAGTGTATCCAATAGGAGTCGCAATTCAAAGGCAATCTATTACATATTGTAGTTGTTATTCCTCTAGCATGGATGGCTCTTTCCTTGTTCCTACAATTCAATAAACTCATGAAATGAGTGAAATGATGTCATTTAGGCTTTTTGGTGGTTAATAAGTAAAGAAAAATGTGTCAAAATCTTTTCCATCTTCTAGAACCATGACATACACCTTCAAGTAAGCACATCAAGCCTAGAGTGACTGAAGTTTGTCCTTTGTTGATTCTAAATGAGTATAACCGAACCTAGTTGAATCCACAAGCAATTCAATTTGGAATCCAATTTTAGGAACAACCTGTTTTCTTTCCAATTCGGTAACCTAGGATTAAGGTGTTGAGGCCTGATAGTAGAGGTGTGTATATCTCCATGGACTTTGATTCTTTTCTTAAATATGTAAAGATCAAGAGGGAGTTGACTGTTCCTCACAAGCCCCAACAAAACTGGGTTCCCCAAAGGAAGAATAGGTTCATAATAGAAACTACTAAGTCTATAATTCATGATTTAGAAATGCCAATGTTTCTTTGGGCTCGAGCATGCCGCTGTACAGTATACATGTTAAACAGATGTCCTCACAAAATGTTGAAGGACAAGCCTGCAAAAGGAGCCTTCAGTGGAAGAAACCTAACGTTTCACACTTTAAGGTGTTTGAATTCATGTGCCAAAGAGAATAGAACCAAGTTTGAAACCTCTAGCTTGAAATTATGAGATGCAATGAGTCTTACAAGGCTTACAAGATCTGTGTTTCACTACAAAAAGAAATATTAATGAGCAAAAAGTTAAGTTCGATGAAGATGCTTGGTTCTCTAAGCCTCAAGAGCCTCTTATGGAAGTTGAGAACAATAACTGGAACATTCTTCCAAGTTCTAATCAATAAAATACAACAAATCCTAATGCTGGTCAACCAAGTTCTATTAAGGCTTAAGACACCTCGACCCCAACTAAAATAGCCAAGAAGCCTAAATGTCTCACCCAAACTTTGCAAGAGGCAGAAGAACATGTAGGAGCACCCAAGACTTCTTTCAGAGTGAGCCATCCACCCAATAAGTTTCCAAAAGGGCCTGGGAAAGGTCTGAGAGGAAAGGACGACTCAAAATTCTTATCAACATGGGAAAAAAGACTTGAGCCATATCAAGTATTCCAAATGCCAAAAGAATGGCCACTATGCTTCTTAGTGTCCTGAGAAGAAACAGGGGAAAGCAAGCAACAAAAGCCAAAGCAGTTGGTATGGAGTGCAAAAGCTTTAGCAATGTATAAGATTTCATCCAAGCTCAACACAACCTTCTCAATGACAGCATGCTTATCCACTAGCACTATTTCAGATGTAGGGTAGTATGTGGACAGCAAAACATTAGGACGGCCTTTAATAAGAAAGCTTTTAGTAAACTTTGAGAGCATAAGAATGGTATACAAGTAGAGACTAGTGACGATGCCACATATCTTATTATTGGGACTAAAATATTACAACATGACTTTTGGTGATATCCTTGACCCTCACAATACTCTACATGTTCTTAGATTAACAAAGAATATACTTTTAGTTTCAGCCATGACAGATTTGAAGTGTGTGGTTGAGTTTGATGGTCTACAAGTTATTGTTAGAAATCACAGCCATGATCCTGATCAAAAAATCTTGGCTAGAGATATTAGCGAGGGAAGTTTTTACAAGTTGATTTGGCCACTTGCACTATGGAGCTCTACCTCTCCTAAAGGAAATGGTGCATGTGCTACCTAACTTCAAAGTAGATAAAAATGGAGCATGTAGGCGACATGTAATATCCTCTTTCAAAAAATTCTTGTTTTGCACAAATTCACCAAACCCTTACCAGCAATGATTGGTAATTCAAAATACCTACAAGGGCTGTGATTTCTTACCACAAAAAACAGCAATTTCTCCCTGAAATATGGCAATGTTCAGTAATAATTGTCCTTAATTCTGATTTCAAAAATTATCAAATTCTCTTAGATTATTAAGCAATAAACTGTCCTTAAAGGGACCACTACCCCAATCTTGGATGCCTCGAACTCTAATATTATTTGTGGCAATTTAACCCCAAGTGTTGGCACTAATTTCCAATTTGACTTTGCCCTCCAATCTGTCCTAAACAGATCTAAACTTTCCACGAACTTTCCCAGGAATGGAGTAGATGGTGTTGTGAAGTTTACACACATCGCCCCATTGCAAATGGGGACCCCCACTCTTTTCTTCTTTCTAGGATAGTTGTAGAGTCTTTAGCTATTACCTTTCACTTGGACGAGGTGTAGTGTCTTAGGTAGCCAGGAGGTAATCACGTCATGTCTCTCTCTTTAGGATGAAGTAAGGTCAATTAGTTCTTAAGGTTTATGAAATGAATGATTCATGATGACCATCATCATTAGCTTGCAAAAATGGAAATAAAATGCAAATTTAGCTAAGGCAAATTGTTTTAGAGTCAACTTTTGAAAGGAAGGATGGGCTGGAAGTCCAAATCATCATGAAAAGGCTCAAGGAGAAATGAGTAAGTTATCAAAGTTGAAATTTTGATCATTTCCTTTGACCCCCCAAATGTGCGACTTAAGCGTTGGCACTTCCTTTGACCCCCCAATAGTGCAACTTAAGCATTTTGATCACTTCCTTTGATTGCCTAGATCAGCAACTTAAGGTTTTGATCAATTCCTTTGCCTCCTCCAATCAGTGACCTAAGATGTTTCATTTCCTTTGATGCTTTGATCAGCGAACTAAGGGATTCTACTTCCAATCCAGCTCCCAATGTGTGACTTGGGCATTTCGGGCTTCACTTCCTTTGAGGATCTAAACGTGTGACTTAAGGATTAAGTGATTTCCTCTGCCCCTTGAAAAGAGCTACTTAAGGATTATGTGATTTCCTTTGACCCCCTAAAAGAGCGACTTGAAGTTTGAGCAATTGCCATTGGCCCCTTGAATGTGCCACTTAAGATCAAATGATTTCGTTTTCTATGCTGAAAGTGCGACTTAAGGATTGAGCGATTTCCATTGACTCTTCAAATGTGCGACTTAAGGATTTTACTTGCTTTGCCCAACCAAGGCATTGACAGAATTTCCTTTGCCCAGCCAGGGCATTGACACCACCTCCTTTGCTCAACCAAGGCATTGACATCACTCCCTTTGCCCTATGATATCCACAAACTTCCTTTGCCACCTGAAACCAATGCAAAATCAGACTCAAGTTAATGAAAAATTAAGTCAAAAGGAAAAATCAGACTTAAAATCAGATGTTTCCATGATCAGAAAATTCATTTCCAGATTTAGAGAAGGTAATAGGAAGCTTGAGTAAGTACTTTTTACAATATCTTGATTCAAATTATGTTTGTTTCCAGGTTTGATGCAAGGATGAACATGCAAAGGAAGATGAAGAAGGTCAGGACTTCACCTCATAAGCAAAGACGAGCCCAAGGAAGACATTGCAGTACTTCAAGTCTCAAGCTCATACAAGGCAGCTGATGGGATCATCATCATAGACTATAAGGCAAGAATAGAGAAAAGATCAAGGGGAGCACAAGAAGACTCCAGGCTTAAAATGAAGGATTTCCACCACATGAAGAAAATAATATTATATAATGAAGATCAATGCATTCAAGGCAAGAAGGGTCAAGCATAAGCATCACAAGATCTACAACAAATGCAGCACTAAGGTGGAATTCCCAGACAAAAAGATGAAGGATGAAATGAGTATCAAGAGATATGCCTCATTCATTTACAACTTGTGATGAGTTACAAAGATCAACTAGTTGAGGTGGTGCCTAGTCATCACTTATCCAATCACATTATTCTAAGATAAGGCATCCAGATTCAATGTACCTGACTCATCCATCAAGGATAACTACTACATGTGGGCACAAACTCCAATGCACCTACCGTCGTCATCTATTGGTCAAATATTCAAAGGAGGACATGTGTCCATTTTATTGTAATTTTGTTGGTTGAAAATTTTGTACACCTGGGGGATGTACAAAATTGTGGTTTCAGCCATAGTGTGAGTATAAAACTCTCCTAATTCAAGGAAGGCTCCCCCTTTGCTTTCTACTTCAACAATTCAAAAATAAACTTTAACTCTAAATCTATTCTAAATCTGGAAGAAACTCTGTCTTGTTCTCTTTTTTCAAAAAAGACACTTATTCTTTTCTCTTCTTTCAGAAAAGAATTACAGCTGAAAGCACAAATGATTAATGAAGTAAACCAAATAAAGAAGCAAAGTTTCCATAAAGGCACAAAGTCCTATGTAGCTTCTCCGAGACAGGAAAACAGAAAAAAAGCTCAAAGTCTTCAGCTATCTACCCTCCTATCAACCTTTTTAGATGATTTTCTGGTAACCAAGCACAGTATGTAGCAGCTCAAAGTCTAACTACATGATGCACCTCTTATGCACAAACATAGAAAATAAAAGCAGAAGCAGCACAAAGTCTGCAAGTTACCCCTTTTGTTTGAGCGTCCTACAATAGTTTCAAACATGACAAGCAGCTCAAAGTCTATAGTATCAAATCTTAAAACCAATCTAGAACTCCAAATGCAATAAGCAGCTCAAAGTCTGCTGAGCTTGAATCCCTCTTGTATAACACCTCAAAACTCACAATCAATTACCAAAAAATGTCGTCACATAACACCTTGAATCAATACAAAGTTTGAAAGCAATTTGCCTCTTTTAATTGACTACAATCTGATTTACAACTAAGCTCAAAGTCTTAAAGTGTACATACAAACTGGCAAAGCCTTGTTGCATTGCCAAAAGATAAATAATACAATAGGCCTCCTCAAGTATTTATAGGAGAAGAGCCTTGAGAAAAAGAAGGGAGGATTCCAACTAGCTTGAGAAATTCTCTCAACCACCATGACTTATTCCAACTACAGTCCTAATCTAACTAAACTTGTAGTTGTTTTACATGTAATTACATTTTACAAAAATGCAAGTAAAAGTGACACTTGCAATTACAAAACTTATTTTTACATGTAACTTGTCAAAACAAAATTACAAATGCATAATTGAAACTATTCTATGTCTCCGAAGACACGACTCTAACTACATCATCCTCTGTTTTGAAAATCTTCATGCTGCTACAAGACACTCTGTGATCAAGGTAAATGGCATCTTGAACTGGAACAGGAACTTGCACCCTTGATAGTCTTTGTGTCTTTAACCAGTGAACTTTAACCTTTCAAATGCTTGGGGTAGCACCATTTCTTCAAGAGGGAAAGGGCTGCCTTCCTCTTTTCCTGTTATGACCATATCTGTCTTGAAAGCATTCAATGATTTGCATCCATGAATTGATGTTGTATCTCTTCTTTTGTTCATTGATGAAGAACCCATAACACCTTATTCAAGATGATATTGTTATAAAACAATGTCCATGCCTTGATTTGTTGGTTTGATAGATCGTGTGTGCAAACAAGACTGACATGAATGAGACAAAGGAGCTGCAAAAGTGGGGTCAAAGCTCAATTTCGGGTTTGGGAAGGCTAACTCCAAGTGTGGAGAACAAACATGCAACTTCACAAGTTGTATTCAAAGAGCAAAACAACTTGGGAAGATCATATAGAAACCCGAAATCTTGCTTGATCAAATGCCCTAGACAAGAATAAATGAACAAGAGATGACCCGAAATGCTCTATAAATAGATAATGAAGCCACCACGTCACATTCCTTGTTGCAGAAAAAACAGCTTGGCATTCAACCCGAAATCACAAAAATCAGCAAGGTAGAAGACTCCCAAAAGGCGTTGAAAACTGTTGAGGTTATTAATTCCTCCTTCAGTCACTCGATCCTTCTAGTATAATCAATTTGCTTATATATAAATTGTTGGGTGAAGATGCACAGCAAATGATCTTTATAAATTACACAACAATTGTAATATCCTGACTTCACACATATATTTTCTGCAGACCACAAACAAATATATGTGTTAGAAGAGAACAGCATAACCCTCTATATCGTATACACTAAATTTACATCAGCCTCTCCTATGACGTATATGTCCAATCAGTATTGGTCTCTCACAACCACCCACCTAGCAATTGCCCCCGATAGAAGATAAATACTCGTTCAATTTCGGTGAGGGGTTGTGACCTCAATCGGGGTGGCATACCAAATGAGGGGGTGAGATGTGTAATCACCGATAGGCAAACAAGACATAATACGTGCTAACTAAACATAAATAATTAATGAAAGCAATGTGCATATTGGTGATTAGAATGATATATATATTATTAAATGTTGAAGGCCTTAAGGCCAATTTAACATTTAATTTTATCCGACTAAAGCTATAAATCATCAACACTCCCTCTTAGCTAGGGAGGATAAAAGATATTGGGAGCAATATTCATAAATTGTATGATGCTTATCTTGGGACCATAGTTTCAAGATGTGAATTGCCTCTGTCAGCGATTCTATTCACAAACTCTTGAGTGGATTGCCTCAGTCGGCGATTCCATCCACAAGCTCTTACGTGGATTGCCTCAGTCGGCGATTCTATCCATGAGCTCTTGTGTGGATTGCCTCTGTCGGCGATTCTATCCATGAGCTCTCACGTGGATTGCCTCAATCGGCAATTCTACCCACAAGCTCTTACGTGGATTGCCTCGGTCGGCGATTCTATCCACAATCTTGAGTTATTGTAAGATCGTCACCTTCCAATAACTTCAAAAAATACAAGTGGAAATCATTTGGAAGTCATCACTTCCTTATGATTTACACAGGGCCCATACAACAATTATTAGTATTAATAATAATAATCAATATTTACAATTTTACCTCAGAAGTGCTCAATCTTTATTAGTAAGCTCCCTCTCAATCACAAGATATCTTGAGTTTCTTCTAGAGAACATATTTTTCTGAACATATGTCTGAATTTCTGACTTCAGCAAGGGAAGCTTGTAGTTTAAGTTTGAGAGGACAAGTTCTTGCAATGTGGCCATATTCGTCACATATGAAACATTGTACTTTAGAGAAGTTTCTAGGCTTCTTGAATGATCGATTACCATATGTCTTTTTGTCCTTTTTCCTTTTCAAACTAGAGACTAGAACTTGAACATCTTCATCAACGGGTTTCATGATTCCTCTTTATATTAGGTTACACTCTTCTTGAATGCAGTCAGCTTTTAGTCTATCAAATTTGGGAACTTTGGATCGAGCACTAACTCCTTGTCTAAAGTTTTCCCATGAGATAGGGAGCCCATTTAGAGTTATCATAGTTAGCTCCTTATTATCATAAATGTGACCAATTGATGAGAGTTGGTTCCTTAATTCTGTTATCCTCATAAAATATGAAGTGATAGTCTCTTCCTTACTCATTTTAATATTAGAAAGTTGATTTTTAAGTGTGAGGATTCTGCTTGTGTTGTTAATCTCAAACATGTCTTTCAAGGCTTTGAACATGTCATATGCAGATGTGTTCAGACAGGCCAAATGAGAAAGGACGCAATTTTCCAGGATGATTTTGGATGACTTTTAATTTTTAGAAAAAGTTGCTTTTTCCTATTTTTAGAAAGTGTCATTTTTGGCTCTAATTGGTCAATTGGGGAAGCTGCTTTTTTCTATTTTGAGAAATTTCTATTTTTAGGAGTTTCTATTTTTGGGAGATGTCAGAGGTTGCTATTGTGGACAAGGAAATGACAAAATCCTGTTTCAAATGAAGTCCAACCTTCTCAGTAAGAAATCTTGTTAAGGCATAAAATCCACCAAGGAGAAAAGGAAAATCCAGTTGAAAGTGCTAATCCCGCCCAAACAAAGAAGTGGAAATTCGTGTTAAGACCATGAAGTCCAACCTCCTCAAAAAAAAAAAAAAAATCCACAAGGTGAAGAGGACAAATCCACTTGAGGTCTGATTTTCCCAAGTACAGGTGAGCAAAAAGTTTCGAAGTCCTTGAAAATTCCTTGTGAGGTAAAATGAAAAAAAAAAAAAAAATTCACTTGGAAGAGAAATTTCCTGAGTGAAGAAGATTTGAGCAAAGTAGAAAATCCACTTAGAGGTAGAAGAATAATTCCTTCATGAGGTCGATTTCATAGAAAGGAGCAAAGCGATGAAAAAACAAGTAAAGCAAACTTTTTCCCAAGTCACCTGAGGAAAGAAATTAGAAGCTTTATTTTGTAGATCGCTTGGAGAAAGGAATTAAAAACTTTATTGTTTTTTGCAAATAGCTTTAAAGGAAAATCAAAAAAATTAAAAACTTCTTCACAAGTCGCCTTTGAGAGGGGAGGATGAAAGTTTTAATGTTTTTTTTTTTTTGTAAAGGAAAAAAACACCTAAGTCAACCTTCTTGAGAGATGGCTTACTAGTCTATAAAAGAGAAGAGCAGTAATCATTTAAATGCACAAAGTTCGATTTTGCTCAAAGAAGACTTTGCAACAACAGTCTGAAGTCCAGAGGGAGAAGGGCTGATCAACCAAACAAAGCCCTCATCTTTTGCAAGCAAAGAAGTTCAGACATATATTCAAGCCTTGGTAATCATATTCTGAGAGCAAAACCACAGAATTTCCCTCTTTGTCTCCAGATTTTCGGTCTGAAATTTAATTTTCAGAAACATAGTGGGCTGATATCTCCAAGTTCTAATTATGATCAGACCTCATTGAAAGGTGAAAATCAGGTTTTAGGATTCCATTTTCCAGATTTTGTTAAAATTGAGCATTCATAGTTTTAAATTATGATTTTTGGAGGTCAAAATGTCTGGAATTCATAACTAAAATCAAAACGCAAGAAATTATGGAATTAATTAGTTTTCCTCTCTATTTTAATTGCCTTACAAAGTCTTTAATTTCAAGCTTCGTACAGGTACCATGTCTGCACCAAAGAATATGGGAGGAGGAACTAGAAAGACTCAACCACAAAAAGGAATATCTCAAGGTGTTCAAGTTTAAAGGAACTGGTTGGAAAGCTGATTCCACAATGCATGGAAGGACAACATTCATACTTCCAACATAAATGGAACAAAGAAGGACTTACACTTCATCAAGACATTCAAGAAGATCGAGTCATTCAAAGATGAAAGACTCTACATCAACCTTGGATTTCCTTTGGAAATCCAAAATCAAAAGAAAGAACTCATCAATATGGAGAATTGTTCAAGAAGCACAAGATCAAAGTGAAGATGAGGATTAGTTCAAACATAAAGAAAACCTCAGAATGATGGTGAACACAAAAGATTCCACACCAAGGAGCGACAAGTTCAAGACACGATGAAGATGAAGAAAATGTTCTAATCATTTTGAATTTCCTTCGGAAATCCAAGAATAGGAGTCAATACAAAGCGGTGATCCTGGTTGAGAAAATTGCAACAAAAAGGTATCCCTACATCAAGTAAAGGAATTTAAGACTAAAGCAAGAATCAAGGATGAAATGCATTACAAAGGAGAAAAATTCCCAAATATGAGATTAAAATGCAAGAATGATCAAGAAGGAAAGACAGTTTCAGAAGAGATAATCAAAGTTAGAAGACTTGATCATCCAAAGATGATGCGATTTGGGAATATGTCCCAGCATCTTCATCACATTAGGTAATTGGAAATGTTGAGTATCAAGAGATATTGCCTAAGGTATCAAAACTTCTTCATGACGAGGAATTAAATCTACAAGGCAAGTTGAGGAGGTATCCCAATCATCAATCAACCAATCAAAGGGTTTCAAGTAAAGCCTGTCCAAGTGCAATGAACCAAACTCAACATGTGAAAGATATTGAATGGCTCCTATTTTCTCATTGGTTATTCAAAACGTTATAATTTTCTCATTAGTTATGAGAAAGTGGTTGTAACAAACCCTAATTAGGGTTTTATCTAGTAATCTCAGCTATTCATTTCAAATTGATCTTGGCCATTGAATTGTAATTGAGCTCTATAAAAGGCTTTTGCCTTCTCATGTGTGAGAGATAAAAAAAAAATAGATTAGTGGTAGATAGTTTAGGACCAAGTAAGTAGAAGTAGAGTAGGAGGAGACAAGAGATTGTTGCAAAGACATGATGGAATAAATACTTGATTGCATTGAAGTTATGGTGGATCATTGGGTGTTATTTCAACTTGTTGCATGGTTTCTTTCTACTTTTCAATCTTAGTTAAAGTTCATTGATTATGATGGAGTAGTGTATGGATGCTAGATAGTTCCTTGGTTCATACTATTTGTGGTTGGATGATTTTCAATTACAGTCCATAGTTAGCCTAAACCTCAAAATATGCCAAGTTCAATCATGGATATGTTCATTCAAGTTGCACCAATGTATTGAGTATTTGGATGAATGTTCATGATATGAAAACCTTTCATTTCCCTTGGAAGATTCCATCGGTTTTGTGTAATTGTTGGCAACATGGCAAAGCAAAGCTCGGTTTAAAGAATTTGTCCATTCAAGCATGATCCATTGTTATCATTGATCTTAGGATTAAATTAGTCTCTTTGAAGTCTGAACCTTCATCTCTTTTGTCTTTCTTTGTTAGTCAAGTTAATTTCCACGTTCCAGCAACATTCATGTACAACGTAAGTCCCCTTAGATTACCAGCAATCACATCAAGCCATTTGAGTCTATCCCAAACAGCAAAATTGCCCACATTTGCTGTGTTGAAAGTGCATAAGAACTACACCAACAGTACGCTACCTCATGGTGGTGACCAAATGGTCCCATGAGGCCAAGGGGATACACAGGGTACTGCCTTTGGGCTTAGAAGAGATGGGCTTTCAAGGCACCCTATTGTGAATAACCTCATCCCTCTATCATATTGAATCAACACACCAAGGAGTCCAATCATAGGAAGTAGGAAAGGCATGGCAAGATGAGGGGGAATGGGCTGTGAGATACCTCACTGGGTACGCTACCTCATATGGATGGCACAGGCCACATGAGGCCAAGAGGGATGGTGTATCCACTCTTGGACCTAGGGTAGAGGATCCAAGACACCCTATCAAAGTCATCTTAGCTTCACTTTATTATCAAAACTTCATTCAGCATTTTCATTGTGGGTTGTGTGTTCAATTTTAAATCCAAGGACAAAAACCCTCTTGGCTCTCTTCTCTTGAGATGAGGACAAAAGCCCTCATCATAGGCACTAGCAAATTCCACATAGGATTTGCGTGTTGAGCTAAAATGGAGATTTGTGCGAACTTTCAGGTTTAGGTGATCCATATTTGCAAGCAAATAGTTGCTGATTTTTCTTGGACCACTAGCATAATTCAGATATTTTAAGGGCTTGCATTGTGGTTCCATTGCTGTTTCAGAGGTTATTGACCTCAATTTATCACCCCAAATTGCTGTGATTCAGAATCAGCCCTCAAAGAAGACTTCTGTAGATAATCAAGGGCAGATTTATGTTGCTTGGGGTGCAGCAATCTGCATATTTCTTACACTATTGAAGAGCAACAGCAGTTAGGAGCCATTTCACACAATTTGAGGATTTGTTCAAAGCACTGAACAGCAATTGGCATCACCCTAGTGCTGAGACCAACATTTATTATCATATATTGAGGCGTGATCTGCTGTTTTCAGGCTTCTATAGTGTGGTGCCAGCATTTGGGAGGGGTTTGCAGCACTTTGGATCACTGTTGAGTTTCTTTTTTGACCGCCCAACTTTATAATTCATCTTGCATCAGCCATACAATCCTCTAACCAGTTGTTGTACCAGTCCACAAAACTTCATAATTCATACTTATAATTACTTTTCCTGATTCTAGGCACTTATTTTAGCTTCTTTGAATCTGTTTTTTTATGTTTTATTCTAGTGTGTAGGGGCTTTGTTTTGTTAGATTTTAAGTGAGTTTCTATGTAACAAATAAAACAAAATAGACTCTAATTGAAAGCGCTTTTTTTCCTGCTTTAGTGTGCCCAAGCTTGAGGTTTTTTTAATAAACCCTGGGTACCCACTTTTGTATAACAGCACATTCAGAATAATAAGATTTTATTTTCAAACTGCAAATAATTCTGATTTCAATTGTATTCGTTGTTTTTTGTACTCTCAGCAACATGTGTGTGCAGGTTAAACTTTAAAGTACTTCAATAATTAAGGTCAATTTCTTGGGTTGAATTTACATACCATAGTCGAATTTTAACCAAAAAATACCTAATTTTGAATGCTTCACCATCAGCATTTTGTGCCAACATTGTAACAGTTCTAGGTGTGAGCACAATTAGAGCACATTTGAAATAATTTGCATGAAGAAGTGCAACATGTTAACTCAAAAGCAAATAAATAACCTTGTTTTTGTGAGGTACAACCTTTGTCTATGTGCCAAAAATGCAGAGGGGCAAGAAACATGTCAGATGAGTAACCTAGATGACATCATTTCATATTCAAATTGGTTTGTTGAGGATATGGGGTCGTGTTTTCTGTTGATGAGATTACTGAATTGGGGAGGGTGTCAGCAGAATGGGCAGCAGACTTCGCAGCAAATGAGGAGGCAGGAGACAAGACATCAATAGGGGCTTTATTGGATGCATGTGATATGCCTGAGGCTCAGGATGTATTGTTCCTTAGAAATCATTATCATCCAGTTCAAGCATGCCAGTACATCCATTCAGAAGCATTAGCCGGAGAAGAAATTTGTTGAAATTGAATATGGAATGTTTATTCATATCGACATATCATATGAAATGAAAAACTATGGTATTTATTGAACTAGTTTTTTGATCTACAAATGAAGGAAAAATCATTTATGAGTTCTCTAAATTCAATTAATGCATTTTTTTAAGATTATTTTACAACTTATGTTTTAATCATAGATGGACTACTCGCCGAAAACTCAGCGAGTTTTCAAAAACTTGCGAATTTTTTTGCTTGGCGAGTATTTATGACTTCAACTCGCAGAAGAAACTCTGTTGAGTTTTTCGCAAAAACTCGGCGAGTTTCCAAGAAAAACTTGGCTGCACTAAAAAAAAAGGCCCACACATATCAAAAATTATCTTTTTTTTTTTCTCAAGTCAGTCTCATTCTCTTCATCAGAATATATACATGAAATATAACATTTAAGTATATTTCATGTATATATTGACAGGATGTTTGAGAGTGGTTTCAGATCTCTAGGAGTTATAATGCAAATTCTAGGTTTTGGAAGATCTTTTAAATTTTTAGACTTAGTCAAATTCAGTAATCAGTAGGCTCCTATTAGCATTCTCTTGATCTCTCTATCTCACTCACTTTATCTGTCCCGAATTTTAGACCTATCTATCTCCCTATCACTCTTCCTCTATCCCCCTCACTTTATCTATCCCGAATTTTAGACCTATCTATCTCCCTATCACTCTTCCTCTATCCCCCTCTCTACCACTCTCCATCTCACTCTCTCCTCTCTCCCCCAAGGTCCAGACCTATCTCTACCCCTCTCTTTCTCACCCTCAGACCCTCGCGATTGGTGCTACCCTCAACCTAATTTTATTTTGCAAATGCTTGGTGGCAAAGTTGGGGTGGAAATACCCCAAATCTCAAAAATTTTGCCCTCAGAATCTTATGTCAGCCATGTAGTTCATCCAATTGTGAGCGCAATTGGAGCTTGTTTAAGGCTATCCACACGAAAAAGAGGAGCAACTTAGCCAAAAAAAGCCTTAATGACCTTGTCTTTGTGCAATATAATCTTCGGTTGCGCATAAGGAAGGTAGAGGAAGCACCAACTGGTCCGATTGATTTGGATGGTATAGATCCTTACAGTGATTGGACAGCATAGGAGTAACCTCATTGTTTACAAAGGATGACATCAATGATTTGAAGAGGCAAGTTACGGAGGAGGAAGGGGGTGGATTTGGTTTGACACTAGATGACATTGAGGAGGATGAGGAGGATGAGGCAGAGCTACAGGCAGAGCTACATCCAAGATGGAGTACGAGCCACAGCCTAAGCTAGTCATACCGAGCGAGGAGGCACAGTCACGCAGCACACCCACAACAAACTTCTAGGACTAGACCCTCTAGTTCTACCTCTCCCCTAGTTTTTACTAAAGCTGGGAAGAGGAAGATGTAATTGTATTGATGTATTTACTTTTAGTTCTACAAAAACTATTTACTATTTTGCTTCTAGCCATCAGCATTTCTCATTAGGATGTGATTTTGTTCCCACTTTGCGTTTAAATATATCTAAACTCAGCTTGTTTCTTTTGTGTTCTCATTTATTGACTCATTGGATACATCTTCTCATTGAATTTTGCAAAAAAATGCATTTCTAATTAATTTTAAGCAATTTTTTAAGTTCTCGAGTTTTTTGCTGAGTATTGGCCGAGTTTTTCCCGAGTTTTTTTGGGGGGGGGCTTGGCAAGTTTTTGGTTTTGGCGAGTAGTTCAACTATGGTTTTAATGTTTGGAAAATTCACCGAGTCTTTTTCAAGTCCCCAATCCGAGTCAAACTTTAGGCCTGCTGAGTTTTTGTTAAGGCCAAACCTTTGAACTATGATTACAAGCATTGGATGTGAATTCAAACGACATACCAGAATTTCCATGACTTTGAATGAAAAAATTTAAAACCCTTCAAATATTTAAGGAATAGCATGAAGTACCTGTCACCTTTGCAGCAGCTTTTGCTGCCCTCTGAGCTTCTTGAAGTGCTCGTCTCTCAGCTTTTGAAGTCCTCTCCTTCAGGGGCTTTTGCTTTGAATCATCTTCTCCTCCTGAACCCAAACATTCAGGAATTTCTCAGCCCTATTCTACTCAGTATTTAATTAACAATGTAAGTACGGTAAGTATATAATAGCTCCACCCCTTTTAGCCCTAATTTTGGCCATTATTTGACATTATTCAAATACCAATAAAAAACAATTAATTAATCACTGCAATTCAAAACCCCTTTTCTTTTCAACCATGACTAACCATTTTTTAACACTATTTGGAAATAAAACAATTCAGTGGTGTAATTAAATACATTGCGTGATGCATGTTTACAGATCTTTAGAATGCAGCCATAGCATTGCCCAATTCACGGAAAAGCCAAACGAAACCTTACTCATAATTTACAATGCAATATCCTTCTCAGACACAATTCTAGACATTCTTCAACATTGTAGAAAGGCGAAAAACATTCCATAAATAATAAAACAAACAATCCAAGCCAGTTAAATTCAATGCATGCAGCACCAATTTTTAGTCCTTATTCTACTCATTCCAGCCATATTGCTAGCTCAGAGTTACAAGGAAACTACAGAACATGTAGGAGAACGTCTCCCGGTGTACAAATATTCTGTATTGCATGAAATAATGACCTGTTGTTGAGAGCATGATAAAGATGATGAGGGATCAATTATCTGTGAAGAACATTTGCATTCTAATTTGTAATGTAAGTGGTTAGGTAACCTGCGTGATAACTCAAAGGAGTATGTCATTTGAAAAACAAATGAAATCAATAATATGATTGAAAAAGGTACCGGCTAATTTTTCTGGGGGCGGCATAGTGGCGATCGGAGGAAGGCTGGCAGCGGCAACACAGGACCCTGCAGCGGCGGATGCCCGCATGGTTGCAAGGTCCATGGAGCTGCTAGGTACAGACGCCACTCCATGCGGCATCCTGTGACTAGGGTTCGAATCCGTGGCAATCCAGCGAGGTGAAATGCGGTCTTCATTCATGTCCTCGGAAGAAAGAGTGATGTAGCCACGCTCCGTGCCGTTCCTGCTGGAGGGCGACGTTCCAAGGACAGAATCCCCAGGATTATAGCTCCCCGCTAGCATCGTTATGTCCGAGTGACCAACTATCGTCGGAACCGGCCCGGGCACGGGCATGGGCACCGCCCGGGTGCCAACGTTGTCAGGCGCGTGGCGCGGGGGCGGAATCATTACAGGCGATGGTGAATTGGCCGCCGCCGCCTCTGTCGCTGCTGCCTCCGCTGCCGTGTGAGGCTTCGGCTGTGCTTCGCTGCCTCCTGGGGTTACGAACCCCACCTGACGGACTTTCGGATCAATCACCATTCTCGACCCCCGCCTTGCTGCATCCATTCCCCGAACAATAATAACAATGCCCCCGCTCTGCCCAAATAATATAAATATAAAGTTCTTTTAACTTTTAACCCGTGTCTACGACTTTTCCTGATGTACTTCATTCACTGACAATTCCAGTGATGAATAAATGTCAGACAACAATTAACTGATTATTTTGATAAGTCGAAAGATTTAAATGGAATCATCTTCTACCTAAGTCTGTTTAGTAACTCGGATTCTGAAGATTTTGCAGAAACTGAGGACTATAAAAGAAAGGGTGGAATTTTTCATGGTTCGTTCGAGAAATCGTTTAAGTAGTTGCCATTTTTTCTCAATGATTTGGGTTTTGTGGTCGAGATAAGAACGAGAAATGAGACAGAGAGAGTTCAAAGCCAGGTGGAATACTGCGAGATTTTCTTAATTAAAAATACGAAACTCAAATCCAATGGGCTTTAAATGTTGCTGTCGACTTGCGGGGATGTTTTCTCTTTACCGGTGAAGTATGGCCTCTTCTTTATACTAAAAGCTTATGGAGAAATTCTAAGGCGGAAAGGCAACCGTTCAAATCACTTTGATGGGCACTCCTCTGCAACAGACAGGTGGGAACCCCATGAAAGATAAGTATTTGGGTCCACTGAGGTAACATTTCATTAAAAACAAAGAATGAAGTGCCACTAATTTACAGGATAATGCAAATACTTTTTCAAGGATAAAAAGCATATGCCAACTATTTTCCCCATTGTTTTAAGCTATATTGTTTGAAGTTAGTTTTTTTTTTAATTTATTAATTTGATTTTATCTTAATTTTTACAGAAATAGTTTTTGAATTTGATTGTGTGAATATTTTTGTTATCAACATTTCAGATCAAATACTATGATCCATTATCACGGTAAGATAACATGACTCTTTTTATATTATCTTACTATGATCCATTATCACGGTAAGATAGAATGGCTCTTCTTATACTATCTTACCCTGATGATGGACCATGGTGTTTGATCTGAAACCTGAGTCATGCTATCTTATCCCAATGATGGATCATGGTGTTTGATCTGAAAAGTTGGTAAAAAAAAATATTCACACAATCAAATCCAGAAAACACTGCAACAAGCTTATTAATGTTTTTAATGTCATCGTTGTTTTTCTTACATCAAGTAGCACTAGACAAATGTTTTTTGCAAGTAGTGGAGATAAAATTTAGCATAAGCAAGATCATAAATTTAGGAGGAGATCATTGTTTAAGTATGTCCCAAGCTCGTTGCATTCTTGAGATCCAATCATCTAATTCTTGGTCACAAATATGATCTCATCATTAGTTTCTAGTATTATGTTACAGTGTGTTATTGGGCGAGTTCACATCCAATGTATCTAAACCCTAATTCTCTCACTATAATTTACCGTGTGTTTATATACTAACTCAATTGGCATTAATTTGTTCAATTAATTAAATCTCACTTTTTATTTATCTAGGTTTTGAACTAAAGTTAATTATTCAACATTAAATATTTTGAAAGGTATATTTTTATCTCTATTTTCTAGTGAACCCAATCAATCCTACACCCTTGAGGTTTGGCCTTAAGGTTTATCCTTCTACTTTGGTGTTTCATATATGATGGTTCTGGTAGTATTTATCTCTGCTTTCACATTTATAAATTTTTTTTAGAGCATCATTGTTTTGCTTTCCCTTTTCCTAGGGTTTTGCTCTAGTTTATCACTCCTTTTACCCATTTTAAATGATTAATGTATCTTTCATTATAGAACCTTGTGAGCCTCTATGTTGGACTAGCTTCACACACATATTAAGGACTATAAGGTGTTTTCACCCTTCATTACCTCTTATTCGTTCATCCTTTAGGATATTGCATCCATTTTCATATAGATAATGTTGCATGTTCATTTAGTGAATTGGTTCTGTGCTTTCTAGTTTCCCTTCTTCCATTGACCTTATTAGTACTTTTCCTTCCATCTTATATGAATTTACTTCATGTATCTATATAATTAACGGTGATTATGCTTGTTATATGAAAAATGATGATTATAATATAGCCCTATCTTCAAGTGGTGTATCTAGGGATCTTGGCCCACATTATGTTATTATACTTAGTGACGATATTCTTTTTATGTCTCGTGATAATTCTCCTCTTACATATATGGATTCCCCTGCATGTTCGTCTTTTGATTCATCATTCCTTAAGGAGAATAATGATATGTATTTGATGGATACACATGTTTCAACTTCGCTTATATATATGATGGTTATGCACCTCTACATGTTACACCTTGTTTACAATTGCATAAGTTTGTGATCCTTGTGTGGATCATAATGGTCCCTTGTCTCTATCCATTGGTTCATGGTCCGTTAATGATGTGTTTAGTGACAGTGTCTTAAATGACGAGTATTTTTTATCCGATCCTTCACACAATGTGGTTAGTGGCTCCTTGTTTGGTGATGATTCAATAAATGATGTTTCTAATACATGTACTTTTTAAACATTGATGATAAATCTATGTATATTGGAGATGACAATGTAAAGTTGGTTGATCTTTATTATCTTCATCTTATGATCATATATGTGAAATGGTACTTTAACAAATGCTTTTAGAAATATCTAAGTTGGTGACACAAAATAATAGCTTGATACATATAAAATATCTTATACATCATTCCATACTTTGTCATGTGCTTTTATGGTTTGTCTTGCTCTTAACGCTAGAACATATTTATCTTATAATTTTCACCTTTCAACTCATACCAGATTTTTCTTACAAGATTGCATGGCTTATATGCATTATGTTATACACCATTTGTAAAATGTCAATGATAGCTCTCCTTCAAATAACTAAATGTTATCATGATGCATTAGTAAAAACAATAAAGTAATTACTTCTCGTGCAATCTTACCTACAAATCCACCTAAACCGGCACATGGCATTAACATTTATCATAAGAATTTTCTATATACACATGTAATGTCCCCTTTTCCAGCACACTTTGTATGATGTTGTCATTAGCCTATTTCTTCATGGTTGTGTAGGCTAACTAGGACTTTTAAGGGATCTTGATGATATTTGGCCTAGGCAGTTTCAGTTACAAGCGATTCTAAGGTGGTTTGATGTGTTTTTGGGATGCTTTCTATTTATAATAAGTGAGTTGGGCTAGGTCAGGATCATCAGTGGTTCATGAATAATATCTTGTTAATGGTTATTGATGATATTGAGTTGAGATTTTAATAATCATTTGCAATTATTTTTTAATTTATCAATAAAGTTAAGTTATAAAGTTAAATTAAAATATCTAACTTTATTGATGTGGGAACTTAAGTTAAAAGGGAAAGTAATTTAAATATTAATAGTTCTTATTATTAAAGTATGTGGAGACATGAATGTTAAGGGGAAAAAATATCTTTTATCCCACATTGGCTAGAAAGTGTGTGAGCTCTCCCAAAAAAGTTATAAAAGGTTCTCAAGAGCTCATTTATATATATGCTTGGTTTATTATTTTCTCTTGGAGATTTCGAGAGCTTTGGCTTTCAACAGGTTTGAGGACATAAACCCTTGAGCTTGGAGGCAATGGATGGAAACCCATTGTCAGTTGGAGATATCATTTGGGTATATCTCACTTGTGTTTCACATTTATGGAAATGAAGGTATTGTTGTTGTAAGGTACCTTTTGTGTTTCTATTATTCATTTTGCTAGGGTTTGAATATTGTGAAGGAGTTTGGATGTCAAACTCATTGAGTTGCATGTTGGACATTGTTGGGTGCTACAGTGACATGAACAATGCATGAATAGTGTCGTGAACAAGAATACAATTCATGCACAAGATTTTGATGATCTACTTAGCACTTCATTGACACATTTTGCATTTAAGGTTTCAACACCCTATTCCTAGGCTTGGACACATATTTTTGGAGGAGTTTGGGATTATTTTTAGCTATCATAATATTCAAACAAAGGGCAGAAAATATCAAACCTACATAATGAGTTTCACACATTATCTTAAGCCATTCATGCCATCAAATTGTGCCTAAAGGACACATTGAACTTTGGACCATATCCCTATTGCCATCCACTAAAGTTGAAACCCGTGACTAAAGGGAGCTATAGGGACGTAGGAAAGGTTAACACAACAACAATTCAAAGTATTAGTGACTGGTTTTTTACCAACTAGGATGAGCACTATTAGCTGCAACCCTTCATTTGGAGTCTACTTCTAGTATGTGAACTTGTGCATGAGTTGGACACACCATTGTAGAAGAAACTTGAAATTTCCAGATTGTAATAGGATTGAAATTTGAAAAGATGTTTTTATTTCCAGTTTCAATCAGATTTGAAATAAGAATAAGCTTATGATTATTATCTTTATTATCTTGTCATTTTTATCTATTAGTCATTGTATTCAACTCTTTTTCAAAGCAAACATTGCACAAACTAAAACCTCTGAAACAAAGGAAAACGCAGAAATCAGTCCTAAGAAGAATACATGCCAAGTTGACAAAATGTCAAACCACACAAACTGAAAAAATAAGTGCAGAAAGGATAGGGGTTCTTACAATGGTATCAAAGCTTGGGTGTCAACTGTTTGACAAAATTCCTCATAGGAAAGATTAAAAAAAATTTTACAAACTAGGGGTGGTCATTACAACACAATAAATCTACCCAAGACCTACACTTATGAGCTAATCACAAATTCACAAAACTAGGAAAATGAATTAAAAAATGATATAGTTAATTTTTTTATTACATTACCATTGCATATATAGGATGTACACATCCTTCATCACAAAATTAAAAAAAAATATTATGTCAAAGACATTCATTGTACAAAATGGACAACCTACTTTCTGAAATCAATGGTTCAAAATTGAAGGATGCAACACGATTTTATCATAAAAAATAAAAAACATATATTTTGTATTACTAATTAGAAAAAGAATATGTATAAAGGAAAAATCTATTTTTTATTATTGTATTTTTTAATAAGAATATCTTTTAATATTATCTTCTTTTATTAGGATATTCTATCTTCTTTTTTAATTTTAAAAGGGAAAAAGAAACAAAAATTATAAAAGAAAAGTAATTTTATTCTAATTATTCCTATTCTTTTGACGATTAATTTTTAATTAGGTTTATAAATTGTTTTAATTAATTATGTCTTTATATGAAATTATAAATAATAATTTAAAATTTATTAAAATTAATTTAATTTATAATTTTTGTCTTATTAAAATTTTAATTACTATAGAATAATTATATTTTGAATAAAAAATCTCTCTTTATTTTATTTTTTTGATAGGTAATAGGCCAAGGGTCGGAATTTTTATTGATTTAAAGTATTTTACATCTCGGTTCAATGTGGACACTGGTAGGAAAGAACCGAGGCAAGAAAACCTCCAATCTAGCCCAAGGAAGATTAACTTCCTAGAAAAAGTACAAAATCTTATGATGGTATTTCTACCTTACATTGCTTGGCCATGTTACCATTGAAATATAAATGTGAAAATTATACAAATGTTGTGGATTTTATGAAAGTTCTGGAAGCTTTATATTTTCTCTCAGATATAGATCCTGGGATGAGGCTTGAAAGATATTGTCATTCCCTCCTGGTATCCTTGCCCTGCAAAACAAACCAGCCAACCCAAAGTCTACAAACATCTTGAATTACCATGTCAGCATATGTTAGTCTGAAATCAAGCAACACATTGAAATGCACCACCATATTATAGTGGATGTCATGATGATAATCAGAAAATGCTCTATTCATGTCACATAATTCCAAAGATTTGTCCCATGACTAGGAGAATTATATAATTTTAGCTATGATTCATAAACCAAGTTTCATTCGGTCACAGAAAGATTTGTATTGATCCTTGTGGCAGAAAGTAATCATTCATCTAGCAGCACTACATATCGTCCACCGATGCTCATCAATTTTATGGCCGCACCCTTTTTTGATGGAATCATGAGCTTCAGTGGCTTAACTTTATCTTCCCTCGAAATGTCATGTTTCATCGATGTCTCCTTATTTTTGATGAAACTACCGTCATCGTTAAGGAGCTTCGAGGCTTCATCGATCTCTACCTCACGTGTTTATGTCGATGTAATCCTCCATCAGCTCATTGAAACCCCATTTTCGGCGGGAATCCTTTCATCGTCCTGTTTTGCAACCAGTTTATCAGTCAAGTCATTGATGAAATTTTTTATGTCGACAAAAGAAAAATATCCTCCTTTGACTTTTCGATTTTGGATGGAAGTGTGATCGTCGGCCAATAACTTTTGCACCTCTACAACACCTTCCTTTTTCTCAAAAAGTCTTATCGATGAGAAAGTTATCTTTGATCAACATCTTTTATGCCTCTTCGATACACTCTCTTCCTCGAAATAGCTTCATCGATAAAATATCCATTGGTTCCTACGATATCAGTCTTTCAGCCAGACTCCTTCCCTTGGTGAGATGTACGCATGTCTCATCGATACTGTGGTTTCATTGAAACTCTTTATTTCATCGGTGGGACCACTCTATAATTACTTTGGCATTATAAACATAAACATAGGCTATTGATCCAAGTTTCATTCGATCACAAAAGATTTGTATTGATCCTCGTGACAGAAAGTAATCATTCATCTAGCAGCACTACATATCGTCCATCGATGCTCATCAATTTTATGGTCACACCCTTTTTCAATGGAATCATGAACTTCGGTGGTTTAACTTTATCTTCCCTCGAAATGTCATGTTTCATCAATGTCTCCTTAGTTTCGATGAGACTACCGTCATCGATAAAGAGCTTTGAGGCTTCATCGATCTCTACACTTTCATCGAAAGGCTCTACCTCACGTGTTTATGTCGATGTAATCCTCCATCGGCTCATCGAAACTCCGTTTTCGGCAGGAATCCTTTCAGCGCTATGTTTTGCAACCATTTTATCAGTCAGGTCATTGATGATTTTTTTTACGTCGACGAAAGAAAAATATCCTCCTTCGAATTTTTTATTTTTGATGGAACTATGCTTGTCGGCCAATAAGTTTTGCACCTCTACGACACCTTCCTTTCCTTGAAAAATCTTATCAATGAGAAAGCTATCTTTGGTCAACATCTTTTGTGCCTCTTCGATATGCTCTCTTCCTCGAAATAGCTTTGTCAATAAAATATCCATTGGTTCCTTCGATATCACTCTTTCAGCCAGACTCCTTCCCTTTGTGAGCTATTCACATGTCTCATCAATACTGTGGTTTCATCGAAACTCTTTATTTCATCGGTGGGCCACTCCTGATTTCCTCGATGTATTTTATGTCAATGGAACTAATGTTTTTAGTGAATCCTTTTGGAAGTTCATTACGGCCAAGATTTGTTCGATAAGTCACTTTATTGATAGGACAATGGTAAGCTTCTTCGATAAAGTCATTTCGGCCAGACTGAGCATTTCGGTGACAGATTAGTATGTATATCCGATGGCCTTGGTTTGAGCGATAATTTTTAGGATTTTGATGTCGATGTTATGATATCTAACTTTTAATGAGAAGAAGCTATAAAACCATAATATGGAATTTTATATAAAGCATTGGACGAGGGCCTAAGATAGAGCTTCATGGAAGATGAATGCCATCAGCTCCCAAGTTAGCTAACTCATCAACCCTTTTATTGCCTTCCCTATAGATGTGGTTGATCGTAAATCTCTCAAAACCTTTTCATAAATCAATGGCCCATGTCAATAGTGAGTTGAGTCTCCAATTGGGCATACTACCTTTTCTTAGAGCGTTGATAATAATTGTTGAGTCCCCTTCAATTTTCAATTTCTTCACTCCCATCTTTCTACAAATATTAAGGCCTTCCAGTAGGGCAACCAATTCAGCCCAATTATTAGTCTTATTACCTATTGGGTAAGCCCTGAGCGCAATTTCCTTCCCTTCCCAGTTATGGATTGAGTATCCTATCCCTGCCACCCCTGGGTTTCCTTTGGAGGTCCCATCAAAGTTTAGCTCGAACCATCCCTCACCTGGAGGTTGCCACTTACATTCAGCTCTTTTCCTTAGATTTACTTCAGTACCATCCCCAATATAGGGTGGGATAGATAGTCATTTCCATTTCCCCTTCATCTTCTCATCCCAATAAGTTACTGTGGCATTCTTCTTCAGACCAAAGTTGATCATACTGTTGATTTTTTCGATCATAGCAGCCTCAATTTTATTGATTACCTGTTTCACTTCTAATTTTTCATCTTTGAAAAGACGTCTATTCCTTTCCTTCCACAATTCCCAAATTATGGTAGATGGAAGAGATATCCATAAGCTTTCAACTAGACAACCTTTCCTTAGGATGGGCCAGTCTTTGAGCATTCCTAAAATAGTTTGAGGAAAGGCAAAGGACCAGCCTAGTTTCTAGGTAAACCACACCCAACATTTGTTTGCATAGTTGCAATTAAGGAGGAGGTGATTTGTGTCCTCTTCATCCTTTTCACATAGAAGGCATCTGTTGGGTCCCTCATACCCCATCCTTCTGAATTTTTCAGCAGTCAAGAGCTTATTATGGAGAGCAAGCCATGTGAAGACTCCAGCCTTGGGTAGGCAGTATCTATCCCAGCAGAGTTTTAGAGGCAGCTTCATCTTGGGCCTAATTTGATTTTTAGTGATGTGATTATACCCATCCTTGGAGTTGTATTCTCCATTCTTGGAGTCATCCCACACAAGCCTATCCTTTCCTAGACTAAAGGAAATGTTTCTATCTTTTAGGATTGCCATGGTTTATATTTATCCCTTACAGGGATATCCTCATTTTCTCTGACTATCCATTTCCACCCCGCTCCATCCTCTGAGGGAGAAATGTAGTTCCCAATCAATTTCCCTCTGTTTGATTCTAGGAGTGATCTTGTAGGCCCAAAATCATGGATTTTCTTGATCGCCTTATAACCTCCCCAAGAGTCTGACCAAAACAAGGCATCTTCCCCTAACGCTAGGTTCCATGTGAGTTTATCTGTGATAATATTTTTGCATTCCAACATAAAGTTCCATATGCGAGAGCCTCTGGGCGGATTGTTTTCTCTAAATATTTGGATAGGGTTGTCTTATTTAAGGTATTTATGGTACAAGATTCTCACCCATTTTAAATGGGGATGTCTGAACATTCTCCATACTAATTTTTCCCCTAGGGCCCTGCTTTGGTCACTAATATTTTTAATGCCAGCTCATCCTTCTTCTTTTGGTCTACAAATCTTATCTCAAGATAGGAGTGATATTTCTTATCATCATTAGCACCTTACCAAAAGAAAGTTCTAAGGTGTTTATTTAGCTCATTCTATTTTTTAACCTATAAATTGTGACAAGATAGTTGGTAAATGGGCATTGCTGCCATAACTGATTTGACCAAGGTTGCCCTGCTTGCAGAGGACAACCATTTCCCTTTCCAAGTGTTAATTCTCTTCTTGATTTTTTCCACCATGTGATCCCAAGACTTAGATGTCCTGCTCCCCTCATCCAAAGGGATGCCTAAATATTTGCAAGGGGGGAGACCAAGCTTGATCTCCAAGACCTTGCATATCTCTTTCTCGGATGTGGTTTCTATGTTGAACAAGAACACTTCTGACTTCTCCAAATTGACCTCTTGACCCGAGGCTTCCATGTAGGATTTGAGGATATCTTTGAAGGTACTTGCTTCTCCAATGTCGCCCCGTCCAAAAAGAATTGTATCATCTACGAATTGCTGGTGGGTAATGGGAATTAGACCACTAGTAATGGGTATACCTGTGATTCCACCCTCTTCTCTAGCCTTTGAAATAGACCTACCAAGAGCCTCTGCTATAATGATGAAGAGGAAAGGAGACATGGGGTCTCCCTGCTTAAGTCTCCTAGAGCTACTAAAAAAACCTTCAGGTGTGCCATTGACCAGGATAGAAAATTTGGGGGTGGATATGCATTCAAAGATAAGGTTGATCCAAGTTTGGGCAAAGCCAAATGCTTCCAAACATTTGCATAAAAATCTCCAATCCATTTTGTCATATGCTTAACTAATATCTAACTTGACCAGCATGCTTGGTGCTCCATTATGCTGGACCGAATGTTTAGCTTCTTCAACTATGATTACCCCGTCATAGATTGATCTATCAAGCACAATGCCCGTTTGTTCTTCGCTAATGATGATAGGGAGAAGTTTTTGAAGTCTAGTTGCTAGAGTTTTGGTAAGTAGTTTATAAAGGGTATTACACAAGGCTATGGGCCTATATTCATTAAAGCTATTAGGTTTCTCTTTTTTCAGAATCGGAACTAAGAAGGTATTGTTGAAATCCTTTAGGATCTACCTGAGTTTCTAACACCCTCTTAGGCCTCCGTGATCTCTCGACCCATAAAACCCCAACATTTTTTGAAGAAACTAGTTGGGAAGCCATCTGGGCCTGGAGCCTTATCTAGGTTCATTTTCATGAGGGCGGATTTAACCTCCTCCTTTGTAAATTTCTTAAGCAAACATCTGTTGTGTTCTACATCAATGAGTTTTGGAATATTTTTTAATTATATTATGTTGGCCTCTAAGGTTGGAACCAGCTGTATTGTTAAGGATTCCTTCAAAAAACCTTACCGCTTCCTCTGCCACCTCTAACGGGTCTTCTAGATTTACTCCATGGTAGTTCTTAATGTTAGAGATTCGGTTTACCCATATTTTATGCTTGGTACTGTTATGAAAGAACTTTGTGTTGCGATCTCCATCTTTCAACCATGTTTCTCTAGATTTTTGTCTCCAGAAGATTTCTTCTTTTGCCAGAATCTCTTCATACTCTGTTAGTAATATTTTTTCCTTCAAGAAGAGAGGTTCATCCATCCCTTGATCCAAAACTTCCCTATTAACATCCTTGAGGTCCATTTCTACTAAAATTTTCTTATCAAAGATGTTACCAAAATGCTCTCAATTCCACTCCAAGAGCCTCCTTTTGATAAAATTCAGTTTGTTTGCAACAATATACATCTTTGGGCCTTAGAATATTGATTCCGTCCACCATTGATCAATCAAGTTGATGATGTTATCATCCTTATACCACATGTTCTCAAATTTGAACGGGCATTTTCTTGGACCTTGTTCTGCCATAATGTTAAGTTGGAGTGGATAATGGTCTGAACCAGATAAAGGAAGGATCTTTGCTTCAATAGTGTAATTGAAATTCATAAGCCCCCCATGAATAAAAAATTTGTCTAGCTTTTCAGCAATATTGCTAAAGCCCTTCTTTCTGTTGTTCCATGTAAAGGTGTTCTTTGTTGTTTGGATTTCCAACAAAGAATTCCTATTGATCCAATCAATGAAGTCGAGTGTTGTTGTAGGTAACTTATTACTACCTCCTCTTTTGTCCGATGCCTTAGTGATGGCACTGAAATCTCCTCCAATAATACACATCTCATTCAGATTGTTTCTTAAGAAAGTCTCAAGTTCCATCAAGACTTGAACTTTATCCCTATTCTGAATAGGGCCATATACATTGATCAAGTTAAATCTTAACTTATTATTATAGCAGTTTACCTTTCTGCCTATCTAATTATGTTTTATCTCTGATGGTGTAAAAGAGGAATATCTAGGATCCCAGATGATTGCTAAGCCTCCTGAAGCCCCAAGTGCTGGGGAATACTTCACTTTTCTAAAACCTAATTTCTTCTCAAAGAGGTCTATCTCGATTGGGTTCATTTTAGTTTCTTGGCTTAGAATTATGTTTGGTTTTGATTCAGATATACAACATTTTATGATGCGCTACTTGTTAGGGGCATTCATGCCCCTAACATTCCATGATAAGAGTTTCATGGCTATGTGGGGAGGAACTTCCCCTCCCCTACATTAAATAGTGATGAAATTTTGGATTGGCCCACAACCTCCCCATCCTTGGCTCTCAATTCAGCAAGTGATCTCCTACCCCTCCTTTTGATGGACTTGGCATAGCCAGGAGAGTCTTTTCTCTCCTCTATATTATGAATGCCTAGAATGTTTGGGTTCTCATTTTCCAAATTATCTAGGTAAATGAGCAATTCTTTTGTTTCCATATTAACTCTGGCACTATCCACTAAATTTTTCACATATATCTCCCTCTACATTTTCAATTCTTCAAAGTCACAAACCTCATCAACAAACTGTTCCATTAGGTCATTAACTACTTCTTCCCCAATAAAGTTGGAAATAATGTTGACTTCCCTTTCTACTTGTTCTCTCTCTTCCACTTCTTCCACCATTGAATCAATATTATGGGGTGGTCTATTTTCCTTTGCCCCCCACTTTCCTCCATATCCTTATCTTGTGTTGTCGGTTGTTCTTGCTCAGATCCTTTATCCTTAATAGGGGGACACATTTCCTTCACCAATGGTTGCTCTGAAAGGGATATTTTTACTTCTGTTGAATACCCCACCCCAGGGGGCTCACTATTTCCTTCCCCCAGTCTATGCTTATTCCAAAGTTAATATTTAGGTTTTCCCCTTGAGTGCATATACATGGCAGTTCCTTCTGCATTGGTGGCTCACTAATTTCCCCATCTTCTAAATCTTGTTCCTTGTTCCAAGGTTCATTTGTTTTTGTCATACTACTTCTAGAGATGGGAGGAAGGGGGATTTTGTCTTCCTATTCAAGGAGTCCTTAGATAAGGACTCATAGCATCGATCCAATGTCGTATCTGTTGCAAAGGCTTGATGGTTAGTTTCTATCTTTAAAGACTCATCTCCTTCCAAAGTGAAACCCCTAGTTCCTTCCATGAATTTAATTTTGACACCCTCTTTATTATGTTTTATCCAAGGGTATGACTTCATAGGTGAGATTTTCCTGGGAATATCATCTACGATGGAGCCATTATAAAAGGAAGGTTCGACATTTAAAATATGGTTATTGATTTTTAAAACTATATTTTTTAAAGTTTTGATATTAATATCCATATTCACCATGAGAACATTGTTTGAGAATTTAAATGGAGTTTTTTTGACACTTTCAAATTTCTCTAACTTATTGCCTATCATTCTTAAGATTTCTAAATTACAAAGTTCTACTAGTAAGTTATCAATTGATATTGCTCTATTTACCACAAAAGGTTTTAAACGAGATGGATCAAAAAGGGGTTTCCATTCCCAACATTCTAAGCAAAAACCCTTATATGTCGGAATATCCCCATTCAGAAGCCTATTTCTCAAATCTAGATTGCTACATTCTATTGAAAGAAAATTTTCAGGGAGGATGTCGATACTTACCAGGCCCTAAAAGGATGTCTTTAACCATTCAACGATTTGTTCGGCTAGAGTACCTATACCTTCCCATCGAGAAAAGATGACGAATTCTTTATAGTGCCTCTGATGCTTTGTTAGGATTTGATTGTCAATTTCTATCACTAGCCTTTCCTCTGTGGTTGATGGATGCATTGATTGGTCACCCTTAATTTGTTTATCCATCGATGGTTTATGATGGTGGTGCAATGAATGTCTAGCTAGGGTTCCTTGCCCCACGAATTCTTCTCTGTAATTTTTCGCCGGAGAGTGTTTGCCCGGTTTATGGTTTTGTCTTTATGGGTAGGTTTTAAAAAACCCTTCTCCGTATAACTCAGTGGATGATGGTCATGGCATACTGGTTGATGTTTCACCCCTTTCTGGGAATTTGGGTTGCTTGTGTCCAACCTTCTGCCAATTTCGGTCATCGGTGTTTAGGGGAGGAGGGGAAGCCCTTCCCATGTCTATTAGTAAATATTTGGTCTTCGCAAAAAAGGTCTGTTGATCTCACATTTTTGCTGCTTCTGAGATAAGACTATTGCCATCATCCTGGTGTCTGCTAGCAAGAACAGAAAATCGATTTGCATAGCCCAGATAGTTGCCATAAGGAGGCCTCAAAAGAAGGTTAGTTGTCGCATAGGAATTGTAAAAATTATTACATGTAGAGCCTTTTTTTTTTTCCTATAATTTATGGTGTGATATTTAAAAATCTCTCTTTTATTACTATCTTTTTTTTATAAGAATTATTTTTGATATTATATTCTTTTGTTTGCATATTCTATTTTGTTTGTTTATTTATTCTAATTCTCCTTTTTTCAGAGTAATTTTCATTAAGTTAAAATTTATTTTAATTATTTATGTTTTTTATTAAATCATTTCTAATATCTTTATTTATGTTTTCTTATGAATTTACAAGTGATAACCAAAAGATATTATAATTAATTCAATTTATAATTTTTTTAATTGATTTTTTAGAATGGTTATATTTTAATTTATATAATAAAATAAATTTTAAACATAAATTAAAATTTTACAGAAAGAGAGCAAGAGAGAGGGAGAGGGAAATCGACTTTTGAATACTCACTTCATGCCAATCTCTCTCTCTCTCTCTCTCTCTCTCTCTCTCTCTCTCTCTCTCTCTCTCTCTCTCTCTCTCTCCCTCCCCCGTTAGACCTATATATATTTTCCTCTCTGTATCTATCTCTCCATATTTCTTCTTTCATCTCTTCATCTATCTCTATCTATCTATCTCTCTACCAATATATCTCTCCTCTCTCTATATATCACTTCCTATATCTATCTTTATCTTCATATCTCTCTCGTTCCCTCCCTCTATTTATTTTTCTCTTCCATCTCTAGTTATTACTTTCTCCTCCCTCTCCATATCTCTCTTCTTTATCTTCCTCTCCTCTTTCCCCATCTCTATCTACATCTATATCTTTATCTTCTCTAACTCTATCTCTTTACCCTCTCTGTCTCACCTTCATCCCCCACCCCCTCTCTCTCCCCCACCCCTCTCTCTCTCCCTCACCCTATTTCAAACATGACATGAGGGTATTTCTAATGGAACTTGATAGCTTCGTGATTCAAAGGTTTTGTTTCAATTATGATTGGATCCTTGTAATTCGATGCATAGTTGATTTGGAGCTATCACTCCTCTATTAAGGCCTTTGTTGCAAAAACAACATCATGTTCTAAATGGCCTACCAATTGAACTCATATACTGCACAAATTTAAGCAAAAAACAAACCAAAATTTTCCCTAGTTGACCTTCCACACCTTTTCGACATACCCATAGCACATCGAGGTGCAATTGCTAGTAAATATTATTGTAGATTTTAAAAGCAAGGTGGGATTTTGATAATAGGATAATTAAATATCAAAATAAGATTTCATTTAAGACACATATTTTTAATTAATTAAAATAGCTAGAAGAATCCCCCAAGAGGGACACCGAATAAGAACCTAGCTACACATTCCTATCCTTGATAACTAATTTTTTGAAAGCTTGAGAACACTCTAGAGACAAGACTTCCCAATCACCAACATTTCATCCCTCCAAGTACTTAAAAGCCCAATCGGCTAAGTAGTCTGTCACTCTATTCCACTCTCTAGGAATATGCCAAAAGGCAATAGATTCTAAATTGAGTAGCCCAAACTCAAAATTTGTCTAGCCACTAAGGCCAATTGTCAATTAAGCCCATCCAACTTTTTCTTGTTCAACCTATCCACCACAACCTATGTATCATATTCATTTATAATCCTTTTCCATCCGAGGAAGCAACCTTTTTCTACTACATGAAGGATAGAAATGGCCTCCATGAGGTTATTAGATTACTACCCTTTATATATAGAAAAAAAGCATAACATCACCAACACTATTTTTGCCAATGACACCAATCCCTGCATGACCTGGAATTCCCCTTGGAGGAGCCATTAGTGTTTACCTTCAAAACTCTTTGAGGAGGAGGAAGCCACCTTTCCTCCTGATGTATCTTATCTTTATCCTAATGAGGTATTTTACAAATAGGAGAACCAAAACTCAAGTTTATATCAATAGTCTATTGAAGCTTGTTGATAATATTTCACCATAAATGAACTCACCATCATTTTCATATCCTGGAAAATCCTTCAATTCCTTTCCAACCAAAGATACCAAATAATGAAAGTATGACCAATAGCTCAAGCTACCTACAAAAAATATGTCTAGCTAGAGGTCTACCCAAACTTTCTCAAAACTCAACCAAGGAAGTAGCATGAACACAAGCTTGATTCCAAGTGCCCCACCAAAGTTGCCAAGTCTCCCTAGAGTAAGGACACTAGAATAATACATGTGGAGCACACTCTTTACAATTATTACCAAGAACATAGATAGAAGGACCCTAAAATCTTATCTTCCGTAAATTTTCCTAAGACACCTATTTTGGGGCACCAACTATAAGAAAAAAATACATTTGGGTCAAGATTATTTTTTTCACACCCGCTTCCACCAAGGAATGCTAGCCCTCCCATATAATTGTTTATACAACTCCAAATAACTTAAGGCAACAGAGAATCTACCTTTCGGGGCAAGACCCCAAGCTAAAATATATCCCCCTTTAAGGGAGTTACACATTCTACCTACTATAATCTTAGCTAGCTATTGACAAGCATGCTCAGTACCCCTTGGTGACCACTCTTGAGGATCCTCTTTGATAAGCTTAGCCACCCTTTTAAAAGTATTTTGAATCATAGATCCCTTCCCCAATAGGCTAAAACAAGGAACATCAGTGTCGATCACCCCTTGGAGGTACTTGATAATAAGAATTATAGCCTACACCTTGTCTTGACATTTACACCACTGGCATATAGCTTGTCAGCTAAAATGTAGCCAATCATCCCCATCAATCTAATCCTACTACCAACCTGGATATCACGTATCTTGTTTGCATTACAACTAGATTTCAACAAGATCCAAAAGAGTTGCATGTTGTTGTAGCAAAGATAATTTTTCAGATATCTAAAATGTACAAAAAAATTTGGATGCAGTATCCCATAGGATCAAATTTTACTCTAAAAGCTCATACTGATGCAAATTGGGTAGGAAGTGTTGATGACAAAAAGAGTACTAGTGGTGGAGCATTTTTTCTTGGATCCCAATTAGTTGCATGGTTAAGTAAAAAGTAGGATTTTGTGTCTTTATCAACCGCAAATTCTAAATACATTGTAGTTGCATCATGTTTTGCACTCAAATACTTTGGATGAAACAAACATTGAAAGATATTGGTATGATATTTGATGAATCGATCTTAATCATGTGTTATAATACATGTATGATAAATATATCTAAGAATCCGGTACTACATTTTAGAACAAAGCATATCTCAATTCGATATCACTTCTTAAGGGAGAAGGTGTTGGACAATGAAGTAAAACTTGACTATGTTCCTACAAAAGAATAGGTCGTAGATATCTTTACAAAGGCTTTGTGTAAAGATACTTTTGAGTGTCTCCGACATAAGCTGGGGGTATTACCCCTTCCTAGCTTGAACTAGTGCATTAGTCCAGGGAACTTTGTGTATATCTTAGCCTAGACTAATGTTTGGGGCTTAATCTTAGGGGGAGTTGTGTGGAATTTGAAGATGGTTGAGTTGTTGACTTTGTCTTTGATGTCAAAGGGGGAGAGATTGGAGAGATTAGAGATTGGAGATTGGAGATTGGAGATATTTGGGGGAGATATGAGTTATGATTCTAAATTTGTGTTTGTCATTGATGAATGTTGCCATCAATGACAAAGAGGGAGATTGTTGCAAATGTGAAGTTGATGGTGTGTAAGTATTGTTGTCATTAATGTCAACATACTGATTTTGTATTTTAGTGATTGATTTGCTTCTCTAGAAGTGTTCTCAGTGATGATGGTGTTTGATAGTATTTGCAGAGCTTTGAATTTCTCCACATTTCTAGTTTTGATGATGATATCTTGGATTTATGCTATTCATATCTTTATCTTTGTTATTTGGATTTGGGATGTGATGATGTGCTCTGAAGTCGTGGTTGCGGATATTTTTATTCCGAGTCTGGCTGACCTTGAATTTTTCTATTTTTGCTTCGGTGATTGTGGCATATGTATAACATGCTTTTTTTTTTTTATCAATGTAGCGCATTGTGGTATGGTCCACTTCTCATTCCTTTCCATCGTAGGAATGTTTAGTGTATACCTATTTCAAATTGTGTTCTGGTGAATTGTTTTTAGTTGACTTGAGAAACTTCTTATTTCAAAGATTAGTAAAAATAAAGGATGGTTGTAATGAAGATTACACAAAAGAAAGTGGATTGAAAAAGAAGATCTATTTTCTATGAGGTTATGTGAAGTTGTGGTTGAGAAATATGGTAGTGTGTTTTTGTTGTTTGGTACCAGAGACAGTGAGCCAAAGGTTTCTTCCGGCATTGCAGAGTCGTGGCAGTTGTGCTTAAGTGGTGGATTTTTTTTAAAAAAAATTTCTTCTTCTTCTGGGCAATGAGCCCACTTGCAGTGAGCATTCTGGCAATGAGCCACCCTTTATAAAAATCACCTTAACTGGTGTCACCCTAACAGGTGTTTTACAATTGATAATTAACATTCTATGTGGTTTTTCCCTTCTTGGGTTTTCTACGTAAAATCTAGTGTTTCATGTGTGTGTTCTCTCATGCTTATATCAGTTTATGATTAAGTAATCAAAAGTTAGTTTATTAGATCCATTTCTATGGAATAAGTAAAATATTTTAATTGACAACTAATTCACCCCCCTCTCAGTTGTCTGAGATATTCAACAAGAAGCAGATATTTATGAATATTATAATGAAAAATTGAATAATGGATCCACTTGATGATGTAGAAAAAATTAAGGTTAATCAAGAGGTCATTTTAATGGAAATTTTTATGTGTCTACAATGGTCACAAGTGCTATGGTGATTTATAGAGGTGTTGGATTTGGCACATTGTATAAGTTGGATGCATACATTGTTGAGTGTAATAGTACATTTCATAAAATTAAATATGTGAATACTTCATTGGAAGAGGTGAGAGTTTCACCTTCAACACTTAGTCATTGATTTTGGGTGCCTAAGGGTGCTCTTTCTTTTGAAACAAAATTATATATAAATTTAAAACTATGTTATGGTACCAAAGAATTAGCCACGTTTGAGAAAAGGGTCTAAGGACCTTGAAAAATAAAAACCTTTTTGAAGGTTTGAATGATTGCAATCTTGATTTTTATTTTTGTGAGAATTGCACTTACTGGAAATAAAACCACATTTAGTTTTACTCAAGTTCTCATATATCTTATGGCATATTAAATCTTATTCATTCTGATGTGTTTCATCTTGTATATGTTCCTTACATTGGAAAATCCACATATTATGTTTCATTTATTGATGATTATAGTCGAAGGACATGGACATATTTTCTAAAAAGAAAATCTATTTTTTCAGTCAAATTAAATAATTTAAAGCAATGGTTGAGCTATAGACTAAAAATAAAATAAAATGTTTAAGGACTGATAATGGTAGTGAATGTTTCTCTAATAATTTTGATAGATTTTTTAAAGGTTATGACAATCATAGATAGAAGTTAACTTCGTATCATCTACAACATAACGAAGTTGTAAATGGAATGAACAAGACACTAATGGAGAAGGCTAAATTAGCATGTTGAGTTGTGCTAGTCTAGAAAAAAATTGGGTGGAAGTTGTTGCTACTTCTTGCTACCTAATTAATAGGTCTCCTGCATTAGCTTTCATTGATAACATGCCTATGGATGCATGGTTAGTTCATAAGTATTCACTGTGAATCTTAAAGTTTTGGTTGTGAGGCATATATACATGTGCCAAATGAGAAGTGAACAAAGTTGAAGAACAAGGTTGTGAAATATTTCTTCATTGGGTACAGTTACAGTGTGAAAGGATACAAGCTTTAGGATATTGTTGCATAGAAGGTAATATACAACGAAAGTGTTATTTTTAGAGAAATTAAGTCTCATCATGTTACATTGCAACCAAAACAAACTTAATAGGAATATGTAATTCAACTTCCTTCCACACCTGATTTTTTTGAATTGACATCCCTAGATGACAACAAGTTAAGAAGAGCTCATCTAGCTTTGACTGTTTAGAAGAGAAGAAGAACCTCCAACTCAACTTGTTCAAAGGTCTACAATGCATAGAAAACCATCTGAAAGGTATTGACCTAATGACTGGAGACGTATTTTTGCTTTGAATACTACATGGATGAATGTAGATCTATAGAAGAGGCATTGGGTATGAACAATGTAGAATTGCAAAGGATGAAGAAAAGAAAGCTTTGAAAATAATGATACATGGGATCTTGTACCATTTCTAGAAGGATGAAAACCTATTGGTTGCAAATGGGTGTTCAAGAAAATGATTGGTTCATATGGACGTAATGAGAAGTATAAAGCAAGGTTGGTTGCAAGAGGCTACTATGAGGTTGAGTGTTGATTATCGTGAGATTCTCCTATTAAAAAATGAAATACATTATGTTTTTGTTTTGTATTGCTACTATGTATGATTTAGAAGTTGAGCAAAATGATGTGAAAATTACTCTCCTTCGCTATGGTTTGGAGGAGGATATTTATATGACATAGCCAAAGCACTATGTGGTAGGACATGTTAACAAAAAAATGATAAATATGTGCTAGTTTGGGATTTAAATGTCCTAAATAAAATTATTTTATTTATTATAAATTTAATGGTGATCATTTCCTATATATTGCATTATATGTTGATGATATGTTATTCATTCATAAAAGGAAATAAATGATTTTCAAAAGACTTAGCTTGCAACTAAATTTGAAATGAAAGTTCTTGGTGCATCTAAACACATTATTGGGACGAAAATTAGAAGATATTGATTGATTATAAAGTTATGGCTAGTCTGGAGTATGTGAATATAAATTTTATAAAGGTTTAACATATGCAATTGTAGACCATTATGTGTTCCTTTTACATTTGGAACTGTAGACGTATAAAAATGACCATATTCCTAAATGAATATTTTATGTTCATTTCTCTATTTGATTAAATCCAATTTAATTAAATTATCCACATTCCTCTATTTAATTAAATAAATTACTCAATTTATTTAAATAAATTCACTATACCATTTAATGAATAAATCATTTTATTCAATTAAATCCCCCCTATCCACTTTTAATTAAATTCAAATTTAATTAAATAGTTATCCCAAATTGAATAAATCAAATTTATTTAATTACAACCAAATTGAATGAATTAAATCATTTAATTCAATTAAAACCTATTATCCCTCCATCCACTTGCAAAATCCCAAACCCCTTTCTAATCCCTTCTAGAATCTTCTAATCGCTTCTAATTAACCTAACCCCTCCTCTAAACTTTGTCACATTCCTAAACAAAAGGGAAGTCACTTCTCAAAAACTCAAAGTCTTTGATAACCATTAAAGGTTTTCAACCTTCAACCACCAAAATCCTCAAAGTCTTTGAAAACCATTGAAGGCTTCCAACCTTCAACCACTTAATCCCCAAAGTCTCCAATAACCATTAATGGTTAATTCAAACCCTCCCACATGGTTAAAATATTTGTCTTGACTCAACCTCTATCCAATCCAAAGGTCTCATCAGGCCATTAATGCTTTGACCATGATTATCTCTTAATCATTTGCACAAAGGTTTATCCTTGGATTGACTCTTAATCCAGTGGGTAAGCCTAACTTAGACTTGACCCTTAGCCTTTAGATAACCATGAGGTCTTCTCAGGCCTTTAATGCCTCCAACCTCTTCTCTCCACCCAACCCTATGTTGACACTTGTCACCATTTCATTGGTGCCAATTGTGCACATGGATCCCCAACTTTCAAACCTGGCCCTTGATTAAACCTTTCAATCTTGACCATCCATTGCCCTGTTTATGCTATAAATAGAGCTCTCATTCCTCCATTCTCAACAATCATCTTTCAAATTTGAAGCATTACACTTATGCTCAAATTCTTTCAAGCTTTCTCATTTCATATATGCTCATCATTTAGCCTCTTTTAGATCAGGAATTAGACTAAATATGCATGTTTAGAATAATTTCTTTATCATTTTAGTTCAATCATAGACTAAATACAGTATGCTAGGATAGTATTCATACTAATCTTGTCATCTTATCATTTAGTTTATTGCATTTTAGAATCATACCTAGCCTATAACGCATCTCATACTAAAATCTATCAGAGCATCCCTCGTTCTCACATTTGCCATCCCTGAACCATTTTGCTCAGTGATCTGAGAGCAAAACATTGGTTTGAGGGAAATTGTGAGATAGAGAACCATGGGACCCTCCTTGGGAAGCTGAGTAATACGTTATTACTCCATAGTTTGCACCAAGAAGTCCTGTGTGTGTGTGTGGACTAGTTATTTTACAATATTTTCACATATTAAATTTTATCAGCCCACTTTTCCCGCATACAGGAACAAATTTATCTACTTTGGATTGTACTCCATTCCTATCAAAGATGGATTTCATAAATAGAGTGACTTACTAGGGTGCAGCTGGATGTTTGATGTATGCTTTGGTCTACACTAGACTACAAATTTCCCAAGTAGTGGGAGTTCTCTCCAAATACATATCTAATTTTGGTAGAGTTCATTGGGATGTACTTAAAACAATCTTCAGCTATTAATAATGTATCTCAGATTATTCCTTGTGTTATCATGGTAATTTGATAGGAGATGAGCTTTCCTTTGAAACGAGGTTACATGGATTCAAACTAGGCAAGTGATGTTGATCACAAATGATCCACTAATGCTTATGTATTTACTTTATTTGGTGATGCAATTGGTTGGATGGGTAAGAAAAAGACTACGACTTGTTTCTCCACTATTGAATTCGAGTATATGGTAGCTACTCATGCTTTTAAACAAGCCATTTGGCTTAAAAGAGTGTGTTTAGATATTAGAACAAAATAAGGTGTAGTGAAGTTTATTGTAACAATCACACTATTATCAGCCTAAATAAGAACCAGATGTTTCATGCCAAGACCAAACACATTGATGTACAATACCATTTTTGTTAGGTATATGGTTGAGGATAGCTAGGTGAAGTTGGTTATGGTAGAGACTTTGATGGATTTTACAAATTATTTAACTAAGGCTGTGAGCATATAGAAGTTCAGATGGTGTTTGAATTCTATGGACCTAATGGCCCCTAGTGATTAAATTATGGTGCAGATGCTCCCTTTTTCAGTTGCAAGTGTAGGGGAGGATATTCACCCCCTCCAATCTTGGAACGCAAATCAGTCAACCGCTACCTCTTTCAAACTGGTGCTAAGATGACCCAGGGGATAAAAAATTAACTAAACTAACTATGCTATAGAAATAAATGATAGAATTACAATACAAAAATGATAAAATATAGAAACTGGATTTACGAAATGACAAAGTATCAAAAGTAGATTATACCTGCTAACCAGGAAGCTCTCAGGTTTTGGACACCAATGCAAGGCATGGACATCAGTGCATTATGTTGTTGTCTGTACGACCCACGAACAGAGAAGTTCCAAAATCTGATTCTGTGCAGAGCATCCTACACATGGAATATGTTCGTCACCTACATGGACTAGAACGAGGAAAATTGTTGGGGTTGTATAAGGGCATGCCTCAATGAGACCCCCGCTTAGGTGTTTCCACCGCCACGAACAACCAGATAGATAAATTGGAAAAATATAAATAAACTTAAAAACTTGGTAAATTGGAAATAATGCAAATAAAAACTATACTCCGCTTAATGAAAGAAAACCCCTATTGCATACAATGTAAATATATTGGAATATTGGAAATAATGAATGCACCTAGATGATACATACAATAAATAATGCAAAGGACTCATTGCATGTAAATGAAATAGATAAAAGAGAAGACAAGGCATGAAGCCAAACCCCTCTTTGTTGAAGATACGAGTGTGATGAAGCCCGCAATAGTGTTCGTTGGTAAGAGCCACCACAAGATAGTTGTAGCTTGATATTGGTAGAGTGTGTATCCAAAAGCATGAAGAGATAAATGTGATATCAAGAGAATAACAAGATCCAAGATCCAAGGGCCAAGAACCCAAAGTTGAAACCCTTCAAAATGAGCTAGGAAGGGTTCTTAAACTTGGAAGAGGTGTGGAGAGTCATTACGATGAAATGCGAGCCAAAGGAAATGCGTCGACCAACATCTAACTCTCTGCCAGATTTGAGATTTCATCAGTTTTTCAAGACGTTGGTGCAACGTGAGGACATCCCTGCATTGCACTGTGGTCCACACAAAAACGGGCCCAAATGGACTTTAAGGCATTTCGATGCACTTTGTCTTTCAAACCTATGATGCCAAAATGATGCAATTTTGATCATAGGTTCATCATTAATGCACTAGGCATGCGTAAGTGTCATAAATGCACTAGGCATAATTTAGGACACTACATTTTGCCCCCACTTTAGTGGACTGATTGGTTGTAGGGATCAATCGCAATATGTAGTTTGGAAATATATGTTCGTTAAGCCCATGCAGTGAAATAAGTGCAGTATATGCAATAAATGCTTAGCCAAAAAGGATACTATAGAAACTACAGAGGTCGAGTCGATGATCAAAAGCGATGCCCCCAAGTATACACGAGAAAGCCTAGTATTTGGTGTGATGAATTCCATACTACAAAACTAGAAAATTTGTCGGCACAAAAAATAGAGGAAGCTACTTCATCGAGAAGAATGTTTAAGGAGAATTAGTACAGATAGAAGAGAAAAATTAGATGAAGGTGAGTATATGGCCCCTTATGTTTTCCCCCTAGCAAGGTGGGGAAAATAAGCCAAAATTGTCCAAAAATGGGTAAAGGTCATTTCAGACAAAACCTAAGCTATATTCTTGAAAGTGGGCCCCAAGAAGGGTCATTTGCACTATTCACTCTGGGTATTCGAGCAGAGATTTGAATAGAATCCGAGCAAAAATGACACACAAACAAGAGAACTGAGCTAGTAGGATCGAGGAGTTACAGACCATGATTGAGCAAGGTGATGAGCCTGTTCAACCCAACAATAAGAATAATAACTCTATTTGGAGTTTCAACCCTAAGTTTGGACATTCATTTGGTAAAGTCACTATTTTCATAGCTAGTGTTCATTTGATTGTCAACCTAGGGACGTAATACTTGAAATGGGTCAACACTATATATGCACTAAGTTCCTGTGACAACTATTCTGCATTACTGCAATAACTAACATTATGCGCAAAAGGTAAGCAAGAATTGAAACCATAGAAAGGCTACAGGAAAACTTTTGCATAAATTCATAAAAGAAATACTGGATAAATTCAATGCTGAAAAAAAGAAATTACTCTGTTTTGGTTTGGCTGTGGAACAGTCAGCAGATCTGTTTCTAGTGGCTGTAGGAAAAATCAATGCAAAAATGTCTACTCTAGCTAAGGAAAAAAAACTAATCTTAACAAATGCATAGGAACACTCACCAAGTGGGCCCCCTTGGATGAGTGATACTAGGCTTCCCAAAAACAACTCTTAAAGCTCAGAATAACATATTTTTTATTCATCGTTCTTTGGAAGTCATTACATGATTCAATATGAAAAGAAAACTCAAAAATACTTAGGAAAGATCCGCTGCTATGTTTCTTCCCTTTCTATCTAACCTCTGAGAAGATAAAAAGATTATTATTAAAAAGAAATCATCTGCAATAGTCAATACAAATCACGCCGAAAAGAAGAGGCAGATGATTGACTGAGAAAGGAGATAGCTGGAGTTATGCTGCAGGAAATGCGGATCTAAACCAAACCATAGTCATAACATACTGTGGTGGTATTTACAACTTCGATGTCCACCTAAGTTAGACATCGGTAGTATCACTTGATTGCTCCTCTTATACCGTTCCTTACGCTTCTCAACTTTTCTGTAGTTTGATCTTCATTCATCTTCTTGAGTATCCTTTCCTTCAACTGGCGTGATAGGCGAACATCCACCGGATCATCATTTATTCCCTGCACTACAAAAGAAATAACATCCAAGAACATACATACGCATTTTATTTAATCAAGACATCTAGTAATTTCACATATGATATTGCCCTAAACAATCCACATGGCAACAGGAATAAACCACATGGTTGCAGGAATAAATGACATGGTTGCAGGAATAAACTAGCAAAGATAAAAACATGATTTAATAGGTTCAGGCTAACATATGTAATAATAGTAAACTTCCAATACATCACTACTGCTTATGCAAATTGTGAGGCCCTACCCCGATTCAGTTTGACATTTTCAGTTATTTGCATATTGAGACTATTATGGTTGCTTTACTTTATGCATTATGGACTTAGAACTTATATGATCCCATGATTTGGATCACACTGACACTTGTTGATGTTCTATTTCATACATGATGATTATGAAACTTTAGATATGATTTCTAGAATAGAATTATATTATGATGGTGAATGTCATTATTGGAAATTTGCAGGATTTTATTTTGATGAAAGAAAATGATGCTTATTTATGAATGGTTCAATTTTGGGAAATTATGTTAATTGTTTATGTGAAATTGAATTTGAAACCAAATGAGATATTGAATTATTGATGTCAAATGTATGAGTGTTTGATGTGTAATGAAATCCATGTATTTGATTATGTATAATTGTGATTATTTGAAGTTACTAATGTGTTAATTGAGATGCGCAGGAAAATTATCCATGTGACCATGGAATTTAATGGAGAACCAAGCCTAGACCAATGTGCGCTTGTTAAGCCGGGAGTTGTCTATTTGGAGAGACAACACCCTTCCCTTGTAATGTATTTTATTTGTGATGTGTATAATGCTTGAGTGTAAAATTTAATTTATATGTAAATGTGTGATCCTTCAAGGGACAAATTCCATGTGTAATTTTTATATTGTATTTTTGTTGTGTCACTTGACACATGTGCTGATTAAGTGTCATTGATTTTGACTTGTCTCTTGGAGGGAGTTTTGTTTCTACCAAAGCCATTCAAAAACTTGAGTGTGGTCCCAAATCTGCCTTGGGTAGGGAGTCATGGGAGTGGTCAACTCAAGCTTGACCCGTAGGTAAACTTCAGTGGGGTTTCCAAAGGGTTTAATGGACTCCTAGGGTAAGTTTTTAGGCTTTTCCAAAGGTCCTAAGGGTATACCTATGGGTTAGGGGTGTTTTGCAACATGTGGCTTCTCCCATGTGACTATGTAGTCACTTCAAAAAGTGGTGTTTTCAAGATGCACGAAAATTCAACTTAGGAAGTTCTCCCTAGGATAGAGAACCTTCCCTTTAGGAGTTAAACTCTCTTCCCCATCCTCTTCCACCTTTTCCCTTTCCAATTTTAGGGATGTGCAAGAGTTTGGGAAGGGCAACCAATGGGAACTCACACCTCACCCAAGGGGTTGGGAAGTGTGTGAGAGGCCTTCTTAGGCAAGAATTTGCAAACTTAGTGAGTAATCACCCACTCTCCTTTCTTGGAGATTTTGCTTGTTTTGAAAAAGTTAGTAGGAGTTTGGCATTTTTAGTGGAATTTTGGAGAAAGTTAGTGTGGAATTGGGCAGCTCATCCCCAACTAAAGTTAGCAAACCTTTTGGCAGAATAAGGTTGGTACTTCTCTCTTCCTCTTGTTATGTTGTAAATGTTAGTTTGTGTTGTTTTGTGAAAGAAAAGAGTTGTTTGTAAGAATGAGTATTATGAAGTTTTTATTGTTGAAGTTAAAAATGTGTAGTTTCTCTTCTTTGTATTTTGTTTGTGTTCTTATTGCTTTGGGAGTGTCCAAGATCTCCTACTCTTGGGAGGGTAGGAAGATCTTGGGGTGGAAGGAGTATGATAGCCATGGGTGAGAGGCTCTCCTTGTGGAGAGTGTTCTCAAGGGTGTCCTTGGTGACCCTTGATGCATAGCCTTGTGTATGCATTTGGGGGTCATAAGGGGAGTAAATATGGCCTTGAGCCTTTTGGGGGGCATAAGGAATGAGGAAGTATTTTTGGTTGCATTTGTGTTGCCATGAGGTGGCTTATGATGTAATGTTTTGGCATGCATTCTCCCCATAGGTACTTGGTCCACTTCCACCCATGGAAGAGTCACCATGAAAGTGGTGAATGTGTAGCTTGGGAAGGGAAATTTGTAAGAAAGTGTTTTCCTATGTTTGTGTAGAGTTTGCATGTTTGTAGCCCGTCTAGTGCTTGGTTCTCCAAGCTCGGGGGTGGCTTCTAGTAAGCCTAGGCTGGGAGGTGAGCTTCCCATGGTCAAAAATGTGTTTTATTGCAGGTTGCATGGGAATGGGAAAAGATGAAATAAAGAGCTATGTGGCTGTTTTTCTTGTGTTGCAGAAAAGAGTTTTAAAGAAAAGGAGAAAAAAAAAAAAGATAGATTTTATGTTGTAGTAGAATAAAAGAAGCATTGTAGGGATATCATCCCATTTGTATTAATGTTATTTTGTATCCTTGTCAATCTTGTAATTATATTTGTCAATGAATACTCATGTTTATCCCTACTTGGTAGCTTTGCAAAAGAAAATGAAATATATGATGTTTTCCTATTTTAGCTAGTTGCAAATGAAAGAAATAGAAATCTTTCCTTATGGATATTAAGATAAAGTTAATGTTTACTTGCTGGACTGTATTATGGCAGAAAGTTTGTTTATGTCTTATTAAGCTTTTGAAAAGAAATGAAAATTGTAGTGATTTCTGAAAATACATCATATATGTTATTGTTTAAATGAATATTAGACAACATTAGTTGCAGCTGTAACAAAACTAAATTCTGTTTGCCCTTCCATTTTGCAAATGTGAAAAAAAAAAAAGGGTAAATCTAGATATATTTAAATACATTTTACCTTCTTGTATAATATTTTGATATTCAGTTATATATTAGCTAAAGAAATAAAAAAGATTATTTACAGTTCTGATGATATTAAATAAAAGGAGAAAAAAAAAAAACAAAAAAAAAAAACAAATCTGATAGAATTATTAATCAAGTTATTCAAAACATATATATATATATAAAGTATAAAATGAGAAATCTGCCATATTTGATAACAACGGTACTATATATATATATATATATATATATATATATATATATATATATATATATATATATATATATATATATATATATATATATATATATATATATATATATATATATACTAGCAATTAAATATAAAAACCAAGAAAAAATGATCATCTTTTTCTTTTCACGCGTTATAGTACATGTTTTCTAGCAAACTGCAGCAAGGGTTCCAGCTCGGAGCCGAACCACTGCGTAACGCAGTGGCCGGCGGAGGCGCGGGAGCCGCCCCGGCCGCCACTGTGGTTACCCACAGTGGGCGGCGCCCGGCCGCGCTGTGGGTAGCCACAGTGGCGCCCGGGGGGGAAAGCCCCGCCCACCAGTGGCTCCACCCGTGGTTTAAACAAGTTCGCCGCGTTATGCAACCCTGCTGCGCCGTGTTGGAAACTTGCTCCGCCTCCCCGCGCGCGCGATGGTTGCTATGGACTCTCCGCCCGGTTCCTCTCACTCGGCCCTACTCCGCCCTTCCCTCACCCACACTCTCAGTAAAGAAAAAAAAAGAGGGATGTTATTTTAGACGCCCTAACCCTAGTTCGGGTTAGGGCAACACTCATAAAGTTAAACAAACATGTGTGTGTGGTGGAAGGGTTGGGGGGGGGAAAAGTTTTTAAAAAAAATAATAGAATAAGGGTTTCACTCTCCCTCCTTCCCTTTTGGGATTATAATTAAATTCATAAGTACGGGGTTTAAAGACAAATGAATAATTAGTTGTATAAATATATTTTATATATATATATATATATATATATATATATATATATATATATATATATATATTTATATATGTGTGTAAATATATTTACACACACACACACACACACACACACACATATATATAAAATGCACATAAGTAGTCTTAAATGGGTATTCATTAAGAACTAAATTTGTTAATGGTTGAAATAAGTCTTCAAAAATGGCCACATGAAGAAGAATTTTTACAAGGGAGGATTTATTTCCTAGAGGGGTTTAATTTCCTCGTTTAACTAGAGTCATATATTTGATTTTAAAATTTAGTAATGCTATTTTTTTCCTTTTAAATTATTTAAGAAGGTAGAAGGAATTTTATAAATAGGGTTTTCTCTTAAATTAATGATATGTAAGAGCAGTTCAATAAAGTAAATAATTAAATAAATAAAGGAGAGAGTGAGATTTTATATTTTGGGGGGGGTAACTTTTAGAGGATAAATACCTCTATGTTGGCCCCTCTATTCTGAGAATTAATGGGCTTGTTTCAAACTAACGAATATTTAATTTAACAAATTTAATCAACCTAAGCGTTAGGATGAGTCAACATTTGACCCACGGGTTGGATGAACTATAGTAAGTTTTTACCTTATTTTAGAAATCTTATATTTAGTTAAAACTTTCTTATTTGAGAATTTAACCATTTAATAGAAGATTATTAATCTCTAATTGGGGAGATAAAGGCTCGTTTTCAACATAGGATATTTTGACTCATTAAAATTAGTTGCTTGGTTACAATGAGACATAGTTAAGACCCAACAAGTTGCATTACTTTATTTAAGTTAATCGTACTTAGATGGATATTTTAATTTAAGTTGCATTATTTTAAATTAGTAAGTTGATAATTAGTTAAGTATTTAAAAAAAAAAAATTTCCGTTCGTGCCCAAAAGTTGGGCATGACACAAATCAAAAGATGACAAAAACTCAAGAGTTTTGAGGATAAAAATATGACAATGTCTCAACTCATCATGCCCCCAACTTTAAGAGCTTGTTGATCCTACAACAAAAGGAAAATTTCTGACTCTTGCACTAATTCTCAGATCACCAATGGTTCCTTGACCCATTCCTCCTGAAGCTAAATTCCAGTAAAAACCTTTCATCTTTTCCAGCCTGGACCATTTGGCTGATTCTTATGTAACTGCTTCATAGGGCTGATCCGTAGTCTTACATCCTAATAGTGGCCACATAAGAATAGGAGGTTGAAAGATCAGTGGTAACCAGTTATTGGCCTTCTCTCTGCCCAGTTGTATATATTTGGGGGCTCTTTGCATAGCTGCCTGAAAATTTTGCAGTGAATGAGGTTCTCCCTGCTTCAATTCTTTTGGTAAGTTATTTCAGCGCTGAGTTAACCCATCTATTGCAGTTGCACTGTCAGTCTGAACTAAATGCTTATATGCCTGGTATATTTCCTCCCTCACTAGAAGGACTAGTTTCCTAACATCATCTCTTACTAGTAATTTTTGTCATTCATAATAAAGAACTCTTGGCTCTTTTGCTTCTTTCCTTAATTGCAATGGATAGTTAAATTCAAAGTCTTTGTATGCTTTGGCTTGTGCCCCCATGTTGATCTCATTTTGAATCCATGACATTAAAGCTTTCATATGGATATCTCTGATATATAACAAAGGATTCCACTCACTATTTGAGGTTACAACATAGTTATTTAAATAAAATTCACATAGCAATTTTTTCACAGCTACTGGAGAAGTCTGGTAAGCATAATAAAATTCCTTAGGGGTTTCTAAAGAGGGGCTAAGGTCCCTGACAATGTGGTTCAATTTTAAATTTAAATACCACTCCCTTAAATGTAGAGAATAAACCCTTGGAGGTGCCCTACATTGCATCAATTCAAGGACCATACTAGAGATTGTTTCAACCTTAGCCTCTAATTCCTCAATTTTGTTATCCCTCTTTTCAATTTCTCTTTGTTGTTTGTCAATAACCCCTTGCAATCTATCCCTCTCTACTTTCCATTGTCTATAAAATGTTAACGCAATAGATAAAATGCTTAGGGATGATGTAGGTCTAATAGATGTTACCTTAGGTTGTGGAATCTCTTCAACAGGTTCCTCAAGCTGCTGTGGAATCTTTTCGACAATTTCCTCAAGCTTCTCTGCCACATAAGCAAGATTTGATAGTCTATCTACATCACCTTCTTCCTAGATTTCAACATCTATAGGGCTCCCTTCTTCTGATGTTTCCACTGCAATAACCTCTAGTGGATCACCTGATGGACGAGCCTTCTGGGTCCTACTTTGTGTTCTTTTCACATAATCCTTTGGAGTGGCCATAGGAATGGTTTCTACCTGCGCCTCTGCTACAGGAGTTTTTCTTTTTGACCTACGCCTCTTGGCTGCAGGACAATTTTGAGTCGCATGTGGCTGAACCATAGGTTCTTCATCTATTTCATTTATTTCCAATTCCTTCCCTTTTCTCTTAGAAAGTGGTGAATCTCTTTGAAGAGAAGTGGAGGGTTGCTCCACATTTGTCTCAACCATCTCTTCTTCCATAATAACCGCAACTCCTTCGGCAACGAGCAAATCATCCTCTGCAGAAACTACAGGAGAAGAGGGTTTTGCAATATTTTCTTCTTCAACTAGTGGATCACCTGCAACAGGAGCATCTTCAACCCTAAATTGCAATATTTCATCAAATACCCCCCATTCCATCTGTAAAACATCTCTAAGGGAATGTTCTACAAGCAATTTAATCAAACCATGATGGCTGACAGAGTGATTTCCATTCTTCCGCATTTCTTTGGCACTTGTAGAAATGAGGTGGTATAGAAAATTAGGGAAATTCACCCTCTGGCCATGCCGTAGATGACTAAGGAATTTAAAATATGGTGAATGTAGATTTGAATACCTCCCTTCACAAGTAATGTATTTCATGACATATAAAGCTATTTGACGCCACTCTGCTGGTAGGGAAGCCCTCCTAGTTCCTTGCTTGTCCACCTCTAGAGGTCCATCTATGGGAAGTGTAAACTCTGCCCTGACGCTCCTTGCATCTTTTGATTCTGGAAACAATTCTCCTTCCTGCAGCAACCTTGTAACTTCAGCTATCCGCTGCTCCATAGCAATGACCCTTAAACCTTTAACCGTAGCTTCTCCTTCGTTGAAGGAATGCATAAACTCTGGAGCAATTTCTTCATTAAAATCCCTGATTTTCAAAAAGCAATCAATCCAGCCATGGTGTCTAAAATAATGCTCACAAAGAGCATCCTGCAGCAATGCATCATGGACTGTTGGTTCATGGCGGATTGGATCTCCACCCATTTCTTACTTTGTTAGTATAGCACACTCTGCAGCTGAGAAATCAAGAACCAAAATATCCTACAAACTTGAAAATTGAAAATTCCATACATATCTCCAAATTCTGCAGTAGAATTTATTACTTCCTTGCGTGAAAGAATATCTTGTTAAAAACAATGATGGCAAGCAATCAATTCTAAGTACCGAAAAGGATGAATAATCACTAACTTTAGAAACCAAACCATACAACACCCCCCCCCCCCCAATTTAACCTAGCATGTGTCCACACAAGATGACAAGATTTAGGGGAGTATTCGTGGATTTGGGAAGGCATAATTATAATGAAATCATAAATGCGTAATTAAAATAAAATACAATATGTACATGCCTGCAGTCATATGAACATGATGGCAAAATGAAGTGAAATGATAGATAAGAAAATGGGATGCGATGATGTGGATGAAATTTTATTTATGGAGAAGAATATTCCTATAAGACATGGAAATATTTATGATGAAGCGACAAGTATGTTCACTGCAGTGGCTGCAGGAAGCTTACCTTTATTATTGTACTCAATTGCAGCAAGAACCTGATCAATTGCTATAGAAACCTTATCAGTTGCTACAGGAGCTGGTGTTTCATCCTTTTGGGAAAATTATTGCAGGAACTCCTCTTTAGTAGCTAGCTTATGATAAAGATGCAATCGGTGACCATTCACAAAAAGCTTAAACTGAACATGGTCAATTGTGGTCAAACGAACAACTCCATTATTGAAAAATTCTTCTATCTCATATGGTCCTAACCATCTAGTTTGCAATTTTCCCATAGTATCTTTATATCTAGAGCCATACAATAGTGCCCAATCACTGGCTTTGAACTTTTTCTCTTTGATATATTTATCATGCCACTTTGTTTTCTGATTTTGGATTAGTTCTGTCTGCTGGACAACCATTTTCCTCCATTCATCCAATGCATTCAATTGTTGAATACGTTCTTTTTATGCTTCAGATAGTGTCATATTTAATTGCAAAGCTATCCTCAGAGTTTTATGCTCAAATTCAATAGGCATCATTGGTGCTTTTCCATAAACCGTTTCAAAAGGTGTAAAACCAATTGGTGTTTTCCAAGTTGTTTTGTATGCCCAAATTGCTTCTGAAAGCCTATGAGACCAATCTTTTTTATGAACAAATACTATTTTGGTAAGAATAGCGTCAAGCTCCCTATTGTAACCTCTACCTGTCCATTAGCTTGTGGATGATATGGAGTAGATTTTCTGTGCCTTATATTGTATTCATTTACCAAAGCTACAATCAATGTTGAAGTAAATTGTGGGCCTTGGTCTGATACAATTTCTCTTGGTACTCCATATCTTGTAAATATCCCCTTATAAAGAAACTCAGCCACCTTATTATCTCTTGCATGTGTCATGGCACGAGCTTCCACCCATTTTGTTACATAATTTGTACATACCAAAATGTAGGATTTGCCATTAGAAGGTGGATCAATTGGGCCAACAAAATCTAATCCCCATTTATCAAATGGTGCAACTAATATTTGTGGATATAATGGCATCTCATCAGATTTAGTAGGTCTTCCCATACACTGGCATCTATCACATTTTCTTGTATATTGTGCTGCATCCTTGTGTAATGTGGGCCAATAGTATCTTGTATTTAATATTTTGAGTGATGTTCTTTTGGTAGCAAAATGTCCTCCACATGGCTCATCATGACACGCATACAGTATATTATATGTTTCATCTTCCCTTACAGATCTTCTCATGACATGGTTAGGCCCAATATAAAACAAACAATCAACAATCCATGAGAAGTTAAAACTTTTTTCTACTAACAACCTTCTTTCCTTAGGAGAGAAATGAATTGGCAAATTAGCAGTAGCTAAATAGTTAGCAATATCAACATACCAGGGAGTGCAAGCTTGTATAAGTAATAAGTGTTCATCTGGAAAAGCATCATCTATTACTGTAGAATCTTCTTGTAACTAAAGTCTTGAAAGATAGTCTGCAACTACATTAGAATTCCCTAGTTTATCAACAACTGTGATATCAAATCCCTGCATCAACAATAACCAATGAGCTAATCTACTAGTAATTGAAGGCTTATTCATGAGATATCTGATTGCGGTATGATCTTTATGCACAAATATGGGATATCCTGTGATATAGTGCCTGAATTTGTTGAGTGCATATATAACAACTAACATTTCCTTTTCAGTGACTGTGTAATTCAACTCAGGTCCCTGTAAGTTCTTGCTAATATAATATATTGCACTTTCCAATTTGTCAATCTTCTATCCTAATACTGCCCCTATTGCATAATCAGATGCATCTGTATGAATTTGAAATGGTAAAGACCAATTTGGACCTTTAAGAACTGGTGCTTGGGTCAAGGCATGCTTAAGCTTTAAGAAAGCTTCATTGCATGCAGAGGTCCATTTAAATTCCATATCCTTGGTAAGCATTGAATATAAGGGACTTGCAATTTTGCTGAAATATTTGATAAACCTTCTATAGTATCCAGCATGACCAAGGAAACTTCTTACATCTTTTTGCTTCATAGGGGCATTGATATGTTGAATGACTTCAATCTTTGTTGGGTCTACCTGTATTCCTTTTTGAGAGATATGATGACCAATGACTATTCCTTCCTACATCATGATGAAGCATTTCTCACTATTTAATGACAAACTATAGTCCTCACATCGTTGGAAAACTTTTTTCAGGTTGTCCAATGCTTGTTCAAATTCATAACCATAAGTTGTAAAGTCATCCATATAGATTTCCATGATGTCCAGAGAAATATCGGAGAAGATATTGATCATTGCTCTTTGAAAAGTGGCTAGAGCATTACGCAACCCAAAAGGAAGAACAAAATATGCATATGTGCCCCAAGGACAAGTAAATGTTATCTTTTCTTGATCCTCTAGGGCTATCTGAATCTGATTGTAACCACTGAATCCATCAGGAAATGAAAAATTTCTTTTACCAGCTAAAGAATCCAATACTTGATCCACAAATGGTAATAGAAAATGATCTTTTTTTGTTGCTAAGTTTAAGGCTCTATAATCAACACATACCCTCCATTTTCCTCATTTCTTAGGAACTATTACCAAAGGTGATACCCATTGGCTATCAGAGATAGGATAGATAAACCCGACCTTTAACAACTTCTACAATTCTTTTTAACTATTTCTTTTAATGCAGGATTGATTCTTCTTTGAGGTTGTCTGAGTGGGCAACATTCTTCTTTTATATAGACATGGTGGGTGCAAATTGTTGGATATATTCCATGCACATCCTTGTAATCCCATGCAAAAGCATTTTTATGATATTTCAGCAAGTCCACGAGGGCCCCCTTTTGAGTATCTGAAAGACCTCTATTGATATTCAAACATTTATTCAAATCAACCTCTATATTGGTAGTAAGATCAATTTGGGACATATCAGAAAAATGAGAAGTACAGACTTCCCACGGCAACAGAGTATGCAATACATTAGTGGCTACAGGAACGTCTAAATCTGCAATATTCAGTACCAACTCCTGCAATTGTTATCTTGTATCAACTCATTTATCAAAATTTTATAAAGAATTGTATCTTCATTATGTAATTGCATGAATGGCCCTCGATTAATCATGATAAGGTGATTAATAGAGTCAAATCCCTCAGATTCTTCTCCCAAAATAGGGCAAACGGCTTGTTCTTGATCAAACTGGGGTTGTGCAGGAGAATACAAAGCTAATGTTTTTGTAGAGTTCCCATATGAAATAGTCATATCCCCTGATCTACATCCAATATATGCATCAGCCGTGGCAAGCCAAGGTCTTCCCAAAATCACTGGATATCCTCCCAGTGTTTCCTTTGGAGATAGAATCATAAAGTCTGCAGGGTATTCCCAGGAATCCAAAATAACCACTACATCTTCAATCATACCATTAGGCCTCACTGTAGAGCTATAAACGAGCTGTAAAACTGTGGGTGTAGGCCTTAGACTATTGATTTCAAGTTGTTTCATTACTTCTCTTGTCATCACATTAATGATTGCCCCTAAATCAATTAAAACATTTCTTATATGGCTGTCATTAATGACTATACTTACAACAGGACTACCTAGATCAGAATATTTTGGAATTGCTACCTTGCCTAACATAATATCTGCCAGTTGACCCATAACATGCACTATTTGCAGATCCTTCTTCTTCCTGCTAGGCTTATTTAGACATGCTTCTCTCAGTGTCTTACTATATATAGGAACATCTTTTATTGCTTGCAACAATGGAATTTTAACATAAACATGTTTCAGTTGATCTATAATATCAAAACCTTGCTCTTTAACTATGAGAACTTCCTTTTCTTGCAATCTCTGGGGAAATGGTGGTAATATCTGCTTCTGAGGTATTGTATCTGTTGGATTAGAGATTTCTTATTCTTCTTGTACCTCAGTGATAACTAGAGGAGATGGATTAGGTAGAGTTGTCCCAGATCGGAGGTGAATATCACTTAAGGATAGAGAATAGGCTGGGTTTTGATTAAGATCAGCTGAATAAGCTTGTTGTTGTTGCTGAGATTTAATATTAGGATTTGACACTGGTTGAGTGGGCAACTGTATTGGTTTAGGTGGGACAATAGTGGCTATAGGAGGAGGCATTATTGTAGGAGGTTGTGGCTATTAAATAGGTTGTTGATAACCAAAAGATTGGGCAGCCCATGGCTGACTCCCCCTCCATTGAGGAGTCGGTTGCCAATTCCCTTGAAACTAACTTCCTCGACCCTAAGGTGGATACCAATTTCCTTGTGATTACTGCCACTATGGCATTTGATTAGCAAAATGTTTCCCTTGGCAATGAGAACCATACCAATTTTTATAATTACCAAAATTTTGTGCACATGGTGATTGCCATTGGTTATTTGGTACAGAAGAATTTTCACTATAACCAGAAAAAGAAAGTGGATCCAGAGGGATACCTTGTCTTTGAAAATTTGGCCTTCTTTGAGAAACATAGAAGACTTTCTCATCCTCACCTTGTATTGGCTTGAAGTCGGGAACCTCCACATTTGCAACCATTTTACATCTGCAATCCTTCTTTCGTTGTCTATAATAAGGGAAAAATCTTGGAAGAAATACATCAACTTCTTCATGGCTCTTCTTAGCTGAAAGTGTATCCAACTGAGTAGCCATGTTATTTATGATGTCCTCCTTAAAATCATTCAATAAATGGCTAAGTTTCATTCTAGAAACTCCAGTACCAGATGCTGATGAAGGCGCTCCTGGCTTGAAATGCCTGTTCTTCTTAGAAGCAGATCTGGAATACTTTTGACAAATTTGACCTATTTCAGCCCACACAGACTGTGTAATGTCACCTCCTCCCATAAGATCTAAAGAATCAGTACATTCATCAGTGATTCGCCTAAAAAATATCAACTTGAGGGAATCTTCATTTAGAGTACTATGTTTGGACTTTTTGACACTAAACAGAAACCTCTCTAGATAATCTTCAAGACTCTCATCTTCTTTTTGTGTCATTCTAAAGATATAATCCCCATGACAATTAGTGCCTCTATAATAAACCTTATATTTTACAAGAAACAATCGTTTCATCTCATCCCATGTATTGATTGTGCTACTAACCAAGCTCATAAACCATCTTAAAGACAATTCCTTCAAGGTGGCAGGAAATATTTTGAGTCTATGGCCATCTGTAGTATAGTCAAAACTCCTATAGAGAACATCAAACTCAAACAGAAATGTGTCTGGATCCTCTGTCACCAATCCATAGAATTTAGGGAGGGAAGAAGCTGGAATGTTCTTGAGATTAGCATTATCATGCTGATAAGATATGGGGAACTCAAATGTTGGGTCCATAGGTGATGGTGGCGGATTATTTCCACTAGGAGGTGGGTTTCCTTGCATTGGACTTGTGGGGGTAGTTACTATATTAAATTCTTCTTCTTGAGGTCCAAAGAGAAACTGAAGACTACCTTCTGGAAATTCGGACTCAGGATGGCGTGAATTCTCTGGGGTTTGATAAAGTTCTGCAAAAGGATTTATATCTGAGGAATTATTTTCTGCATGATTAGGATGACTGGGCAGAAATATACCTAGAACATCTCTTCTTCGTCTATGCATGCAGATTCATGAAATTTTTTCGAACAATCAGGTATGCCCAAAAAAACAATTAACTGAAAAGACAATAACCATAACAGGTTCTTAGTTTGACACCATCCCCGACAATGACGCCAAAAATGTTCAACCCAACAATAAGAATAATAACTCTAGTTGAAGTCTCAACTTGAAGTTTGTACATTCATTTGGTAAAGTCACTATTTTCATAGCTAGTGTTCATTTGATTGTCAACCCAGGGACGTAATACTTGAAATGGGTCTACACTATATATGCTCTAAGTTCCAGCGATAATTATTCTATATTACTTCAGCAACTAACATTATGCGGAAAAGGTAAGCAAGAATCGGAACCATAGAAAGGCTATAGGAAAACTTCTGCATAAATTCATAAAAGCAATACTGGATAAATTCAATGTTGAAAAATAGAAATTACTCTGTTTTGGTTTGGCTACAGGAACAGTTAATGCAAAAATGTCTACTACAGCTAAGGAAAGAAAACCAATCTTAACAAATGCACAGGAACACTCACCAAGTGGGCCCCCTTGGATAAGTGATACCAGGCTTCCCAAAAACAACTCTAAAAGCTTAGAATAACATATTTTTTATTCATCGTTATTTGGAAGTCATTACATGATTCAATATGAAAAGAAAACTCAAAAATACTTAGGAAAGATCCTCTGCTCTGTTTCTTCTCTTTCTATCTAACCTATGAGAAGATAAAGGGCTTATTATTAAAAATAAATCATCTACAACAGACAACACAAATCACGCCGAAAAGAAGAGGCGGATGATTGACCGAGAAAGGAGATAGTTGGAGTTATGCTGCAGGAAACGCGGATCTAAACCGAACCATAGTCATAACATACTGTGGTGGTATTTACAACTTCGATGTCCACCTAAGTTAGACATCAGTAGTATCGCTTGATTGCTCCTCTTATGGCATTCCTTACGCTTCTCAACTTTTCTGTAGTTTGATCTTCAGTCATCTTCTTGAGTATCCTTTCCTTCAACTGGCGTGATAGGCGAACATCCACTGCAGCATCATTTATTCCCTACACTACAAAAGAAATAATATACAAGAACATACGTACGCATTTTATTTAATCAAATATCTATTAATTTCACATATGATATTGCCCAAAACAATCTGTATGGCAACAGGAATAAACCACATGGCTGCAGGAATAAACTGGCAAAGATAAAACATGATTTAATAGGTTCAGACTAACATATGCAATACATATAGTAAACTTCCAATACGTCACTACTACTTATGCAAATCAAAAGACTACAAAAACTCAAGAGTTCTGAGGATAAAAATATGACAATGTCTCAACTCATCAGAGTCTGGCTAGGTATGACTCGAAATATGCTTCATTTTGTCTTTTAGTGTATTTTTGGAGCATTTTAGCTGGGGCAGTTGCACAAGCATCCATGGGATGCGTTGGCGTCCGGGAAGCACACCATAGTCTCTAACAAGAGCATTCATCCAGATGACGTGTTGTCATCTTGAATGGGTGTTGACGTCCAGAAGATGCGATGTCATCTTCTGGGCGCATAGGCATCGACTGGAAAAGATGAATCTGAACTAATGAAAAACTCTTTATGTGTAGACATTGCCTGAGATGCAGGAGCATACGTAAGGGAACCTTTTGCAGATGTTGCCCAGTCGAGTAGAGGATTTGTCGATGACTGACAAATGACTTCTCCACAAAGTAGGTCTGTGGTGGACGTTCACCTTGCCCGAGTTTCAGTTTCATGCCTTGATGTTATGGGCATTGATGGATAGGTGGGATGTGGACACCACATCCTTCCAGCTGCCCACAAGAGATATGATTGTCATATTGATCGATTTTTACCACATTATATGACTTCCCATTCGGGGGAGAGGGTGTCACTAGCTATCCTAACTGCAATGGAGCTGGTCAGACAACAAGAGTGGGCCTTGGGGTGGAGAATAGACGCCATAGGACATGTATACCTATGAGCATTGGGCCAGGGAGAAGTGTCGATTCCCCTGGTATGGTGCATCATGATTGCGACCGTCGCATGACAGGTACTGACAGATGGTCGTGGCTCAGACCTAACTGCAGGGTTTATCCCCTTGATCCGAGAGATGGAGGAGAGATAGATAGTATACGCGTGGGGTCGCATAAATGCATGCCCACCTATACTATAAGTTGTTGCAATATGTGAACCACAAGCATCAGAGCTTGACTGTATGCACACTTCTATAGGTCTGGGCCTTCAAGCACATCACTTGCACGCGACCAGTTGGATTTCTGACACCCATGCCCTTGGACATGCCACGGGCACACACATATCCATTATAGTGCGAAGGATGGTGAATGAGAGACCTGACATATTGGAGGATCACCTTCGACCAACTTGGGATTTGAGATGTTGTCTAGTAGTTGTACCAGGATATGAGGGTTTGGACTACAGACTGCACACAATTCCCATGGATGCAAAGATACCACTTCCTACTTAGTTGCCAGAACCATGTGGTGATGTCGTACTACTAGCAACGATGCATGTGGTAGTTTGGACAAGTGTAGATGATCCCACCAATCACACCTACCTATGTATGATCATCTAGGAGTGCGCTGCGACTGCAAGACCTGCCCCGTCCCACCTTGGGAGATGTACAGGGCAGTCCACAAGGGAGTGGCGATGATGACTTCGCGTTGTAGCTTGATATAGACAATGTCAGAGTCACTCTAGGTTTCACAAGTTGGTGGAGTAGAGTGGGCCAAACACCAATTTTCCCACTAGGTGCAATAGGAGGATATGTCAAAGCCCTAGGAGGTGATAGCGATGAGGGCAGGAGACCAAGGTGGAGACAACAAATGAGGAGTTTGGGTCCAAACATACCTATACTGGCTGCTAGGGCTCTTCCAACATCACCAGTTACACCGTCATCTGCGCCACAGGTGCGACCAACAACAACAGCGACAACCGGAGAAGGATCCTCTAGCAGGGTACCTCTGTGGGATCCAGACTGGCAGAGGGGTGATCCTGGTATGTACTTGTAATTTCAGTTGATGTACTTTAGTCTTTCTTGCATATGTATAGATGTAGAGATTTTGGATATGCTGGATACTGATTGGAAATGTTTTGTGTTTGCAGAGGGCGTGGCTGAGTGGTTGAGCTTCATCCACCAGATGCTCGCAAAGATTGTCCTTGATGTGCAGACCCGGGGTCCTGTGTTGGACACCTACCAACCCATCCAGTCAACAAGGAGACACATGCATCCTGTAGCATGGCTATAGACAACATATGAGGAGGCTTGAGTGGAGTTGGTGTAGGGAGAAACACAACTAACCATTGTGATGGGGCAGCAATATTAGGCTTTGAAAGAGGTATGCGCTATCCTCAAAGAGAGATATTGGGCAATGACATGAGGTGATAGTTCCGAGCGGAAACTTGATGCTATACAAAGCCAGGTTGATAACCTCTGGCAACAGGTGGATGTCGCTCAACAGGGTGTCGCGGGTCACTTAGACCATCCCCAAGTGCGCCAGTTGATGGAAGACCTTGAGGCATCATGCCAGCGAGAGATAACAACACAAGAGAAGCCGATGACACAATGAGAGACTATCATTGAGTTAGGAGGAGAGCTAAGGGGATTGCGATCGTGGGGTACTACTGCCACGAGATCGCAGTCGACCTCAGTCAGACAACCTCCTTGCCAGGACCAGGATTGTCCAATGCCAGCGACCTTAGGGACTCACCCACCAGAGCAGTCATGAGACATTTTTGATTCATTTCATGTACACCTTTTTTTTGGGTATACATGCATAGATGTATAGATGTATATTAGAGACACATATGACAACATCATGTGTTTATGTAGTGATGCGATATATGTAAATTGACACGATACATTATACACATATATATACATATATGAGATTTTACATTGTTATTCTATCTCGTGTCCTCATGGATGGATGTTGTTGTTATTTAATATTCTTATTTGATGGATGATTTAGATTTAGATGCTTATAATGATTTAATTGACATATTTTCATATGTATGATTAAATCTTATGATGATCTATGTACAGATATAACACATGTACATGCGCATACACACACACATGGATGTAACAATGCATAGTCACTCCATAACACAAAGATGAATGTTATGTCCATGAAGGATATGTGTTAGGACGTGACCCCCCATAGGCATTTAGGTATCACATGTAAGACACATACTGTGCATTTTCTATGCATAGTATCTACATAGGTGTGCGACATTGACAGGTTCTTTGAGAGGAATGCCATCCATGGAGAATAAACCATAGGCACCAAAATCATAAGCAAAGGTGACAATGTACAGACTTAACCAGTTCGGGCTAAATTTCCCTCTTTGGTTAGGTGGCGTGTTAATGTTTCTCTGATTCTCATAAAGAACTAGATCACCTAGCTTAAAGGTTTGGGGTAGCACACTTTGGTTATGCTGTTTAGATAGAGATTTTTGGTAAGCTTGAAGATGTTGAAGGGCCTTTAAGAAGCGCTCATCTAACAACTCAAGCTGATTCAAATGAAGAGTGCGAGAAGAATCATCATCAATAACCCCTTTTAAGTAGACCTGCAAAGATGAGATCTCTAATTCAAGAGGCATAATAGCATCAACACCATACACGATGTTATAGAGTGTCATTATTATGGCCGTACGAACACTCATGCAATAGGCCCATAATGCATATACTAACTGTACATGCCAATCTTTATCATGTTTAGTAATGGTCGTACGTAAGATTTGTTCAATATTCTTGTTAGATGCTTCTGCTTGACCATTAGATTGTAGATAGTAAGGTGTAGAGAAGCGGTGTTGAATGTGAAATTTTTCAAGAAACTGCTTAACCTCCTTGATCTTAAAAGGCATACCATTATCAAAAACAAGGGTAGCAAACAAGCCAAATGGAGAAATGATATTATCCATGATGAAGCCACAAATCATATCAGTTGTAGTTGATCTTAGCGACGCTGCCTTGACCCACTTCGTGAAGTAATTTGTAGCGGTGATAATGAAGATGTGACCCTTAGATGAAGGGGGAGATATCTTGCCAATGATGTCCAATCCCCAAGTTTGAAAAGGCCATGGAGGGACCTGAATATGAAGCTCCTATGTAGGGGCTCAAATCAGGTTGCTATGCTATTGACATTGGGGACACTTTTTGACAAAGGCAAAGGAATCTTGTTCCATTTTTTGCCAATAGTACCCCATGTGGATCATTTTGTGTATCAGAGATTTTCCTCTAAAATATCCACCTCTAGAGCTTGAATGGGCTTCTTGAAGGGAAAGGGAGATCTCGGCTTTTGTTAGACAACACAAAAGAAGACAGTTGTATGATCTTCTATAAAGTACTTTAGATAAGAGAATATATCGAGTGACCAGTTTTTTAATCCATACACGCGAACTTTTGTTGGCGTCATCGGGAAAACTTTCAGTATTTAGATAATTGAAGATGTGTGTGAACCATTCTCTTGAATCGACATGGGCACACATAAGGCTATCGAATCGAGTTTGATCAGATGCGACTGGAGAGCAGAGGACTTGTACCGCAAAGAGGTATTCATCCTAACCAAAGTATGGGCCTACAAGGGAAGCAATTCTTGCCATTGCATCCACATGATGATTTTCCCTCTGTAAGATTCTATTGATCATGTAAGTAGCGAATTTCTTTAGTATGGTAAATAACAAATCCTTATACTGTGATAACTTCAACTGCTTAACATGATAAGCACCTGTCACTTGGTTTACAATAAGCTCAGAATCTCCATGGATGTGGATGTTTTTCACACCCATGGAAATTGTGGCATGAAGTCCTACAATCAGGGCCTTGTACTCAGTGATGTTATTGGTACAATAAAATTCCAAATGGAAAGAGTTGGTTTCCTTCGGGTGAGACGAAAACCACACTCACACCTGAGCTAGTTTGACACCTCTAACCGTCAAAATACATGTCCCACATGAAGTCCTAGTTAATGGTTAGAACATCCTCACCATGGAAGAGATCTAAGGTGGGAAAAGATTTGTTTGAGGGAGCATCAACTAATTGATCAGTGATGATCTACCCTTTGATTGACTTCTAAGCGATGAACTGTAGGTCAAACTTAGAGAGCAACATTACCCACTTGGCCAGCCTTCCTGAGAGGTCAAACTTTGCAAAGGGATTCTTGAGGATATCATTTTTAGCAATGACCCATGTTTTTGCATGGATGATGTAATGTCTCAACTTCTGAGTCGTGAAGACAAGGGCTAAGCACTATATTTCCACAACAAAATATCGAGTTTCATACTCTATCAAAATATTAGTGATGTAATAGACTACTATTTCCCGACCTTCATCATCATGCCTAACTAACAATGCTGCTAAAGCATGAGATGAGGCATAAATATATAGGAAGAAAGGTCTATCAGACATAGCTGGCATTAGAATAGGAGGATTAGCTAGGTAATCCTTGATGGAATTAAATGTCTTTTGACATTCTTCATTCCATTTGAAATGAGTATCTTTCTTTAGCTGTGGCGTAAAGGGGAGGGTACGATCAGCCAATTACGCCACAAACCAACGAATGGCCTGGATCTTCCCTTATAGGATATGAAGCTAAGGGATATTTTTAGGTGGAGGCATGCTCACAATAGCATCGATCTTATTCGTATCTATTTTGATTGTTCAGCGAAATACAACGAGTCCTTGGAGCTTCCCGATGTCAACATCGAAGACACGCTCTAGAGGATTCAGTCTCATCTTATAAAACCAAAGTCTTTCAAATACCAGACAAAGATTTTCAATATGCATTCCATGTGCTAAGGACTTTACCAATATATCATCGACATAGTTTTTTAAGACCTTATGGATGAAATCATGAAATATCAAGGTCATGGCTCGTTGATAGGTCACTCCTGCATTCTTCAACCCAAACAACATGATGATATAGCAACAAGTCCCCCAAGGGGTTGTGAAAGTAGTCTTATTTTGATCTCTTGGGTTAATACAGATCTAGTTATAACCCGAGAAGCCATCCATGAATGAGTGCAAATTATACCTCATAGTTGAATCCACAATCATATCAATATTCAGGAGAGTAAAGTCATCCTTGAGGGAGGCTTTGTTCACATCCGAGAAATCAATGCAAATGTGGATTTGACCATCGAGTTTTCTTTTAGGAGCTTCTCTATCTCAGCCTTGACTAATAAAGCCACCTTAGGATTTATCTTTCAAATCTTTTTCTTCACCAGCTTAGCATTAGGACTAAGCACAATGTTGTGTACTATAATGGACTCATCAATGCCAGGAATCTCTTTGTAAGACCAAGCAAAGATGTCACGGAATTGATGTAGCAAGTCAAAATGTTCTTTATATTCTTTAGGGGATAAGCATTTCCCCACTTTTATTACCTTATTGGGAGCCTTATCGCTCATGATGACATCATTAGTTTCTCCACTAAGGAGTGCACTATGGTCTTCTGGATGAGGAATAGACATTTGTTATTTATTGTAAGATAGAGGTGTCCCCTACGAAACGGATTCCCCAAGTATGCCTGGGTATTCAAGCAATATGGGAATTGGCATTTATGATGATAGGAGAGAAGCCCATCGTATGCGCTCAAAAATTCCTTCAAGGATTATTTCAAAGGGAAAAGATCCAAGGGAATTCCATTAGAAGATACACTAGCGTTAATGAGTTTTGGATGAACAAGCTTGAAAGGAAGGGGATTGGCTAAAATCATGTTAATAGTTAACTATGGTTTCACCTTTTGACCCGTATGATGGTATCCTAGTCTGGTGTTGTGGTGACAAGGTTCAATCTCTAAAGGAATTAGGATACCTTGCTCATTAGGTCCACAACCCTTTCCATCATATCCAAGCTTAGACACAAGCTTGTATCCGGGACCATAGATGTTTTGTAATTCCTTGAATGGTGGTGGTTTCATATAGAAGAGGTGATCTACATGATAAGTATCATTGGGCTTTATAGATGCATAATCATCTTTCATAGCCAAGGTGAATGAGATCTTTGGAAAGCTTAAATGGATAGGGTCTACTGTTTACTCACCAACATGAGAGTCGGTAAGATCCAAAGAAACCCATCACCCAAACATGCATTCACTTTTGATAGAGAAGGTGATTTAGCTAGGGAATGTTTTATAGGTGTAGACTCCAACATTTTCACCTTAGGAGTATCTACCTTTGGGGATTTTTATTTTGAAGAATCCTACTTCTCAGGTGATTTCTCCTTTTTAATGACCTCCTTAGTGACTTGTTCCTTCTTGCACTCTTCCTTTTTAGGGAATGAGATAGAAGCATAAGTTACAACCGAAGAAGACAAAGTGGGTACATAATTTTGAAATGAAGGTGTAACAGAAGCATGACCAATTATGACTGTTTCACATAACTGCATAGCCTCAGGATCAGCCTTAACCGTTACAACCTGATTATTAGCCACAAACTTCGTGAACCCATGAAGTGTAGATGAAACAACTCCCAAAGCTTGTAGCCATGGTCTGCCTAAAAGAACATTGTATGATAAAGGGCCTGGCATAACATGCACAAGGGTTGGAATAGAAATTGGTCCAACCTTCAAGGATAATATGATAGTCTCCACTGTGGTCTTACCACTGTTATCAAAACCTCAAATGAACAAGGAGGCGGCTAACAAAGAATTTGGGTTCATCTTGATCTTTGTTAACAAGTCGAAACCACAAACATTCAACACCAAACCTATATCAACAAGCGTTCGTCTAATACTAATACCATCCACATGAACAATGATCATCAACAGATCCACTAAATTCCTCACTTCGGGATGTGGGAGTTCATGTGAATAGAAGGTAATATTTGGTGAATCCGCATGAATATGATCCATCAACGCATTCACGTAAGTCGGTCTCGTAGAGGAAGGTAGAAAAATATTTTGTAAAGCTTCTTGTAGCATACCTTGATACATCGAGGTGGTTTGAATGAAATCCCAGAGTGAGATCTTAGTGGGAGTAACCTTAATTTGCTTGATAAGATCACAATCACTTGGTTGCTTATCCGTCGGCAAAGATGCCTTAGGAAGAATAGGTTGGGAAGGAGGTAAAGAAGTTAGAGGTGGTTCAAGAACTTGTTTTTTTTTTTGCGATACGTGTGAGCAATAGTATTATAAGATGATTGTTTGGATTGCATAAATCTAGTATGAAAATCAGAAACTCCTCCTATGAAAGGTTTTCCATTAATGGCATTGACTTTATTAGGAGAAGGACTTGCCACTATCACATGGATGTATGGTCTCTTAGGACTTTGTGGGGCAACAGAGACAACAATAACATTCATAGACTCTTCATTCTTGCATGAGGATATCGTGGAGGATGACTCACCCTTTACACCTCTTTTAGGAGGACGTGCTTCAAGGAATTCATCCAAGACTTCATCTAACATATCAAAATCATCCTTTGAGAATGCCTTATCAAAGGCATCAAACTCTAAAAGGAAAAGATCCGACATTAGGCATTCATGTCGGGTTCACCAAAATATAGGGGAGGAGATTTGCCCCTTCCAAGATAATGAATCTTAGAAGGCAAATTAGTCCATCACTACCTCTTCAAATTGGCACTAAGCTAAGCCAGAGAATAAAAAATAACTAAACTAACCATGCTATAGAAATAAATGATATAATTATAGTACGGAAATGATAAAATATAGAAACTAGATTTACAGAATGATAAAGTATCAAAAGTAGATTATACCTGCCAACCAGGAAGCTCTTGGGGTTTGGACACCACTGTGGGGCATGCACGTCAGCCTGCTACACTATCATATCTATGGCCCGCAGATGAAGAAATTGCAAAATCCGATTATGTGCAGAGCATCTTGCATGCGGAATCTGTTCGTCACTTGTACAAACTAGAACAAGGAAAATTGTTGGGGTTGTATAGGGGCCTACCTTAGTCAGACCCCCACTTAGGTGTTTCCACCACCATGGATAACCAGATAGATAGATTGGAAAAACATAAATAAACTTGGAAACTTGGTAAATTGGAAATAATGCAAACATAAACTATACTCCGTTTAATGGAAGCAAACCCCTATTGCATGCAATGTAAATATATTGGAAATAATGACGACACCTAGATGATAGATCCAATCAATAATGCAAATGACTCATTGCATGTAAATAAAATAGATAAAAGAGAAGACAAGGCGTGAAGCCAAACCCCTCTTTGTTGAAGATACGAGGGTGACGAAGCCCGCAATAGTGTTTTTTGGTAGGAACCACCACAAGATAGTTGTAGCTTGATGTTGGTAGTGTGTGTATCCTATAGTGTCATAACATTGTGACCCTAGCAATTTTTTACTGCATTAGGGTCGTTATGCACGTGAGATCAAATCCTTTAGCTTGATCGGAGACCAGAGATTGCTCAGCCTTCAAAAACAACTTCTTTATTGGCCTCTACATCACCCCGTCTGCACTGTACCCTAGAGAAAGGGGTAGGACATGGGCATGACACCACTGTCCCCCCTTGGATAGAGGTGTGGAACCCTTGTCCTCCCAGGACAAGGGTGTGGTGCCCCTGACCCTACCCTATTTTGGTGCAGGACCCTTCCTAGGTTTGCATTGTTGGTTGTGCATTGGGCAAGAAACTCCCCCAATGTCAGACTGCGATGAAAATCAAATCCACTAACATGTATATAAGGGACATTCGTCCTTTCATTTGCATAAGTTGGATAGGTCATGATCAAGCATTTTTTTCCAACATTGAGCATTCTCAAGTCTCCTTCCAAGGTTAGGTGTTGCATTCAAGTCAAGGATTCAACCATTGAAGAGGAGATTGATCCCAACATTCAATTCTACACAAGCATTTCTATCAATATTGCTACCACAACCTCCCTTGAGGTGATTTACAATTCAGTCTTTCATTTACAACTACTTGCAAGTACTTTCTTTCATTACTTGGTTAATTCCAAAACCGGGGTTTGACCTAAAGGCAAATTTGCAATCCCAATGCATTTTCCTCTATTTTCTGTGTGTAGGTTGCAGGTGTGGAGTTGTACTTTTGGATTCGGGCTCCATTTGTAGAGGTGAAAAAACCCTTTTCATTTCATGGAGTTTTTGGAGGACCGTGTACATTCCTGCCACGGTTCAAACAACTTTTCCTCAAATTCACAGTGCGACTTCGTCTCAACATATTACTACCAGATCCAAGTGCACAACTTCATCCCATATTCCAATATCAAGTTATAATTAGTTCTTTGTCACTTTTGCACTACATAATTCAATCAATTCCTTTACATTTCAAATAAGGAAGAGGGGATCAACTTATCATTCCCATTTCATTCCGAATTCAATCTTCATCTTTGAAGATTGAATCTAGTGAATTCTCCTCTCCTCTCCTCTTCCAAATGTAATTTGGTGAAAAGTGTTTGAAGGGTAATCAATAGTGAAACTCTCATCTCTCTTTGAGGGAAAGGGTAGTTTTCCTCTTGATCCATCATTCACCAATTTCCCACATCACATTTTGGTGAACCCGACATCTTCCATGCTTTCCTTTGAACAAAATTGCATATTTTTCATTTACAAGTTTCAAATTTCTGAAAAACTTAGTGGTTAAATCATTAAAAACCCTAGTTTTTAAATTTAAAATTAAACTTGTAATTTGTAAAAATTGCTTGTGGTTATCTTAGATCTGAAAATTGTCTTGTTTATCAAATTCAATTTCCTCATTGTCTTGTTCAATTTGCAATTAAAATTTACAAAATTAAGAGGTTACTTGTTAAAACCTTAATTTTCAAAAATCATCTTGAACTTGTGTGCAAAAATTGGATTTCCATTTAATTTTTAAATTTCTGATTGTTCGCAGATTTGTCTTCAATCCTACAATTCAAATTTTCAATTTCCCCCCTTTTTCCCAAAATTCAAATTTTACAATTAAGTTATTAGGTCATAAAACCCTAATTTTCAAAATTAATTGGATTTTGTGCAAATTTCAAATCAATTTCATTCCAAATCAGATTTCTGAACATTTTGCAAGGTGTCCCTATCCATTGGGTTTGACCTTTTTTAAATTTGCAATTCAATTCCTCTTTTCTTCAAAACCCTAATAGGGTCCTATTTTCACATTTGCACCTTCATTTTGCCCATCTAGAGGTTGTAAAATTTGTCAATTTTTTGGGGTTAGCTTTAAAATCATTGTAATATCCATCCCTAAAAAATTTGAAAAAAGTTGGTCGGACCATGTGCATTCCTAGCACGGTCCTCGACTTTTTTCGCAAAATTTCGGTAGACTGTTATGACTGTATTTAATAACCTGAATTCAGAAGATTGGTTGATTTTATCGATTTTTGATCCCTCTAGAATCAGAAATACCTTCAAACTTCAACATTTGAAATTTCAAGAATTTTTTTAAAATTAAGAGGTTAATTATAGTCTGCCCTAATTTTAAAATTAAATGGTATTCCCTTCGCCCTATTTTTTAAATTTCAATTTCTTTTCATTTTTTGAAATTGTGTCATACTCTTCCCCCAACAAAGTTCAAATTGTGTAATCATTATTTTCTTAAATTTTGCATTAACCAATTTTGTAAACTTTGTTTCAAAATTCAAAATTCAAAATTCAAACATTCCCTCTAGTGCATGAGTTTTACCACTATTATTCCTACCTACCCTATCCCCATTAGACAAAATATTAGAATTAAGGCTTCCCAAGGTTTAAATACCGAGGATATGGAGCCTAACTTGGGTGAATTCTTTAATGAGGATCATGATAATTCTTCCCATCCTAATCATGTGTCTATTCACCCCATTGATGAATCCCATGATGAAGAAGAAGCTTTAACTAGGATCTCTGTAGATCAACTTTCCACATTGGACAATCAATTTGATAGCTTTAAACAATGGATGTCCCAAGAATACCCTAATAGTGAAGCTCTTCCATTAATTGAAGGCCTTAAGAATATGATTGAAAGTGATAAGAATATAATTGATATATTGCGTGGCATTGCACATATTGCTGATTCTAATGTCATGCCTATCAAGAGTTGTGCTGAAACCCTAGGTTATTCACAACCTCCTACACAAGTCAATCCTTCTATTCCTTTGATTACTCTTATGACTAGTATTCCTACTTTTACCTCCAACATCATGGCTACTTCAACTCAAAATATCATTCCTACAACCATTGGTCATGGGGGAAATCCCTCATCTTCATTTAATTCTCCATCTTTACCTATGTCTTCCATGACTGCTCCTATTAATTGTCAACCAATCAGTGTGACACAAGGGGGCAATTCCTTCAGCAACTTTATTCCTCCTTTAAGTGTCCCTTTCCCTACCCAATCATCACCTATGCCTACTTATCATAATGTCTCGGACCACCTTATTCTCAGTCCATGCCTTATTTCAATAACATCACACCACCTTCTCAATCAACTGTGTCTAACATCAATTCTTCTACCAAAGCGACAATTAACAATCTTGCTCAAACAATGTCTTCCTTACAACAACAAATTGCTTCTATGAGTCAATCCAAGTTTAGTGTCCACCTTTGATGTTGTGAGCCCACTTTCTCTTGATATTGTTAAAGTCATACCACTTAAACATGTTTAGATCCCTCAATTGGAACTCTATAATGGAAAAGGTGATCCTCTTACACATGTCAAAATATTTCAAACCTTATGTACTAATTTTGGTTATGATCCACGATTGCTTGCAAAATTGTTTACAAGAATACTAAGAGATAAGGCTTTACAATAGTATTGCTCTTTGCCTTCTTATTCTATCACCTCCTTTCAACAATTGGCAAATACTTTCATCCAACAACTTCAAAACAACATTGGTCCTAAAATCACTTTGACTTATTTAATGCATTGTAAATAAGGTGTTAAAGAAAAAGTGACTGATTTCATTGGTAGATATAAGCATTTGTGTGCTCAGATTTCTTTTCATGTACCTGATAATGATTTTCAAAGAATTATTATTTCTAATTTTCAAAAAGATATTAGGGAAAAGATTCTTTTGTCTGAGTTTACTTCCTTTCCGCAGTTGTGCGCAACACTCCACAATTATCAACTAGCTATGAGTCAAATGGAGCTATCCACTCCTATCACTCCGAGTTATAAGGGGGAGAGTGTTAAACAAACGTTTGTGAAGTTCAAACCAACAAAAAACTTCATCAAATTCAATGGTACAATCAACAACCACAATGTGAATGCTACAATAGTTCTGCCTTCTATTTCTAAATTTTTCCAAAGAGAAAGACAATTTACTTCCTTGAATAAATCTTTACATAATATTACGTCTCAGTTGTTGCATAGAAATGTTATCAAAATTGCTCCTATAAAACCAGTTGATCCTTCTAAACTTTCATCCCCTTATTTTGATAACAATTCCTTTTGTCAATTTCATCGTCAACCTGGTAATGATACTAAGAAATATTTTGCATTGAAGAATAAGATTCAAGAGTCGATTGATAATAATACCATATCTATGGCAGGTGTGAATGATAAAGGGAATAAATTAGTAGCTCCTCCTAATCAAAATCTTAAGATTTTCATTGATCCCTTATCTTCTCATACCTCTAACGTTATCGAGATTGTGCCTAATTCTCTCTCTTCTGAATAATTTACCTCTATGGCTCCAAACTTGGTTAATATGGTAGAAACACAGGATATGCCTAAGGATCCTTGTATTACATTTGACCCTAGCGAGACCATTAGAGCACTTGATGGCCCTTTATACATAGTTGCAAAGGTTAAGGATATCCCTTGCCATGGTGCCCTTATTGATCCCTTGCATGGTTAATGTCATAATTGAAGAGTATCTTTTCACTTTACGATTGCATAAAAAAATATATGATGCTTCTAATGTGGTTGTGAAGTTATTTGATGGCTTCTCTTGTCCTATCATTGGCTCTATCACCCTTCCTGTTGAAGTTCATGCTAAATCCATGGATGTTGAATTTGTTATCATACCATCTTCTGAGCAATGTTGTGTGAAGTTGGGCTATCCTTGGCTATCTACCATGATGTCTATTACTTCTCCAATCCACAAGTGTCTGAAATTTCCTCATAATTAATAAATTATAACCATGAACCATAGCTTATTTCATCCATCCGAAAGAAGCCCTGGTGTTCCTATTTATCTCTTTTGGCCTAAATGATTTCAATCTCTTCCATCAAGGAGAAATGCTTTTTTTCAATCTTATAAAAAATGGAAGAATGATATGATCTTATCCTTAAGTCAACCTAGATCCCCAACACTTGACATTCCTATTATTCTTCAAGATAAGGTTCTTCCTCTCACATACATAACTAATCTCCCTCATAAGGAAGATTCTCCACCTATACCTATGGATGTGACTTTACCTTTTCTTAAGGAGAACAACAATATTCTTCCTAAGGTTAGACCTATGCCTCCTCCTCATGATGTACCTGGTCTCCTTCCTACACCTAATATTCCTCCTTTCTATGGCATAGTTCCACCCCTTCCTCTTATCGAGAGAAGAGGCTTACTTCTCCTATTTTTCAACCAAAAAGACCTCAACTTAAACCTTCCACTATCAAGGAGCGAAACATTCCTACTTTTTCAAGTATTCCTCCTCCTTTTCAGCCTTCCACCAAGACTCGATGGATTCATTGTGTGAGAGAATGCCAGCAAAGACGCCGTGTTCGATCTCATGAATCTATCCCTCAAAATACTCAATCTCCTCAGACTTTGACAGTTGACATGATTTCCTTTTCTCCTAAGCAAGATGTTCAACCTACATCTCCAAATCATAAGTTGCACAAAACATGTGATGGCTTTACTCCTATTCGTGTTTTGGCTCCTCTTTCTCTAAAATTAGATGAAGAAATAGGTGAAAATGTTATTCATAATGGAAAATCAACTCCTTATGCTTCTGATAATGAGTATGAGTATGTTGATGTGGACAAGCATTTATCAGCTAAATTTTCACAAATCCTAATCCTAGCTCCTAGAATCAAACATAGTGACTTACAACATGAGCATACTCCTTGTTTGGATCTTGTGATAGCTCCATTTGTTGTGCTCGATGTCGCTCCTCTGGCGTGTTACTTGCCTTCCCGAAATAGTGATCAACAAGATCGGGAGGCAGATGTCATGCTAGATTAGCAATATTAACACTGTAGATCTTTCTCTCCTTTGTTTCTCTTTTGTGACCATTCTTCTATGTGTATCCATGTTCTTCTATTGTTCCCTTAATGTCTATTTGGGGACGATGCAAAGCATTTGAGATCTTTTCTTGGTCTCTTTCATGTTGCCTCAAAAGACATCCACTCTTCCCTTTCTTCTAAGGTAGTGTCCTTCTTTGGGGAATGATGATTATTATATGCATATACATACATGATATACATGAGTTATCATACAACATACTGACCTCGAGGAAAGCGACACTACCTCATGTTTTATTTTCATTATCCTTGGGTTTATTCCTTGATTGGGGGATAAATCCTTGCGATAGCGTGCTCCCTCCTTCCCTTTCTCTTGGGTGTATCCTACCTTAAATAAATCACTCCCGATAAGGCGTGTGCGACTTTAATGTGGGAGCATATGGTTTGCTCATATTTTCCTTCTTTGATACTTAGAATTACCTAGTGAAATTTATTTTTGTAATCTTTGGTATCCTTGTTTTCATGACTCATAGTGAAGGGAACTTTGCTACTTGTAGTCATGGTTCTCCACTTCTCGATCTTCCCTTTTAATTTGTCAATCAAAGTCGTAAGATCCTAAGTCCACTAGGGGCTTGGCACATCTTGCCTCATTGACGTGGTAAAAGTCTTTCAATCTTGTTTCCTTGTACTTTACCAAAAGTATTGGTTTACCCTTATAATCCCGCTAAAGTGGGGGCAAAATGTAGTGTTATAAAATTACAACCCTAGAAATTTTTGAATGCATTAGGGTCCTCACACATGCGAGATTGAATCCTCTATCCTGATCGAAGACCGAAGATTTCTCAGCCCTCAGAAATAGCTTCTTTCTTGGCCTCTACATCACCTCGCCCGCACTCTACGCTAGATAAAGGGGTAGGATAGGGCCGTGGCACAACTTTCCCCCCTTGGAAAAGCACGTGGTGCCCTTGTCACTCCTTGGACAAGGGTGTGGTGCCCCTGTCCCTGCCCTATTTTGGGGTAGGACCCTTCCTAGGGTTGCATTGTTGATTGTGCATTGGGCAGGAAACTCCCCCGATGTCAGTCTGTGATGAAAATCAAATCCACTTACATGTATTTAAAGGGCATTCATCCTCTCATTTGCATAAGTTGAATAGGTCAAAGTTGGATAGATTCAAGTTGCACAAGTGATCAAGCATTCAAGCATTCTTTTCCAGCATTGAGCATTCTCAAGTCTCCTTTCAATCTTAGGTGTTGCATTCAAGTCAAGGATTCAACCATTGAAGAGGAGATTGATTCCAACATTCAATTTTACACAAGTATTTCTAGCAACATTGCTACCACAACCTCCCTTGAGGTAATTTACAATTCGTTCTTTCATTTACAGCTACTTGCAAGTACATTCTTTCATTACTTGGTTAATTCCAAAGCTGGGGTTTGACCTAAAGGCAAACCCCCAATCCCAACCTATTTTCCTCTCTTTTCTATTTGTAGGTTGCAGGTGCATAGCTATACTTTCGGATTCGGGCTCCGTTTGCAGAGGCAAAAAAACCCTTTTCATTTTGTGGATTTTTTGGAGGACCATGTACGTTCCCGCCGCGTTCCGGACAAATTTTCTTGAAATTCATCAGGTGGCTTCGTCTCAACATATTACTGCCAGATCCAAGTGCATAACTTCATCCCATATTCTGATATCAAGTTATAGTTAGTTCTTTTTAACTTTTGCACTACATAATTCAATCAATTCCTTTATATTTCAAATAAGGAAGAGGGGATCAACTTATCATTCCCATTTCATTCAGAATTCAATCTTCATCTTTTAAGGTTGAATCTAGTGAATTCTCTGAATCTAGTGAATTCTCCTCTCCTCTTCCAGATGTAATTTGGTGAAATTTTTTTCAAGGGTAATCAATAGTGAAACTGTCATCTCTCTTTGAGGGAAAGGGTAGTTTTCCTCTTGATCCATCATTCACCAATTTCCCACATCACATATCCAAAATCATGGAGAGAGAAATGTGATATCAAGAGAATAAAAAGAGCCAAGAGCCAAGAATCGAAAGTCGAAACCCTTCAAAATGAGTTAGGAAGGGTTCTTAAACTCAAAAGAGGCACATATAGCCATTATGGTGAAAGGCGAGCCAAGGACACGTGTCGGCCAGCGTCCAACTCTCTACCAGATTTGAGATTCCGCCAGTTTTTTGGAATGTGAGGATGTCCCCGCGTCCTGCTACCGTCCACACAAAAAATGGGCCCAAACAGACTTTCAAGGCATTATGAGGCACTCTGTCTTCCGAGACTATGATGCCAAAATGATGCAATTTTGATCATAGATTTGTCATTAATGCACTAGGCGTGATGCGTAAGTGTCATAAATGCACTGGGTGCAATTTAGGACACTACAACAAGGTGTTCGAAAAGTGGGAGGATGTTAGGAAAATGGTGTCTCAACGTTGCAATTACATAAGGTTACTATTTATAGTAAGTTTACATTTGTGAACAAACTGGTCTAAAAAATTTCCTAAAGTTATGGATTTGTTAAATAAGAATCTCAATAAATTATTGTTGCAAGATCATGTCTTTATTTTAAGATATTAAAGTTTTTATTTTTTAAAATTTCAAAGTCAATTTTGAAGGCCTTAGAGAAATTTTTGGTCTTGAAAGTGGTCATAACCAACGTAGCTAGTTACATCTTGATAGAGCTCTTCACGAGCTTTCTAACACTTCAAGTAGTTTTTCAATTGGACCTCCAAATCAAAAGTTATGGCCTTTGACAGTTGGGTCTCCTAAAATAGAAAATATAAAAAAATGTGTTTAACACATAAATAAGTTGTAAAGGGGAGGTACATGTGATGGTGTGTGTTTTGATACATCATAAGGCATCTTATATTGGAGATAAGATGGGAAACAATTTTCAAATTGTATTAGCTCGTGGTTTTGAAATATCATTTGATTTTCATGTATTGTATATCTTATATATTAGGTGCATGAAATGGAGATTGAGTGTAGGATTCTTATAGTTTTTGATTTACCTCCAAATCTACTGTCTATGACACTCCTTTGAGAAACTTTCTCTGCAAGTATATTGTATTTTGTTCTTGATTTATGAATAATATTTTGATCAACTTTTGGTGTGTGGTATTTTTCTTCCAAAAGGGCTTATCCCACATAAATCACTATGTTGTGGTATGCATGCTATTTATGTCGATTTTTGTTAAGTTTTTATAACTATTGCAAATATATAAAGTTGTGCAGTCACGGTGGGGGAGTCCTCAAGGAGAATAGTCTGGACCGTGCAACAAGAGTAAACACAATGGAAACAAAACAATCTGATGGAGGCAATGCAAAACCGACTGATTTATATCATGAAAATCATTTACAATATGCCAGCAACATGCGGGCTACAAGATTCGACTCACTGGCCTGAGTACATACATGCTCAATTACAATACTGGCCAACTCTGGACCTTTTTATATCAAGATAGATCTTCTATATTCTAATAAATTTATTCTAAATTCTTAATTACATTGATTTATATGATCAAGAGGGATCTGCATTGGCTGAAGAAGAATAAAATGTCGATGAACAAGACAAAATATGTAAAACCACCAAGTCGGCGTCCACTAAAGAGAATCCTTTGAAAAATCCAAAGAATGATGAGTGGACCTAAGGGAAGGTTGGCCACATGCCAAGGAACATTGGAAACAATGAATTGAAGCTCCACAAGCTAGGAAAATGATCTGCAAAATTCACCAATAGCCAAAATAGGTCCAAGTAGTTTCGGTGTTCTAAGCCAAAAAACTATCTCGGATTCCAGAAGCGATAACTTGTTGGGAAAAGATCCAAACGTCTCGCAGAGCTAGGATAAGGCAAATGAACAAGTCCATAATCTACATCTAGCTCTGCAAGATCCAATGAGAAAATGTAAAGAAACACAAAAGAAATGTTGAAACTGCAAAATAGGAACAAACTGAAAAGAAAATGTTTTTGGTTGATGCAAGATTTCCAAGAACTAGGGATGCTCCTGCATCAGACATCTGAGCTTGTTAAAAAATTGAGTCCCTCACTTTGCCAAGGTCAGAGGAAAACCAAGACGATCCACCTTTGCTTGAGAAAGCCAAGATGAATCTTCAACTGGTCTGTTGTTCTACTTCATAAGATACTCTCTATACTGGTTGCTCTGGGTGCTATGCCCAATCCTACTAGCCAAAATGTCTTCAATCTGATATATTCCTTCTGGGGCATTTGCTTCTCCAAATCCACAACACTGTGTTCACTAAATTTTGTCTCATGATACTGATGTAGGTCTGCAATGTTGAATATAGGTGAAATACCTAAACTATCTGGTAACTCTACTTCATATGCATTTCTGGAACTGAATTTCATCAAGATCTTACAAGGTCCAAAAATCCTCATGTGCAACTTATTATAGGTTCCGACTGGAAATCTTTCTTTTCTCAGATACACAATTCCCTCATCGCCTACTTCAAATTCCTTATGACTCCTTCTCTCATCTTCTTTCTCCTTATACTCATTGTTCAGATCCTCCAAATGTTGTTTAACCTGATCATGTAATACCTTCATATGATTTGCAAATTCTTCTGCTTCTGCACTCCTCTTGTCTTCATTACTGATATCTCTCAATTCTGATATACATTTAGGGTGTACTCCGGTAACAATCTCAAAAGGTGTTCTTCTAGTACTCCTGTTCATTGAATTATTATAGGCAAACTATGCTTGTGAAAGAATCAAATCCAAATTTCCAGTCTTTTGTCAAACTAAACATCTCAACAATTTTTCCAAAATCCGGTTTACTACGTTTGTCTGTCCATCAATCTGTGGGTGAAAAGTAGAACTAAATTTTAAATATGTCTTCATCTTCCTCCAAAGTGTCCTAAAAAAAATAACCAACAAATTTGGTGTCTCTATCAGAAACTATGCTCTTAGGTAATCCATGTAATCTCACCACTTCCTTGAAAAATAGGTCAACTATATGTATTGCATCTGTTGTCTTCTTATAGGATGTGAAATCTGCCATCTTTGAGAATCTATCCACCACCATAAAATAAAATCATTTCCTCTTTGTGTCTTAGGCAATCCAAGTATGAAATCCATGCTTATGTCCTCCCAAGGTCTCTCTGGAACTGTCAAATGCTTATACAATCCCACATTTTGACTACTACCTTTTGTAAGTTGAAAAACCCTACAACTCTACACACATTTCCTAACATCCTTATGAATTTGAGGCCAAAAGTAATTTTCAATCACCAATGCTATTGTCATATCAACATGAAAGTGTCTAGGTAGTCCTCCACTATGTTTCTCCTTTATCAAATTCTCCCTCATAGAATTCTTAGGTATACACAACTGAACTCCTTTGAACAACATCTCATTTTGAATGAAATGATCCAACCACTTACTTCTATTCATAACCAGTTCCTTACATGCTTTCCAAGGTTTTGCAAAATCCGGGTCATCATGATACAAGTTCTTCAACTCCTCAAAACCTACCACTATCACTCTCATCTTTGTCAACAAATTTATCCTTCTACTCAATGTATCAATAACTTTGTTTGACTTTCCACTTCTATGCTTCAACACAAAGGTGTAACTCTGCAAGAACTCTACCCATCTCATATGTCTATGATTCAACTTACTCTGATTGTTTAAATACTGCAAAGCTTGATGATCTGTATACAACACAAACTTCCTAGGCAACAAATCATTTCTCTACTTCTTCAATGCTTTTATTATGGCATAGAATTCCTGGTCATACACTAAATATCTCCTCCTTGCATCATTCAACTTCTCACTGAAATAAGCTACCGATCTTCCTTCCTAACTCGACACTGCTCCAATTGCATTTCCAATTGCATCACAGTATGTCTGGAATGCTCTACTAAAATCTGGTAAATCCAACACAGGCTTCTCTATTACCTTCTGCTTTAACAATTCAAAGATCTTATTTTCTCCAATAGACCACTTGAAATCCTTTCTATCTCCTCTCATTGCTTTTGTCATAGGGCTACAAATTGAACTGAAATTTCTGATAAACTTCCAGTAGAAACTAGCCAATCCATGAAATGATCTTACCACTCCAATACTTTTTGGTGTAGGCCATTCAACAATTGCTCTTACCTTCTCAAGATCTATTTTCAATTCATTCGTAGATATCACAAATCCGAAATAGACTAACTCTTCCTTCATGAAATTGCACTTCTTAATATTTATCAACTTCTCTTTTCCCAACCTCTGCAAAACTTGTCTTAAATGCAACATATGGTTTTCCTTGCTCTGACTAAAAATCAAAATGTCATCCAAATATACAATAACAAACTTACTCAAAAATCTCTTCAATACCACATTCATTAACCTCATGAAAGTACTCGATGCATTAGTCAATCCAAAAGGCATCACCAACTATTCATAAAGTCAATCATTTGTTTTGAATGCTATCTTCCACTCATTTCCTTCTCTAATTATGCTCTGATGATATCCACTCTTTAAGTCTATCTTTGTGTAGTATTTGACTCCACTCAGACAATCCATTATGTCATCCATCCTAGGCAAGGGAAATCAGAACTTCACTACGATCTTGTTTATTTCTCTAGAGTTGGTACACATCCTCTATTCCGCTGGTACTACACAGGGACTCAAACTTTCTCTAATCAAATATTTCTTCACCAATTCCTGCACTTGTTTATTCAACTCCTCATTCTCTGCTAGTGTCATCTAGTGTGCTTCTTTATTAATCAAACTAGCTCCAGGGATCAGTTCCATGAATGACTGATACTTCTCACAGGTGGTAATCCATCAGTTACATTATCTAAAATGATGTCTTCATATTCTGTCAGCAACTCCTTTATCTCCTTTGGTTGTTCTTTTTCATGTTTCAGATTCTTAGTCTTCTTAGGAACTAAGGCAAAACACACATTCTTATGTCTCATTCCATCTAGGAATCTCCTTCCATCAACCAAACAAACTCTAGCATTCGTACAAACTTCACTCTTTAGGGGCTCCTCCAAGGGTAAAAAGGTTTGCTTCATCCCATTCGCAACATAGTGTATATGTTCTTTCTCCTATTATGTATTGCATGTCTATCAAACTGTCAAGGTCTTCCCAACAAGATATGACAAATATCCATAGGTATAGTGTCACACAAAACTTCATCATGATAATTTCCAATTTTCAATTTCACCAAACATTGTTCACTTACCAGTATCTTATGATCATCCCGATTCCATGCTATCTGATAAGTCTTAGGGTGTTTCAATATTTGTAGGTTCAACTTATTCACCATATCCTCTAAGACAAGATTATCTAAAATACCACTATCAATAATGACTTTACAACACTTACTAGATACCTTACATCTAGTTTTGAACAAATTCCTCCTCTGCAAGGTCTCCTCTTCATCTCTGGTATGACACAAAGCTCTCCTCATCATCAACAATTCTTCATCTTCCAATTTATTAGTTGATCCGCTATGGTCTTCTTTTATCAATGTTTTTCTCCCACTTGTTTTCGCCTTTCTACATTCAAAGACACGATGTTATTCTCCTTCACACTTAAAGTAAGATCCTCTAAACACTCTTTTGTCTTGTCTTTTGTCATATTTTCTATAACCATCATTTTGGTATCCATCAGGTTCTTTCCTCCGATGAAAGTTTCTATCATCCTTCCGATATGAACTACCATCTTTGCTAACTTCCCTATCCTTGTTCTGATCTGCACAGGTTCCTCTCCCTCTGAAATATTCTCTCCTCCTTGAAATATTCCTCCAGGAAACCTTCCACCTATACCTCTTTGTCTCTTCTCATGTGTTTTGTTCAACTTCTCTTCTTCCTTTAGGGCATATTGATAAGCTTCGTCAACACTCTGTAACTTGATCAAACTGAGTTCATCTTGTATAGACATCCATAACCCATCAAATATCTCGCAGCTTGTTTGATCTCATCATCGATATGTCGAGATCTAATATTCAACTTGTAGAATGCTTCTATATACTCCTTCACACTAGTTTCCTTCTGCTTCAAGTTTTACAACTTTCAGAACAAATTCACTTAATAATCAACTAGCATAAACTTTGATTTTAACTTGGTAACCATCTACTCCCATGTTTTGATCTTCTCTTTACCTCTTCTCCGTCTATCTACCTGTAAATGTTCCCACCAAAGAGATGCATGACCTTTCAACTTAGTGCAAGCATATCTTACCTTCCTCCTTCTGTAGTTCCTTCAAAATCAAAATACTTTTCCATCTCCGTGATCCAATCTAACAATTCATCTGAATCCAGCTTGCCATCATAGTCCAATGGAATAAATGCGGTTTTCTATTCACTCTTAACAATGCTCTTAAAAACCTTTCTTCATCTGGATCATTTGCTGGTGGGTTTGCTACTTGTTCTTCTAGTACTTCTCCTTCTTCATCTGTGCTCACATCTTCAACATGTCGACCTCTTCTCTGGGTCGTTTCAACAACTTCTAATCGAGTTGCAATTCCTCTCAACATTTTTATCACAACATGGTCTGCATTTCCATGAGCTCTGCCATTTCTATTTCCTCTTCGCGCCATCTTCATGCAAGTCCTTTGCAGCTACAAGTCGGATATACAATCTGCCACCCTACGATAAAATCTTACAAGACAACACAATCTCCATAACAAAATCTTGCTCTGATACCACTTGGTGTAGTCGCAGTGGGAGAGTCCTCAAGGAGAATAGTCTGGACTGTGCAACAAGAGTAAACACAACAGAAACAAAACAATCTAATGGAGGCAATGCAAAACTAATTGATTTATATCATGAAAATTATTTACAATCTGTGAGCAACATGTAGGCTACAAGATTCAACTCATTGGCCTAAATACATACATGCTCAATTACAGTATCGGTCAACTCCGGACCTTTTAATATCAAGATAGATCTTCTATGTTCTAAGAACTTTATTCTAAATGTTTAATTACATTAATTTATATGATCAAGAGGGATCTGCGTCGACCCAAGAAGAATAAAATACCGATGAACAAGTCAAAACGTGTAAAACCACCAAGTCAGCCTCCACCAAAGAGAATCCTCTGAAAAATCCAAAGGATGACAAGCGGACCTAAGGGAAGGTCAGCCACACACCAAGGAATGTTGGAAACAATGAATTGAAGTTTCACAAGCTATGGAAACGTTCTACAATATTCACCAATAGCCAAAATAGGTCCAAGCGGTTTCGATGTTCTAAGCTAGAAAACTGTCTAGGATTCCTGAAGTGATAACTTTCTAGGAAAAGATCGAAACGTCCCATGGACCTAGGATAAGGAAAATCAACAAGTCCACAATCTGCATCGATCTATGCAAGATCCAGTGAGTAAATGCAAAGAAATGTAGAAAGAAATGCTGAAACTGCAAAACAGGAACAAACTGAAAAGAAAATGTTTTTGGTTGATGCAAGATTGCCAAGAACCAGGGATGGTCCTGCATCAGAAAGTTTTTCACAACCTCCCTCTCAAGGTTAGTGTAGGAAGTTGTTTCACTACCTTAACTTCCTTTCAAGTGGTGTCAGAGTTTGATCTTCTTTGGTTTCAATTGTAGGTTGTTAGTGTTTTTAAAATAATCTAAATTTGAGTGAGAGTTTGTATAGAAGATACTTTGCCATCTTGTTGCAAGAATCTTTTCAATTGCAAGTTCATTAGGGGGATTAAAGGTAGAAAAGTTGTCTAGAACTAATTTTGAGATGTTGAAATATAAGATGAAGGATCTATTAATAGATTATAATCTATGTGATGCTATTGATGAGAATGTCTTCAAACATATGATCCTATATCAGTTTCTCAATATGATGTTATGGATTGTAAAGCCAAGATTCTAATTAGATTATGCTTGACAAATTCTTTTTTAATCAATGTCCATGAATAGTCATCTGCAAAGAAGTTATTGAAGAAACTTGGTAAGATGTATCAAGCCAAATATTTAGTGAACAATATTTTCTCAAGGAAGAAATTGTATTCCTTGAGAGTGTAAGAGGGTGGATGAATTAAAAACCATCTAGAAGCATTCAAAATGTTGTATGCTCAATTGGAATCTGTTGGTGCCAAGATGGATGAGGAGAAGAATCAATAGTTTTTGTTTTTATATTTTCCTAATTTGTGGGATACTCTTGTTATGACTATAAATAAAACTTATTTTATTTTGAAAATTGAAGATGTGATCGTGATGTAGGAGCATCCCTGGTTCGTGGCAATCTTGCATCAACCAAAAACATTTTCTTTTTCAGTTTGTTTCCTGTTTTGCAGTTTCAACATTTCTTTTTTCAATATTTTGCATTTGCTCACTGGATCTTGTGGAGCTAGATTTTGTTCGTGGACATGTTCATCTACCTTATCCTAAGTCTACAAGATGTTTGGATATTTTTTTTGGCATTTTATCGTTTCTGAAATTTGAGACAGGTTTTTGGCTTGGAATACTAAAACCGCTTGGACCTATTTGCTATTGGAGTATCTTATGGATAATTTTTGTAGCTTGCGGAGCTTCAGTTCATTGTTTCCAACATTCCTTGGCTTGTGGATGACCTTCCCATAGGTTCGCACTCCATTCTATGGATTTTCTGGAGGGATCTCTTTGGCAGAGGTTGACCTAGTTGTTTTACACGTTACATCTTAATTCATCAGCTATTGTTTCATGTTGGGCTGATGCGGATCATCCTCAATCATATTAATCAATGTAATCAAGCATGTAAAGTTAGTTATTAGAACATAGAACATAAGTTGGAAGGTTAGGAGGTTCGGAGTTGGATCACATTCTTGCTTGAGCCCAAGTATTGTAATTGAGCATGTTTATAATCAGGCCCATGAGCCAAATTTTGTGAGTCTGCATATTGTTGATAGTTTGTAATTAATTATCATGATATAATAAATATTGTTTTTCATTGACTCCATCACATTGTATCACTTCTATTATGTTAACTCTTACGGAATGGTCCAAATTATTCTCCTTGAGGACCCTCCTATCGTCACTGCATCAAGTGGTATCAGAGTGAGATTTCATTTTAGAGATTGTGGAGTCATGTAAGATTTTGTTTTACGGTGGTAGATTGAGGATCCAACCTGTAGCTAGAGAGGACTGACATGAAGATGGTGTGAAGAGGAAATGTTAGAGGTGGTGGAGCGCATGGAAATGTAGACCCTGCTATGATGGAAATGTTAAGAGGAATTTCAGCCTAATTGGAAGTTGTTGAAATGGCCAAAAGAAGAGGTAGACATGTTGAAGATGTGAGTGATGATGAGGAAAAATAAGTATCTAGAGAACAAGGAGAAAAATCCATTATCGAATGACCCAGATGAAGAGAGGTTTATAAGAGCATTGCCTAGAGAGAATACCGGACCACATTTCAACCCACCGAATTATGGTGGTAAGTTGAATTTAAATGAATTGCTAGATTGGATCACAAAGATGGAAAATGATTTTGATTTTGAAGGTACTACGAAAGATAAGAAGGTAAGATATGCTTGCACTAGGTTGAAAGGACATGCATCTATTTGGTGGGAACATTTGTAGGTTGATAGACAAAGAAGAGGTAAAGAAAAGATTAAATCTTGGGAGTGGATGGTTAGCAAGCTGAAGTAGAAGATCATCTTTGTCGATTATCAAGTGAACTTGTTCTGAAAGTTCCAGAGCTTGAAGCAGAAGGAATATAGTGTGAAGAAATATACTGAAGCATTCTACAAGTTGAATATCAGATCCATACATAATGATGATGAGATCAAACAAGTTTCTAGGTACCTAAATGAGTTGTGAATGTCTATACAAGATGAAATCAGTCTAATTAAGTTGTAGAGTGCTGAGGAAGCCTATCAATATGCCCTGAAAGAAGAGGAGAAGTTGAACAAAATACATGAGCAAAAACAAAGAGGTAGAGGTGGTAAGTTTCTAGGAGGAAGATTTCTAGGAGGAAGAAGCTATTCTGGAGGAAGAGGACCCTATGCAGATCTGAATAAAGACAAGGAAGTTAGCAGAGATGGAAGGTCATACCAGAAGGATGATAGAAAATTTTAACGGAGAATAGAACCTGATGGTTACAGGAATGAGGGTTACATAAAAGATGATAGAAGACAAGATAAAAGAGTGTTTAGAGGAACCTTCTTTAATTGTGGATGAGAAGGACATCATGCTTTTGATTGTAAGAAGGCAAAGAATACTGTAAGAGTAGCACTGGTAGAAGAAGACCATAACGGATCAATTAATAAACCAGAATATGGAGAATTGTTGGTGATGAGGAGAGATTTGTGTCATATTGGAGAGGATGAAGAGTTCTTGTAGAGGAGGAATTTGTTAAAGACTAGATGTAAGGTATTCACTAAGTGTTGTAAAATTATTGATAGTGGTAGATAATATCATCTTGTTTGGAGGAGATGGAGAATAAGCTGAATCTGGAGAGATTGAAGCATCCTAAGCCTTATCAAATAGCATGGATTCAATATGAGCATAAGATACTAGTAAATGAACAATGTTTGGTGGAGTTGAAGATTGGATCTTATCATGATGAAGTTTTGTGTGATATTATGGCTATGGATTGTTAGACAGTTCAAATAAACAGGAGACAATTGAGAGGGGGGGGGGGGGGAATTAGTTTTCACATATTACATGAACATTTAGCAATTAAAAATTTCATACCGAAACCCAAAACATTAATACTGAAATGCTTAAACCAAATAATGGAATAGCAGTTAAACCAATTAAGCATAAACAATAATCAGAGAATAAATACCATCCACATGACACCAAGATTTTTACATGGAAAACTTGGTAAGGGGAAAAACCACGATGGGAAGCCTACCCATAGTCAGATAATACTTCTGCAGTAAGTATGTGAATTACAATTGAGGGGCCTGCACTTGTAGGAAGGCCAACAACCTAGACCACACTGCTCATCACAAAAGGAGTCTCACTGACTACATAGAAATCCATACTACAATCCAGAAGAATTAAAGAACTACAAAGATAGCATCTCCTATGCCTAAGTACAGTTCTGGTTAAGCTCAATACCAAAATCCTCTTATATAAATCCAATTCAATCTCCAATGATCGACCAAATCCTCTACCTAAATGATATTACATTATTCGCACATTACATCCCATATCCCATACCATGACCATGATCTACAATGAGATATTACATCATATATATACAAACCCTCGACCATAAACAATTAGGTCAGCCACCAAAAAATAAACCAATTACATAATTATAAAACATGTCAGCCTTAAACCAAACAAATAATATCCAACCTATAAGACATCCCAGAAACACATCGAGAGGTCCAATCCACACGTTGCATTAAGTCGATCCATAACCTAGATCAACCAAGACCCAAAATAGATCCACATGCTAAAGAAATGATCTCCATCCGCCAACTATCGAACATGATCACCATCAACATCCTGAATCTCCACCAGAAGCTGCACCAACACCACTTATGCATATCATAAAAGATCTTCATCAAGGCTCTACCGGTGAAACCCTTGTCGGAACCACAAACCAAGCTTCCAAGAAAACAAGATAGCATCCAATCACCAGACCAAAACCAATTGACTGAATATGAACATGAGTAGAATGAATAAGCCAATTCCATAACCAAATCATACCAGAGCATACCAGATCATGTCGGATCCAATCCAACTAGAAACCATATAACCTATCGAGACCAGAAGGGTGCTGGTAAAGCATCCAAAACAACTAGTGGTGACACCAATGGATAAACATCAATACAACACATAATTAATTCCTCCAAATGGCCAACAATATCTCCCTTTGGAATTGATGGCAACACTAGATGTGAAAAACATCTAAGTACCAAGAAATGCCAAACAAGTCTCCCCCAATGGAGGACAACCAACAATCTCCCACTCAAAGATATAGCAATGAAATTCTGAAACAAAGACCAAACTCCCCTTGTGAATGATATCTCTATAAAGCTTTGTATTACACATATATCTCTCCTCCTAATGTATACAACTCCCTTTTTTCACATCAACATCTCTCCCCCTTTGACATCAATGCTAGAAATCTGACATAAATATCAAAGCAAAAACATAAACCCTTGAATCACAAAGCTAACTACCCCCCTCGAGTAGTAGCATTCCCACATCAGTGTTGGAATGAATGATATCTCTGATAATGCATACCGGACTGATGCCAAAAAACATCAATCAATTCTCTGTCGGAGGGGTAGAAACCCCTAACCTATCTCTCAAGTACTCAAATGATTCTTTAGGAAAAGGTTTAGTGAAATATCTACAATATGCTCTTTAGTGTTCACATAAACCAGTCTGATTTCATTTTCTTCCACCTTTTCCTTCAAAAAGTTATACTTGATAGATATGTGCTTTGTCTTATAGTGAAATACCGGATTCTTTGATATATCAATAGCAGCAGAGTTATCATAGTGAATAACTACCGGTCTAGTGCAATGCACTTTGATATCCTTCAACATTTTCTTCATCAATAAAACCCATGTACAGTTAGTAGCATCAACAACATACTCAACTTCAACAATAGATAAAGAAGTACATGATTGTTTCTTGTTGATCCATGAAACCAACTTATTTCCAAGAAAGAAAGCTCCACAGGAAGTACTTTTTTGGTCATCAACATCTCTAGCCCAATCAACATCTATATATGCACATAAAGTAAAGTCATCATCCTTAGGGTACCACAAACCATATTTAGATGTACCTTGCAAGTATCTAAAAATCCTTTTCACCGCACTCTCGTGATTTTCTCTAGGATCACTCTGATATCTAGATGCAATACAAACAACATTCATTATGTTAGGCCCAATTTGAGTCAAATAAAGCAGACCTCCCATCATAGATTTGTATCTTGTAGGATTTATTGGTGCAAAAACATCTTTCCTTGTCAATTTCTCACTTGTAACCATAGGAGTACTTACTGGTTTAGAATCTCCCATACCAAATTTCTTCAACAATTCCCTAACATACTTAGTTTGAGAAATGAAAATACCTTTGCCAGTCTGAGTAATCTGCAAACCTAAGAAAAATTTCATTTCCCCAATCATAGACATTTCAAATTCCTTCTCCATATTCTTAGGAAATTTCATGCACAACTTATCTTCACCTCCAAAAATGATGTCATCAACAAATACTTCAATAATCATTATATCATCATCAGTGATCTTATAATATAAATTACTGTTAGCATTACCCTTAGTAAAACCAAGCTTCAAAACATGTTTATCCAACCTTGCATAGCAAGCTCTAGGTGCCTGTTTCAATCCATATAAAGCTTTCCTTAACCTACAAACCATGTTTTTAGCATCTGAAAGTGAAAAACCACCAGGTTTCTCAATATAAACTTCCTCATCGAGTTCCCCATTCAAAAATGCACACTTGACATCCATCTGATAAACCTTGTAGTTTTTATGGGCAACATAGGCAAGAAATAATCTTATAACTTCAATCCTAGCTACAGTTGCAAAAGTCTCACCATAATCAATTCCTTCCTTATGAGAATATCCTTTACAAACCAATCTAGACTTATTCCTTACAACTTGACCATCCTCATTCAATTTATTCCTAAAAACCCATTTAGTTCCAATAACATTCTTATTTTTAAGCTAGGGAAGTAAAGTCCATGTGTTATTTTTCTCAATATGATCTAATTCTTCTTCCATAGTTTTCAACCAACATTCGTCTTTACATGCTTCAATTACTAATACTAGTTCAACTTGAGAAATTAAACATACCTCATTAGTTGTCAATCTTCTTCTTGTCATCACTCTATTGTTCTTATCCCCAATGATCTGATATTCTGAATGATTCAATCTCGCATATCTAGGAGTCTTTTGACTCTCTATTCCTCTTCCCGGTTCTTTAGTTACTGTTGAATTTTTTGATACTGTCAGAGTAACTGGTTCAAAATTGTGTTCTGGTAAAGGTGTTACCGGTTCAGATATAATCATTTCCACCACTAGTTCTTGATCATAAACTTTGATTTGACTTATATTCAGCTCATCCACCTTGACATTAGCACTCTCCATAATTCTCTGTAATCTCTTGTAATACCATCTATATGCTTTGCTTTTATTAGAATAACCAGGAAATATGCCTTCATTAGATCTAGGATGAAATTTTCCAATGATATCATCTCTCTTGATATAACATTTACTATCAAATATTCTAAAATACTTAATTGTAGGTGTATTGCCAAACCATAATCCATAAGGCGTCTTACCGATTTCTCCTTTGATATGTACTCTATTGAATGTATAAACCGTTGTGCTCACTACTTCTCTCTAGTAGATATGAGGTAGACTATCTTCCATCATTATTCTTCTAGCAACATACAAGATAGTTTTGTTCTTCCTTTCCACAACTCCATTCTGCTGAGGTTTCCGGGAAGCAAAAAATTGTCTCCTTATACCATGCTTCTCACAAAAGTTATTAAACTCACCGGATGTAAATTCTCCATCATGATCTGATCTCAAACATTTAATCTTCAATCCTGTCTTAGTTTCCACTTTAGCCTTAAAGATTTTAAACTTTTCAAAAGCCTCAAATTTCTCCCTTAGAAAAGTAACCCACATCATTCTAGAATAATCATCAATGACTAACATAAAATATATATCACCTTGAAAACTTTTAACTCTAGTAGGGCCACACAAATCAGTATGAATAAGATCAAGAACATCATTAGATTTATCTTGTATACTCTTAAAAGAAGTTCTGACCTGTTTACCCATTTGACATTCTTTACATACCAGATTATAGGGCTTCACAATCTTAGGTATATCTGTAACTACCTTAGTTGAATTGATCTTCACAATGCAATCAAAATCACATGACATAGCCTCTTATGCCATGGCCAACTCTCATCAATTTGTGCAGTCAAACATGTCTTCTCACTGGAATTCAAATGAAATATATTACCTTTTGTCTGTGTACCGATTGCAATCTCCAAACCCGATCTGTTAATGATTTTGCATTTTCTATCCTTGAACTATAAATGAAATCCCTTATCCACCAGTTGTCCTACACAAAAGATTATGCCTCAAACCTTAAAAAAAAGAACATTATCCATATTGTGCATACCGTCCAATGATATAGTTCCTTTTCCTTTGATCATACATGCTTTGTCATCTCCAAATCTAACCAGACCGCCATCAAATTATTGCAAAGATAGAAATTTCCTTTTATCTCCAGTCATATGATGTGAACATCCACTGTCAGTTACCCATTCATCCTTGTCTTCAATTTTAGCAACAAGTACCTTCTCTTTAGGTACATTTTCTTCCAGTGCCAGAACATCTTCCTTGATATCCAAGAACACCCATTCCTTCCCATTGTCGGAACCACTAGTAGTGTCTTCTACCGGTTCATCATCAACTTCAGTCACACCTTCCTCATCCATTATGTAGCATGATTTATCTATGTTTTTCCTATACTTATACTTGTTTAGATATCCAGGGTTAGGCTTAAATGATCCTCTAACTCTCTCTTCAAATCTGGAATTCCTTTCAGGACATCTAGATGCAAAATGACCAATCTTATTATATGAAAAACATTTAAAAGGTGCTTTTACTTCATACTTACTTCCTACCGGTCCTTTAGGTACTCTTCTAGCAAATAGTGCTTCAAGTTGCTCAAACTCATCATCTTCTCTTTTCATATCATCCAATTCCTTTGCATATAAAAATTTCCAATTTTGCTTACCGGTTGATGATACAGATGCATGAAAAGAAGGTTCAGACTTCACAGCTCTAGAAGGTCCAAATTCTTTAAGCTCAAAAGAAGATAATTTTCCAACCAAGGTATCTATGTTGATAGAAGTATTAGCCACTGTTCTTAATTCATTAATTGCAGTAGCCTTGATCTTGTAAGTTGGTGGTAGGGCTCTCAGAACTTTAGAAACAATTTCATCTTCACTCAGAGTTTCACCAGAACATTGAATTCCCATAACAATCTCATTTACCATTTCCATGAATGTAGTAATCCTTTCACCTTCTTCCATCTTCAAGTTTTCATATCTCACCTGGTAACCATCAAGTTTAGCAATTGTCATAGTAGGGTCACCTTCATTAAGAGTCTCCAACTTATCCCATATAGCCTTTCCAGATGATTCGTCAGTTAATCCCATTATTTGCTAATCAAAAAGTGCACACAAGAGGACTTCTCTTGCTCTACAATCATTCTCAAGCTCCTTATCCAATTTTGTTGGAGAAGGATTTCCAGATGCCAAATTATGAGGTGTAACATCATTCTATGTGATCTCCCAAATCTCCTTGCCTTGGGATATCTCTCTGAAAGATAGCTCCAGATGAACTAGATGAATTTGAACTGTTAGTCGCCATAGGATCTTTCTCAAGTGATTAAGCTTTCTGTAGAGAGGACCAAAGCTATGGCACCAATTATTAGACAGTTCAAATAACCAGAAGACAACTGAGAGGGGGGGTGAATCGGGTGTCACAGATTACCAGAACATTTAGCAATTAAAATTTTAATACCGGAACCCAAAACATTAATACCAAAATGCTTAAACCAAATACCAGAATAGCAGTTAAACCAATTAAGCATTCACAATAGTCAAAGAATAAATACCATCCACATGACACCAAGATTTATACGTGTAAAACCTGATAAAGGGAAAAACAACTATGGGAAGCCTACCCACAGTTAGATAATACTTCTATAATAATTATGTGAATTATAATTGAGGGGCCTGCACTTGCAGGAAGGCCAACAACCTAGAGCACACTTCTCATCACAAAAGGAGTCTCATTGACTACATAGAAATCCAGACTACAATCTGGAAGAATGAATGAACTGCAAAGATAGCATCTGCTATGCCCGAGTACAATTCCGGTTAAGCTCAATGTCGGAGGACTAAATCCTTTTACATAAAACCAATTCAATCTCCAATGATCGACCAAGTCCTCTACCTGAATGATATTATATTATTTGCACATTACGTCCCATCCCATACCATGACCATGATCTACAATGAGATCTTACATCATATATATACAAACCCTCGACCATAAACAATCAGGTTGCCCACTAGACAATAAACTAATTACATAAATACAAAACATGTTGGCCTTAGAACAAAAAAATAATATCCAACCCATAAGACATCCTAGAAACACATCGAGAGGTCCAATCCACACGTTATGTTAAGTCGGTCCATAACCTAGATCAACCGGGACCCAAAATAGGTCCACACGCTAAAGCAATGATCTCCATTTGCCAAGTCTAGAACATGATCACCATCAACATCCTGAATCTCCACCAAAAGTTGCACCAACACCACTTATGCATATCATCAAAGATCTTCATCAAATCTCTGCCGGTGAAACCTTCGCCAGGACCACAAACCAAGCTTCCAAGCAAATAGGATAGCATCCAATCACTAGACGAGAACCAATAGACTAAATATGAACACGAGTAGCATGAATAAGCCAATTCTATAACCAAAATATACCGGATCATGCTAGATCCAATCCAACTAGAAACCATACAACCTACCGGGACCAGAAGGGTGCCGGTAAAGTATAACAAACAACTAATGTTGACATCAATGATAAAATATCAATGCAACACATAATTAATTCCTCCATATGGCCAACATGGATATATGTCATATCTTGTTGGGTAGACCTTGGTAGTTTGATAGACAGGCAAGACATGATGGGAGGAAGAACATATACACTATTGTGGCAAATGGGATGAAGCGAACCTTGTTGCCCTCGGAGGAAACTCTGAAGAGTGAAGTTTGTCCAAGTGCTTCAATTTGTTTGGTAGACAGAAGGATATTCCTGTATGGTATGAGACATGAGAATGTGTGTTTTGCCTTAGTTCCTAAGTAGACTGACAATCCAAAGCATGAAGGAGAACAACCAGAAGAAATAAAGGAGTTGTTGATAGAGTATGGAGACATCATTATAGATAACATACCTGATGGATTACCCCTTGTGAGGAGTATCAGTCATTGCATGGACCTAAATCCCAGAGCTAATTTGCCTAATAAAGTAGCACACTGATGACATCAATAGAGAATGAGGAGTTGAATAGACAAGTGCAGGATTTTTTGAGGAAAGGTTTGATCAAGGAAAGCTTGAGTCCTTGTGCAGTGCCAACAATATTAGCACCTAAGAAGGACAGACACTGGAGGATGTGTATTGATTCTAGAGAAATAAACAAGATCATAGTGAAGTACATATTTCCCTTGCCTAGGATGGATGACATAATGAATTTTTTGAGTGGAGCCAGATACTACACAAATATATACTTAAAAAGTGGATACCATCATATCAGAATAAGAGAAGGAGATGAGTGAAAGACAATATTCAAGACAAATGAAGGATTGTATGAATGGTTGGTGATTCCTTTTGGATTGACTAATGCACAAAGTATTTTCATGAGGTTGATGAATGAGGTATTGAAGAAATTATTGGTAAGTTTGTTATTGTGTATTTAGATGACATTTTGATTTTCAGTAAGACAAAGGAAGAACATATGTTGCATTTGAGACAAATTTTGCAGAGGTTGAGAAAAGAGAAGTTGTTGATAAACATTAAGAAGTGCAGTTTCATGAAGAGTTAGTCTATTTTGGATTTGTGATATCTACAAATGGCTTGAAGATGGATCATGAGAAGGTAAGAGCAATTGTTGAATCACCTACACCAGAAAGCATTGGAGAGGTAAGATCATTTCATGGAACTGCTAGCTTCTCCTGGAAGTTTATTAGAAGTTTCAATTCAGTTTGTAGCCCTATGACATAAGAAATGAGAGGAGATACAAAGGATTTCAAGTGGAAAATCAAAGCAAATAGGAGCTTTGAGTTATTGAAGTAGAATGTGACAAAGTAGCCTGTGTTATCTTTATCGAATTTTAGCAAAGTATTTCAAGAGGACTGTGATGCAAGTGGGAATGCATTTGGAGCAGTGTCAAGTCAGGAAGGTAGACAAGTAGCTTATTTCAGTGAGAAGTTGAATGATGCAAGAATAAGATATTTTGTGTATGATTTGAATTTTTATGCCATAGTTCAAGCATTAAAGAAATGGAGACATTATTTGTTTCCTAAGGAGTTTGTATTGTATACTGATCATCAAGCTTTGCAATATTTGAACAGTCAGAGTAAGTTGAATCAAGACATATGAGATGGGTAGAGTTCTTGTAGAGTTATACCTTTGTTTTGAAGCATAGAAGTGGGAAGTCAAATAGAGTTGCTAATGCATTGAGCAGAAGGAGGAACTTGTTGATAGAAATGCGAGTGGAGGTATTAGGTTTTGAGGAATTGAAGAACTTGTATGAGGATGACCCAGATTTTGCAGAACCTTGGAAAACTTGTAAGGACCAAGTTATGGTGGATAGAAGTAAGTGGTTAGATTATTTCATTCAAGATGATATGTTTTTAAGAGGAGTTCAGTTGTGTATACCTAGGAGTTCTATGAGAGAGAATCTAATAAAGGAGAAGCATAATGGAGGATTAGTCGGACACTTTGGTGCTGATAAGAAAATGGCATTGATTAGTGAGAATTAATTTTAGCTTCGGATTCATAAGGATGTCAAGTAATTTGTGCAGAGCTGTAGGATTTGTCAACTTGCAAAAGGTAGTAGTCAAAATGTTTGATTCTATAAGCCTTTGATAGTTCTGGAGAGACCTTGAGAGGACATAAGAATGAATTTCATACTTTGATTACCTAAGAGAGAGAGGAAATGATTCTATATTTGTGGTGGTAGATATATTCTTAAAAATGGTGCATTTCATACCTTGTAAGAAGACAATGGGTGCAATGCATATAACAGACCTATTTTTCAAGGAGGTGGTGAGATTACATGGATTACCTAAGAGCATAATTTCTAACATAGATACTAAGTTTGTTGGATATTTTTGGAGAACACTTTGGAAGAAGATGAAGACATACTTGAAATTCAGTTCTAATTTTCACCCACAGACTGATGGACATACATAAATGGTAAATAGAAGTTTGGGAAATTTGTTGAGATGTTTAGTTGGAGAGAAAACCGGAAGTTGGGACTTGATCCTTGCACAAGCTGAGTTTGCCTATAATATTTCAGTGAACAGGAGTACTGGAAGAACACCTTTTGAGATTGTTACCGAAGAACACCCTAAAGGCATATTAGAGTTAAGGGATATTAGAAATGAAGATAAGAGGAGTGCAGAAGTGGAAGCATTTGCAGTGCATATGAAGACAATGCATACTTAGGTCAAACAACATTTGGAGGACATGAACAACAAGTATAAGGAGAAAGTAGACGAGAAGAGGAGACATAAGGAATTTGAAAATGGTGATGAAGTGATGGTATATCTAAGTAAAGAGAGATTCCCAGTTGGAACCTATAATAATTTATAAATGAGGAAGTTTGGACCTTGTAAAATTTTGAGGAAATTCAATTCCGGAAATGCATATGAAGTGGAGTTACCAGATAGTTTGGATATTTCTCCTATATTCAACATTGTAGATCTACATTAGTACCATGAGGTAGAATTTAGTGAGGATAGTGGACCAGACTTGGAGAAGAAGATACCTCAGAGGGAATTGGACCAGATTGAAGACATTTTAGATAGTAGGATTGGGAGTAACACCCGAAGCAAACAATACAGAGAGTATCTTTTGAAGTGGAAGGGCAGACTAGTTGAAGATTCATCATGGATTTCTTAGGCAGAGGTAGACCATCTTGGTTTTCCTCTGACCCCAACAAAATGAGGGACTTAGTAATTCAACAACCTCAGATGTCTAATGCAAGAGCATCCCTGGTTCATGGCAATCTTGCATCAACCAATTTTTTCTTTCTTTTTAGTTTGTTTCTTGTTTTGCAGTTTCAACATTTCTTTCTGCATTTCTTTGCATTTGCTCACCAGATCTTGCGAAGATGGATTTTATTCATGGAAATGTTCATCTACCTCATCCTAGGTCTACATGATGTTTGGATCTTTTTCTGGCAAGTTATCACTTCTAGAACCTGAGACAGTATTTTGGCTTGGAACATCCAAACCGCTTGGACCTATTTTCTATTGGCGAATCTTGCAGATCGTTTTCATAGCTTGCGGAGCTTCAGTTTGTTGTTTCAAATGTTCCTTGGCTTTTGGATGGCCTTCCCGTAGGTCCGCACTTCATTCTATGGATTTTCTAGAGGGATCTCTTTGGCGGAGGCTGACCTGGTTGTTTTACATGTTACATCTTGATTCATTGGCTATTGTTTCATCTTGGGCCGACGTGGATCATCCTTGATCATATAAATCAATGTAACAAAGCATGTAGAAGTTATTTATTAGAACATAGAAGATAAATTGGAAGGTTAGGAGGTCTGGAGTTGGCTTGCATTCTTTCTTGATCTTGGGTATTGTAATTGAGCATGTTTGTAATCAGGACTGTGAGCTAAATCTTGTGAGCCCGCGTGTTGCCAACTATTTGTAATTAATTTTCATGATATAATAAAGCCCATTCTGCATTGCCTCCATCACATCGTATTGCTTATGTTGTGTTAAATCTTGTTGCATGGTCCAAATTGTTGTCTTTTAGGACCCCCTCCGTCGTGACTGCATGGTCCAAATTGTTGTCCAAATTGTTGTCTTTTAGGGGGGCTCTAAAGTTTGTGGAAGACCTAAGAAAAAGAGAAAAAATAATGAAAAGCATGGTAAATCCAAGTCTAAGGGGAGATCCAAATTTCCTAAGAAGTCCAAAGTTATTTTGTAGAGTTGCGTTAAACCTGAACACTTATGTAAGGATTGCAAAGAACAAAATAATAGAAAAAAGAAGAAATTTAATTTTGATTTTGATTCCGAGAAGGAAGATGGGAATGCATTCATTGCAGCTCACTCTTGTAGGTAATGATGCACATTTTATTGATTGTGGTGCATCTTTTAATATGAACTCTAATAGAGATTTATTTTCTAAATATGAAAAATTTGATGGAGGCAAGGTGTACTTGGGTAATGATTCTCATTTAAAAAAAATGTTGGTCATTGTAAAGTTGAAGTCAAGTTTTTTTTTTATGGTAGAATAAACAAGATAAATGGTGTACTTCATATCCTTGGGCTACTGTGAAATTTTTTATCTACTAGAAAACTAATACATCTGGGTGTGCAAGTAGTCTTTTTTTGATGCAAGATGTAAAATAGTCAAAGGTATTATGGTGATTACTAGAGGTGAAATTTTTTGTACACTGTATAAGTTGGATGCATATAAGTTATTGAGTCTAATATTCCTTTCGTGAGAAGTAAATCTGTGAATACTTTGTTATAAGAGGTGAGGATTTCACCTTCAACAACTGGTCATGGCTTTTGGGTACCAAAGCGTGCTCTTTCTTCTGAACCAATGTTACCTACAGATAAAACTATGTTATAGCACAAGAGACTTGGTTGCATTAGAGAAAAGGGTTTAAGGATCTTAAAAAATAAAAACCTTTTTTGAAAGTTTGAATGATTGTAATTCTTGATTTTTAATTTTATGAGTATTACATTTATGGAAAATAAAATCGTGATTACTTTTACTTGAGTTCCTATAAATCTTGTGGTGTGTTGGATCTTATTAATTTTAATGTGTTTGGTCTTGTAGATGTCCATTCCATTTGAAAATATACATATCATGTGCTTATTTATTGATGATTATAGCATAAGGACATGGATAGATTTTCTAAAGAGTAAATATGAAGTTTCCAATAGATTTAAAGAATTTAAATAAATGGTTAAGTTGCAAACTAGAACTAAAATAAAATGTTTGAGGATTGATAATGAAATTAAATTTTGCTCAAATGATTTTGATATATTTCATAAAGAATAGATGACAAATTTATATTGTCCACAACAAAATGGAGTTGTGGAAAGAATGAATTGGACATTGATGGATAAGGCTAGGATTATGTTGAGTGGTTTTGATCTAGATCAATTTTTTTAGGTAGATTCTATTACCAATGCTTGCTACCTGATTGATAGGTCTCCTACATAATCTCTTATTGATAAAATGCCTATGGAAGCATGGTTAGGTCATAAGCCTTCATTAATACATCTTAGAGCATTTAGTTGCAAGGCATATGTAGATGTACCAAGGGAGAATCACACAATATTAGAGATGAAGGTTGTGAAATGTATCTTCATTGGGTAAAATTATGACGTGAAAGGGTGCAATATTTGGGATCTTGTTGCACAAAAGGTAATATATAGTAGAAGTGTTTTTTTTGAGAAACTAAGTCTCATCCTGTTATATTGCAAATAGAATAAACTATTCATTCACTTATTGCTTTGGGATTTGATTGTGTATGCAATTGTTATCATCAATGTTTGTAATCACACTCTGTGATTCATCACCAGGATGAACAAGAATTTCAAGGAGATGAAAAATAGTGAGTTGTAGACTCAATTCCGAATAAAAAGAGGAGGGATGTAGGGAAGGGCACAAAGACCAAGGATAACAATAAGAATAAATTTAGAACAAAATAATGAAAGAAAACAAGAATAACAATACACCAAAACAAAAAAAAAGATAAAAACTAATAAGCATAAGATGGTAATATGCAATGATGATGAAAGAAGCACAACAAATCTCTACATACGAAGAGATAGGCTATACGAGCACATAAAAGTCAAGATACCAAGAAATGACGTGTTTCATCAAGTCAGTTACATAGATTATTAAACTAAAAACCAATAGATTATGTTGGCATTATACACTCTGATGAGAAAGGTAGATGTTGTCATTGATGGCAACAAGGTTAAACAAGGTTCTACAGGTTCAACCGACAATAGACTTCACCTACTGGCAACGATAGATACAATAAGGTTTATTCACACCGGCATCCAGTTTACACCAGTAGCAAATCATACCGGCATTCCAGGTCGACTTGACAATAGTATTGTTTATGCGAAATATATTGTAATGTAAATTATAATTATATGGCCGACATATTGTATTTTAATGACTCATATATTTATGAGTTCTTGTAGGTCATTTGGTATGTATGAAATAAGTAAGTAATGAATATATGTATTAAGTGGTAATATTGACAACATACCTTCTAGGGTTTTTGGTAGAGGTAGAACCGGTATCAGACATAGCATAACAGTGAACTCATCTAGCATTTTGATGCAAGTTGTAAGAGTTCAATTTTATGTTCACATCAGTGTGATGTTGTAGTCAGTGAGACTCCATTTTTGTTGAGCAGTGAGCTCTACGCAGTTAGCCTTACAGCATGTGCAAGCCCCTTTTGTACTAAGTAATATTTATTCATATTGGCTAGTGAGTAAATATTGTGGGTGACAAATCCCACCAAGGTTATTCCCTTATCGGGTTTCCTCACCAAATTTTTTGTGTTATGGTGTGTATTGATGCTGATTCTTTTGTTTCTCTTTACTGCATTATTGTTTGCTTGCCGGTGTATTAATTCCAGTTACAAAATTGCAAATAAGTTTCAATCTTTCATCTACTGTTCAAACACTGATTCATCCCCCCCTCTTAGTGTCTTTGGGATTAACCAAGTATCTAACATATTCTACTGATACACAAAGGGATTACTAATTTAACATATGAGAAATTAGTGACAATAAATCATGAATACATTCAATGAATATGAACTCAATGCATTCTTCATTATTCTTTTGAAAATATACAAATCCAAAAGCTTTGTCTATAAAATGTGAAAACAAAAAGTTCTCAAAAAGTTTCTCTAGAAAATTCTCTAGAGTTTCCCCTCTGTAAGAGTCCCCCTTACAAATGAAATAGCCTTGTATTTATATAGGCATCCTGCAATAACTAATTCATAACCACTTTTGGTAACCACTTAGATAACTACTTAGGATAACTACCCTAGTTAGGACCAAGTTAGGATTTATTTCTTTTACAAAAGCTAAACCTGAATTTTGACTTATGGTTACATGAGTGACATAAGTCACTTTTACAAAAAGATACAACCTCAAACTTGTGACTTTGATGAAAACCAAATTAATTGTTTTGTCATTAAACTTGTCCATCATGAACCCTTGATTGTGTATCCAATAATCTCATTTAAGATTATTTCCTTCAATTCCATTGAGTTGACTTGGCAAGAAAGAGAATCCATTCGATGTACAGAGATTCAATCTCACCACTTGACATAGGCTACATACTAGAAAAAGTTTTCAAAACTTTTAGAATGAAACTATTATTTCCTTTAATATCGAATGATCATGCATTCCATCCTGTGAGATGATGTCTCTTCAAATTGTTATGTTTGAGCTACTCACATACGAGATTGTCCCTATGACCATGATTTTCCACCACACATTTAATGAGACACTGTATCTATAAGGCATTATGCCAAGTATTCATGTGCTTGTCTTTTTTTTTTCTTTTTTTTTTCATGTTTTGCATTAGTGTGAGTTCGGTTCTGCGATTGCCGATTGCATTAGCTTAAATGTTATAAACCCAATTCAACAAATCCATTTGGCTCTATTCTGCAATCATTTCCTTTCATTCTTTCTGATGACATCCATTTAAGACATTCTATCAAAAATCTTAATTACATTGTCTATGATTTGTTCCAAAGTCCTCTTATTCAACACAAGTTGAGAGGATGTAGAAGTTGTGGAATTTGACCTTTGTTTGTACATCTACAAGATTATTTCCAAGCATGATATTTGACAAAAACTCCCCATTGAAAATTCTTCGATGGACATTCATACACTGTGGCATGCACAAAGAGAATTCTTTGCAAATATTATGGTTCTTTTTTTATTTTTTAGCCATTACACCTGCAAATCACATTTTGCTTTGGAGTTTCCAAAGCCTTCACATCAAATTCATTTTGTGCCCATTATGTAGGTGGAATCTACATGATGATATATCTTTCAGGCTTCAACAATCTGTATTTCCTTGAGGCATTTGTCACACATTTCATATGCTACCTGCTTCAATCATCGCATTCCACGAGACTACATTTCTGAAGCATCCTGTCAAACAAGTCTTATGATTCCACATTTTGCATGCATATCTACCAGAGCATTTCCAAGTAAAATATTAGACAAAAATCACCATTCATTATGATTTGATAGATTTCAATACATAGGCTTTATAATGTCAGACAAAACAAGAATCAATACTTTTGAACTATTTTTGAAGAAGTCTCATGATCTATTTGTGAACTCGAGCAATTGCCTGACTCTATATTTTATTAGCTGTGATTTCACCCTATTTTCAAAAATGTTCTCACATTCCAAATTCAAAACCATTCCATGTGCGAAGAGTTTTATTTCATTTAATGAATGGAATCTTTGCTTGATATCAGACAAAAACCTTATCTTCATCTGACTTGATGGATGTTGGTGTTTGAATTATTTTGTTCAAGATTTCTTGAGGCTTTTTCAACATATCCATTTGGCATAACTTGTAATCGTTGCAAGCCATGTGATGGCATCTCATCAAGGCATTTTGTCAATTGGTTGTCGCATCTTCTTTGTTTACACATTTTACCTTCATAACTACCAACATATCAACGACCATGATACTTGCATTTGCTTGAAAGTTTATAAAGGTTTGTCAACTAGCCTTCTGTGCAATAGTCATTGATTTCTATTTCTTGAAACAAATAATCCTTGAAGTATTTCATATGGTCTCAATGCAAGTGTTCCATAGCATTCCTAGTTATAAATTTGATGAGATGATTCATCATTATAGATGTCAAAGTTTGGATTCATGCCTGCTAGCTGAAATTGCTTGAAATCTTCCAAAACTCTTTCACCTAATCCATTTTGCCCATATGGTACAATTATGAGATAACTTCTTATATGTTTTGTGGATGTCCATATGCAGTCCCAAAGGTCTTATTTCTTGTGCAAAAGCTTCTAAATATTTTTCAACAATCACTCAATTGATGCATGCCATGCCATCATTTTATTTGAATTGCTTAAAATTATTTATATTAATGCATGTTATCAAACAATGCACATACTTTGTATTTGATTCTCCATTTTACAAGCTTGTTTACTAGCGCAGTAGCAACCCATCCGATAAAGCCCTGTATTACTTCTTCTCAATGGATGGACATAACTTATAACTTTCTTTGAAATGCTTGAATAGAGGTTAGAAAGTTAGGATTTTTGAGAAATTGAGCATATTAGGTTAGGATTGTTCAATTTTTGAGCATTTATAACCTCCCAAGATTAGGATTTTGACTTTTCAAAGCAACAGGTTAGGATTGCTCACTTTTTGAGCATTTCTAACCTTTGAGGTTAGAAATATGAAATTTTTGAGCAACAAAGGGCATTGAGCAAAGGATCATTTGTGACAATTATATCAGGACCTCATAAAGACTTTTGATTGTTCTTATTTTCAAAAGATAAAACATGGGAAATATATCAAAAATTAAAAAAAATATTAAAATTATTTTTGAAAAATAACTCAAATATTTCCCATTAAACTTTAATGCTTTGGTTTACTTAAAACAACCATAACTTTCAATTGGTAAGGAGTTATGGCTCTGAAATTTGAAACAAATGTTCATGGTAGGAAAACAAGCATATTCCAACATTCGGTTCTCATGACAAAAACTAGGGTGAGGGATTTTAATTAATTTAAGATGAGGGACATCAAAATTTGAAAATTAAAAATATCGCAAACTGTGAACTGGGTTCCGACAAAATTTGGTCATATGGCACAAAAAGGTGCTTAGGATATGTTCAAAAAGTGATTTCCCTCAATTACTTGTAATTTTCAAAACTCATCCATTTTTCACATTTTGACCGACATATTTATGATTGACCATAATGTAGAAAAAATGACAACCTTGGATCACATGCTCACTCATTTTGCAAAGACACATATTTGAGCCTTCATACAACATTAGGACCAATTCAAAGTTTGAATTTTGGGTATTTCAAACGTGGGGCAACACACACACACACACACACACACACACACACACACACACACACACACACACACACACACACACACACACACACACACACACACACACACACGTATGTATGTATTAATATACAACTGTGCTCGCGTGCGCGCGCGCATATGTATATATGTATGTATGTGTATGTGTGTGTATGTATGTATGTACATGTATATATATAGATATATACATACATATACATATACATATACATATACATATACATACATATGTATACATATATATATATATATATATGTATGTATGTATGTGTGTATATATATACATATACATATACATATGTATATATATACATACATACATACATACATATATATATATATATATATATGTATACATATGTATATGTATATGTATACATATGTATATGTATATGTATACATATGTATATGTATATGTATACATATGTATATGTATATATATACATACATACATACATACATATATATATATATATACATATATATATATATATATACATATATATATATATACATATATATATATATACATATATATATATATATATATATATATATGTATATATATATATATATATATAACACACACACACACGTATGTATGTATTAATATACAACTGTGCTCGTGTGTGCGCGCACATATGTATATATGTATGTATGTGTATGTGTGTGTATGTAAATATGTATACACACACATGTGTGCGTATGCATGTATGTATGTATATGTATATATATAGATATATACATACATATACATATACATATACATATACATATACATACATATGTATACATATACATATACATACATGCATGCATACATACATACATGCATACATATATACATACATATATATATGTATATATGTATGCATGTATGTATGTATGCATGCATGTATGTATGTATATATATACATATACATATACATATACATATACATACACACACATACATACATACATACATACATACATACATACATATATATATATATATATGTATGTATATACATATATATGCACACACACACACACACACACACACACACACACACACACACACACAAATATATATGGAAAAAATACAAAAAACACAAAAAAGCTAAACTCAAAGAAGACCACAAGCAAAATCAAACGAGCAAAGAAAAAGAATATCAATCGAGAAAGATGAAGAAAATAGCACAAGAAATGAAACACCTTTAAGCAAATACAAATCGTGACTAATATAAAAAGAAAATAAGAGAAACAAAAGTAAGAAAAGGATATAATTAAGAATTGAAGAACCTAATAAAGGAAAGAGAAAAAAAAGAGGAAAAAAGACAAAAAAAAAAGGTGGATAAAAACGATAGACCCAAAAAGGAACAACGAAAAAAAGAGGAGCAAGCTAGGAAAAGGGGGAAAAGTCAAGGGGGGGCAAGGTGGGGGATGGGGGAAATAGTCAAGAGAAACAAAGGGGGAAGAGAGAAGCTGGGGCAAGGTGGGGAAAAGAGGAAAAAAAAGTGAAACAAAGGGGGAAGAGAGAGAAGAGAAAAGAAAACCAAGAATAGAAAGGAGTGAGGTTTTCTTTTCTGTTCTCTCTCTTCCCTTTGTTTCTCCTTTTTTCCTGTAATGCCCGCCAAAATACCCTAGAGAAAACTAATCATCTATCATACTAATTGATATATATATATATATATATATATATTTAATTAACTTCTAATAACAACTAATGCAATACATAACATCTCCATATAAATACATTCATTAACCATTTAAACATTATGAACATACATCATCTCACATTTCACTAATTTACGCAAGCAGAAATAACATAACATCATTAACCTTTCCCTTGGGTACTTCAACGCCATTACTCATTTAACTTCCATAATGACAACCTACTCACATGATAAACACATTCCATCTTGAATTAATGCATCATAATTAAATTCCTAATCATGAGATATGCAACCCACTAGCTTATCTATCCATTATGAAATGCACACCATTATACCATTCTCCTAGCATATTACATTCCTTCTTTTAAAATCCAAGACAACCCCATAATCCTACATTCATTTTATGCACCCAATCCAAAAGTGTTTTAACCCAACCTCTCTTATCTACACGCTCTTTTCCTTTTCCATGATGATGCAATCCTATTGCATAGGTAAAATCCATCTTTGATAATCCATTTAAACATACTTCCATTGCTTTTAATACTAACATGATCCTATTAAATTTATTATAATTATCTCCTCATAAAGTATAAACTATAATTCATTCTTCAATCCATATAATAAACTAATTCCCTTATTCCTTTAATCAAGCACAACATCACACTAATCCTTCAATCGTAAAGTTCATTTATTGGCTTATAAATATATAACAATATTAATCCAGTAATTTCATTACAAGTACATGGCATACATCATATATAAGTAATTTACTATTTATCTAGCATGATACACATTCCATTACTATGCAAATCAATCCATTTCATATTAGTTTCATTCTAAAGCCTCAATACCTTTTAATCCCAATTTTCTTTTACATTAAAATTCTCACATGGTCATATATGTCTCATCCATCACAATTTACCAGTTACCAACATGATCTATTCACATATCTAATTTCTTCATAACATCATATTTTTCACATAGCACCAAAAGCATATCCATGAATCCAATAGCAATAGTTTCCTTTCCTAATCCAACTACACATGCAACTACTTTCCCAATTTCACAATAACCCCAATGCTTAACACAACAATCCTAATATCTTCCAAGCGTAAACATAGAGACATAAATATATAAACCTTATCCATATTATCTAACATCCTCAACACTGATATTTAAGATTATTCCATTTCTCAAGGTTCTTTCACATATTAAATCACAATCTAAAGAAATAGCCATAGAAATCCTTTCTAACCAATACAAGCAGATCATATTATAAATCACATCTATTTAAACTGCAACTCCATTACCAAATTTGGGCACATGAAATCATTCCCTTCATTTAACAAGAACATATCCATACATCTCATTCCCGCATTTACAAATCATGAGATACCCTAACTACCAATTATGAACTACTTACAAATACATTTACATAACAATACATCAAGAACATAGCTCTTCCTTTTACATGATTCCATCTACCACATACAAGATACTACATACATGTATTTCATCGTATTCATTACATAAATTTTCTACAAGGTACATCCATAATCCATCAAGAAGGAGAATCCACATCCACGCACGAAGAACACCAACAAGGGGAAAAACCCAATGGTAAAAAGAACCAACCACCCGACCATGTGGAACCAAAGGAACCACCCCAATGCTAGGAGATGGCATAAGGTCCCAACACACACTCTACATCTAGGTTGACACTTAATACCAAAAGACAAGATTACAACAACTCTCTCAAGCATGGAGCAAATACAACCAACACAAACAATCATAATAAGAAACTCCCAAAGGCTTATCAATCAACAAGGCATAGTCATAAGATCATCAAAGGGAACACATGTAGGAGTGGAGTGTCATTGCATGTTACAAGAATCCTTACAAGGAACCTCTTGTTAATTTATAAACCCCCAAGCATCCTTTCAAGGAACCTCTTGGTAAGTGACACACATGTGGAACCAACTCAACCTATGAGAGATCAAGGGAGTTTGGTTTACCGTCTTCATGACCTTCTCATACTTATCCTAAAACATCCTCCCTAAGTCTGAGTCATGAGGTACAAATCAATTTATCATCTTATTAATTAATATAACTACCCAACTCATCAATTATTAGGTTATCACTTGTTTACAAATCATGGAAACCTCCAATGTGCCCTGGTGCTATAGACTTCATGCATCCTTACAAGGAACCTCATGCAAGCCTATCTCTCATGACCCTGGTCATCACAAGGAAGCCCACTCCCTCCTAACATGGTTTCAAACAATAATAATCACAAGAGGCTCCAAAACCATAATCAAAACTAAGAAGATACATGAATATGAAATCATAAGTAATCCATATGCAACCAACAATCTTATCTCATAATCATGAAACATGTGAAAGGTAACATCATGAGAACCAAAAATCAATGACTCTTGGAAAAATCAACGTATCAAGGCCATAATAAATACCATCAAATCTGAAATGAATCATCAAATAATCTCAGCAAGGCCTATCCACTTGCTAGTGCATAATCACAAGAATCTCAATCTCTCTCTTGGCACATCAACAAGAGAGGAAGTGCAAACAACTTACATGGAGTAAAATGAATACAAAACTCACAAATAAATCATATGAAGACATCACCAATCATAAATCAACATTAGACAACATCATAAATGCCCTCAAAAAAGCCTCTGGTACGATCCCAAATCCTACTGACATCAAACATACATCAAATTGGACAAAAACCTAAAAATACACATAATGGCGCATACGACTGATTCCTTAGCGCATCTAAGTGATCTCTTAGGGCATAGGGTGATTACCTTAGTGCATATAGTCACTCCTTTAGTGCATAGAAAAAAAGGTGTAAATTTCGGTAGAAAACTGCTTAAGTGCAAGATCAAAACTGCTCGAAATATAATCAAACAAATATGATGCATTTATACTCATTGTAATCGGCATGAAATTAACTAAAATAATATGTAAATAAAATAAAATAATAAAATTCACCCGAGGAACTACAATTGAAAACATAATACTAAATTCAGGAGGGAAAAACATCTCCAGCAAGTCCAGAAAACCATCAAACATAAAATATTGAATCCAAATCATGAAATAGACTCAACGCCCATATAAATAAAAACAATAAACTTATTCCAAACATAAAACACATTAAAACAAGGGAAATATAAAATGTCTCAGAAGGAGATGAGTTCTGTGAGTCTTCCTTACGGCAAGGCCAGACTAGAAGCTCACAAGGCTCTCTCCTCTCAACTCCACAAACTCTGTTAAATCTTTAACAACATGAAATAAATCTTAAAAACAAAAATAATCAAATACAATCAAATCATAAATGGAAGAAATCTCAATACATATAAATCTCATGTCATGCATTCACGACAACCACATAAAAGATAACTTCCAGACTTTCATCCAAATAAAGATCTTATAACCAATGGAATTCCCAATAATTTTCATTAAGAATAGAGAGAATGAAATGAACTATTTCTTTATTCCCCATACAAAACATTCATGGAGTAAACACTTGTAGACATTGAAAACAAAGATAAACAGAAAGGGTATGGCCTCCAACCTGCAACCTGTGTGATGGTAGGTCGTTGAAGGAAAGTCCACAAGTTTGCAATCCAAATCCAAATCCCAATCTCTTCCAAACCCAGTCTAGGCAATCCACCGAGATTCCAAAGCCCAAGAATGGAACTCGTGAACCGTCACAGGGAATCCATTAAAAAGAAACAATAAATAAGAAACCCTAGAAATCCAACCAATAGGGTAATTCCATTTCGGAATATTTTTCCCATATCCTATGGTTTCCCCAAAATAAAATCCTCCAATAGGAGAATAGGGTAGGTAGGAAATACTAACATATATTATAAGTAGGTGGGATAAATATATTTTAATATTCCAAGGTATAATTACCATACCACCAAATAAATATTAGTATTTAAACTATAGCCTTATAGGAATTATTATTCAATACATTATGAACTATAGTTATTTTTAATTAAATACTTTATCAATAGAAAACACAATTAAATAAATTAACCATTAAATACTTTATTACTTCCAATATTAAATATTAATTAATATTTAGACTATAAACAATAATCAATGATTAATTAAATAATATTTAGAAAATTATTAATTAAATAAATACTATAATTCTTAAAATCATAAATCAAATAATCAAAAGCTCAAATAGCTTAAATCAAATAATTAAAAATAAATAATACTAATTATCAAATCTCTGAACAAATAGACACATAATCCAATGCCACATAAATAACCACGTGACAATAAAATCAATCACAATATAAATAATCCTCATACCAAAAGAGTCAATCAATACTAGCATACTCCCAAAACTGAAAGAGCCAAGCTAAAAAATGACATGATCAATTGCGCCTAGTGACAACTTAAACCTAGAGTATATGAAGGAAACCCATGTCAACTCTGAAACCACATATTACCATTGGGATAAGGACATGCTCGCACCTGGTAATTCCAGGAGGAATAAATGTCCAATACCTGCATGTCCTGCAACCACCAAGAATGATACATGTATATAAATATAACAGACAAGTGGTAGAATTATGCAATGACACATCCCGCTTGCAATGAGTGATGTGACATTGATTCTCCACGAAGACAGTCAAACAATAGTCAAACACAACTCATAAGCATCTCATCAAATATAATCATGAAATAGGGTTAGTATAATCATAATCAACATCAAATCCATGATCAATATAATCTTTCGATAATCTATCACATAGTAAGCATATAGTATCCATCAAATCACATGAATAATCATCATCTAAATCATCATAAATAGTCGAGATAATTCTATCAAGCACGGAAAAAAAGTCAATTCTAATCAAAACAAGTCAAGTCAATGTTGGACACTACATCCTCCTCCCCTTAGACTTGACTTACTCCTAGAAGTCGTAAGAGTTGGGGTGGCAACTAGTACACATTCATCAAAAGCTTCCTTTTAACATAAACATGTTGTAATATTTTCTAGCTCAAGCAAGATAATGACAACTGAATTTTTCACCTTATGCTTCAATTATTTGACATAAACACATTACTGAAGGGGTAGAAGAATCACCAATTCCTAATATTTACAATACTTATACTAAATTGTTATAATATTTTCAAGGGAATTTCATTTTACCCACACTTGCAAACAAAACTATATTTTTAGTCATGAAGTTAAGCATCATTAAGCATAAATTATAATAATTCACACCAAATAAGCATAGCAACACTCCTTAACATCTAGTTGCATGCAAATAGAGAGAGAGGGATATACATTTTATACAATATCTTACACATATACACATATTATATTATTGCAGAAATCATATCATAAGCCTAAATGAGGGAAAATTTCTCAGAAATAAGGCTCTTCAAGTCAAATATACTCAATACATCACATGATAACCAAACATATGTAACCCATTTACTAAAGGAACAAGGTTCATGACATTCAAATATCCTAATTTTGTACCATGCTTCCATTGCGCTACTCTGGATACAATATTAGGTGCAACCTTTATCTAATCAAAACATTTTAATGCATCCTTAATCCATTATTTATACATGATATATACGCAAAGAGATTTTGAAGCAAAGAAATCAACAATTGGTTTTTATTTAACTATTTCATAAATTACAGACTTCACAATTCCAAGGCACTTCTATCTACTATAAAATTCAAAAAGTTACCAACAAATTTCATCCTATTAACACCTTTCATTTAGCCAACTAATATCAACATTATCTAATTGTTTTCTTAGTCCAATGCACTTCTCCGCGGCGTCCTCCCTTGCACACACTATCAGAGGTTCAAAATGAACAAATATAGAGACAACACTTGACTCAAGATAAGGGCCCACAATACATCAACACTAAGAATGGCCACCAAAGCTATAAAATAGAAGGTCAAAAGGAAATATCCTCAAATCAATCTATTAAATTATGAAAGAAGAAAAGTTGCCGGCAAAATCAATCAAGAAATCTAAGTGTGACAAGTGCCACCACACGAGAAAAATAAAAGAAAGAAGATATCAATGGTCATCCCAAGAGTAAATAAATCTCAAAAACACATTAATCCCAATGATACATCACACAAATTATAAATTAACTCAACGAAAAATATACGACTCATCCAACCCACATCACGAGGTGACTGTCATTAGTCACACCAAAGGGAGTAACCACTGCACAACATCCAAGGGTGCAATGCCCTGAATGTTTTAGAGAGTGCACACTATATATATTTCAGTCCTTTATTTTATTCATATATCCATATCCCTTACATAATCCTTAATGCAATGCAATCTTGTACAAAAGTCTAGACAATTACTCTTTATGAAAGATGACATATGCTAGGAAGAGATAAAGTGACTAATGTACTCATACATGCACACAGAATACACTCATACGATGACTAGTGTTCAAGATATCTCATCTATTCCATGATCAATTTACCAAGTTATAATAGAAGCAAGATTAGAACTTTAATTAATCTCTTGATAGTAAGCTATGACATACATATTCCTCTCTATACACAACTACTAACAAATAGATGATTGGAATGTCCTACATAAGGTCACTAAGCAATTTAGTCAATCATTTATTTGAACAAGAAAATAAGTCTCATTTCTTCAGCCAAAATTTTAATATCAGCTTCTACTCACATCCATACCTCTTACCAATAGAAATCTCCTAATAGACTCCTAGTTTTCTAAATTAAGGATATCACAACCCTACTTGCAAAAACTTAATTTTCTCTTTCATCAAATGTCACACAATTCCACAGATATATGCCTCATTCTATTCAAACACACTCCATATCATTACTTGATTATTTTCATTCACAAAATATGTATTTTCAGCATTTCAAGGAAAATTGACTTTTAGAAACCTGATACAAATTCATACAACTACATATCATTTTAGCTCACTAGCATTGTGAAGGAAGCACTTTCTTAAAATTTAAATAGAGTAAATAGGTAACATCCTTTCTTAATCTATCCATGTAATCAATCAATTTTTTTTTTTAAAGCCACACATCTCCTACTCGAGGCTAAAACTTTTATCTTTCCAAACCAAATAAAGACACTAAGGTATCATTCAACTTCTACATATGCAATGCATCGATCCTAACTTCAATACACATATTTATATCATCTAGTATTTTAACTTATTAGTTTGTGATTTTTTTAAAAGATGAAATATTCTATCTAATCAATTCTTCACTTTTAAAGAGCAAAGATCACGAATGCAATACTTAAATTTCAATCTTCAATGTAAATTTATTGCATCCGAATTTCTCTTTAATATATGCAAAGTCATTCCACGAATTATGGTTTAGATCCTTTTATTTAATATCAACAAACTCCTAAATATTTGAATCTTTTACCCAAAAGAGAGAAGAGGAAGGAAGGATACTGCTACACAATCAATACACACAAATTTATGCATAGTCAATTTGAATTTCCTAGTCGTGTCATATGTAGCTACTTACATATATATATTTTTTAGATATGCAATTTCAACTTTCCATAAGGTCTCCTGATTATTACAAATGCAACTATAAATCTCAAATCCTTGAAAGATATGATTTTCTCAGACAATCTTTTCTTACATGCAAAATCACTCATATACAAATGTCTGACAATTATATTGGGTAACCATACACCACTAGCTAACTTCCTTACATTTGACATAGGAGATTAAAATAAGAGAGGCATTATTAATCTGCTATTTTATATATACAAATGCATCACATACAAGTTCTTTAATTTCACATCATGATTTATACTAAATTTTTCCTAAATACATAATACAAGCACTTCATATTACTATTCATAGGAAGATCGACATAATAGGCTAATTTTATGAGCATAGCATTAGTTAAGAGGATAAACATAATCTTTTCTCATTCTACAACATAATTATTTATATATATAAGGAGAGCAACCTTTATCATTCAAGTAAACGCTAGAAACTTACAAGGCAAGCAAGATCAGATATGATCATATAGACATTCCTCTCATTCTGGAGACATGCATATGAAATGAATACACACTTAGCTTAAAATTATGATTCTTAAAAGGGATTAGAGAGAAACACAAGGCATACACATCTAAGATTCCCAAAATTCCAATGACACTTCTTCCAACACAAATCTCAAGGAGTAACTTGATTCAAAGGAACATCAAAGCACATTCACAATACCAATAACAACATCCCTAACAAGAGATCCTAGTGTTTGCAACATGGGCTCTGATACCAAATGTAATGCCCGCCAAAATACCCTAGAGAAAACTAATCATCTATCATACTAATTGATATATATATATATATATATATATATATATATTTAATTAACTTCTAATAACAACTAATGTAATGTATAACATCTCCATATAAATACATTCATTAACCATTTAAACATTATGAACATACATCATCTCACATTTCACTAATTTACGCAAGCGGAAATAACATAACATCATTAACCTTTCCCTAGGGTACTTCAACGACATTACTCATTTAACTTCCATAATGACAACCTACTCACATGATAAACATATTCCTTCTTGAATTAATGCATCATAATTAATTTCCTAATCATGAGATATGCAACCCACTAGCTTAGCTATCCATTATGAAATGCATACCATTACACCATTCTACTAGCATATTACATTCCTTCTTTTAAAATCCAAGACAACCCCATAATCCTACATTCATTTTGTGCACCAAATCCAAATGTGTTTTAACCCAACCTCTCTTATCTACACACTCTTTTCCTTCTCCATGATGATGCAATCCTAATGCATAGGTAAAATCCATCTTTGATAATCCATTTAAACATACTTCCATCGATTTTAATACTAACATGATCCCATTACATTTATTATAATTATCTCCTCATAAAGTATAAACTATAATTCGTTCTTCATTCCATATAATAAACTAATTCCCTTATTCCTTTACTCAAGCACAACATCACAATAATCCTTCAATCGTAAAGTTCATTTATTGGCTTACAAACATATAAGAATATTAATCCAGTAACTTCATTACAAGTACATGGCATTCATCATATGCAAGTCATTTACTATTTATCTAGCATGATATACATTCCATTACTATGCAAATCAATCCATTTCATATTAGTTTCATTCTAAAGCCTCAATACCTTTTTATCCCAATTTTATTTTACATTCAAATTCTCACATGGTCATATATGTCTCCTCCATCATGATTTACCAGTTACCAACATGATCTATTCATATATCTAATTTCTTCATAACATCGTAGTTTTCACATAGCACCAAAAGCATATGCATGAATCCAATAGCAATAGTTTCCTTTCCTAATCCAACTACACATGCAACTACTTTCCCAATTTGACAATAACCCCAATGCCTAACACAACAATCCTAATATCTTCCAAGCATACACATAGAGACATAATTATCAAAACCTTATCTATATTATCTAACATCCTCAACATTGATATTTAAGATTATTCCATTTCTCAAGGTTCTTTCATATATTAAATCACAATCAAAAGAAATAACCATAAAATTCCTTTCTAACCAATACAAGCAGATCATATTATAAATCACATCTATTTAAATTGCAACTCCATTACCAAATTTGGGCACATAAAATCATTCCCTTCATTTAACAAGAACATATCCATACATCTCATTGCCGCATTTACAAATCATGAGATACCCTAACTACCAATTATGAACTACTTACAAATACATTTACATAACAATACATCATGAACATAGATATTCCTTTTACATAATTCCATTTACCACATACAGGATACTACATACATGTATTTCATTGTATTCATTACATAAATTTTCTACAAGGTACATCCATAATCCATCAAGAAGGAGAATCCACATCCACGCACGAAGAACACCAACAAGGGGAAAAACCCAATGGTAAAAAGAACCAACCACCCGACCATGTGGAACCAAAGGAACCACCCCCTATGCTAGGAGATGAAATAGGGTCCCAAAACACACTCTACATCTAGGTTGAATCTTAATACAAAAAGACAAGATTACAACAACTCTCTCAAGCATGGAGCAAATACAACCAACACAAACAATCATAATAAGAAACTCCCAAAGGCTTATCAATCAATAATGCATAGTCATAAGATCATCAAAGGGAACACATGTAGGAGTGGAGTGTCATTGCATGTCACAAGCATCCTTACAAGGAACCTCTTATTATGTATAAATCCCCAAGCATCCTTTCAAGGAACCTCTTGGTAAGTGACACACATGCGGAACCAACTCAACCTATGAGAGATCAATGGAGTTTGGTTTACCATCTTCATGGCCTTCTCATGCTTATCCTAAAACATTCTCCCTAGGACTAAGTCATGAGGCACAAATAAATTTATCATATTATTAATTAATATAACTACCCAACCCATCAATTATTAGGTTATCACTTATTTACAAATCATGGAAAACTCCAATGTGCCCTGGTGCTCTAGACTTCATGCATCCTTACAAGGAACCTCATGCAAGCCTATCTCTCGTGACCCCGGTCATCACAAGGAAGCCAAATCCCCCCTAACATGGTTTCAAACAATAATAATCACAAGAGGCTCCAAAACCATAATCAAAACTGAGAAGATACATGAATATGAATTCATAAGTAATCCATATGCAACCAACAATCTCATCTCATAATCATGAAACATGTGAAAGGTAACATAATGAGAACCAAAAATCAATGAGCCTCTTGGAAAAATCAATGTATCAAGGCCATAATAAATTCCATCAAATCTGAAATGAATCATCAAATAATCTCAGCAAGGCGTATCCACTTGCTGGTGCATAATCACAAGAATCTCAAACTCTCTCTTGGCACATCAACAAGAGAGGAAGTGCAAACAACTTAAATGGAGTAAAATGAATACAAAACTCACAAATAAATCATATGAAGACATCACCAATCATAAATCAACATTAGACAACATCATAAATGCCCTAAAAAAGCTTCTAGTACGACCCCAAATCCAACTGACATCAAACAGATATCAAACTAGACAAAACCCTAAAAATACACATAATGGTGCATAAAATTGATTCCTTAGCACATATGAGTGATCTCTTAGCGCATAGGGTGATTACCTTAGCGCATATATTCATTCCTTTAGTGCATAGAAAAAAAGTGTAAATTTTGGTAGAAAACTACTTAAGTGCGGGATCAAAACTGCTTGAAATATAATCAACCAAATATGACGCATTTATACTTGGTGGAATTGGCACAAAATGAACTACAATAATATGTAAACAAAATAAAATAATAAAATTCACCCAAAGAACTACAATTGAAAACATTATACAAACTTCAGGAGGGAAAAACATCTCCAGCAAGTCCAGAAAACCATCAAACACAAAATCTTGAATCCAAATCATGAAATAGACTCAACACCCATATAAATAAAAACAATAAAATTATTCCAAACATAAAACACATTAAAACAAGGGAAATATAAAATGTCTCAGAAGGAGATGAGTCCTGTGAGCCTTCCTTATGACAAGGCCAGACTAGAAGCTCACAAGGCTCTCTCCTCTCAACTCCACAAACTCTGTTAAATCTTTAACAACATGAAATAAATCTCAAAAACAACAATAATAAAATACAATCAAATAATAAATGAAAGAAATCTCAATACATATAAATCCCATGTCATGCATTCACGACAACCACAGGAAAGATAACTTCTAGACTTTCATCCAAATAAAGATCTCATAACCAATGGAATTACCAATCATTTCCATTAAGAATAGAGAGAATGAAATGAACCATTTCTTTATTCCCCACATAAAACATTCATGGAGCAAACACTTGTAGACATTGAAAACAAAGATAAATAGAAAGGGTATGGCCTCCAACCTACAACATGTGTGATGGTAGGTCACTGAAGGAAAGCCTACAAGTTTGCAATCCAAATCCAAATCCCAATATCTTCCAAACCTAGTCCAGGAAATCCACCGAGAATCCAAAGCCCAAGAATGGAACCCGTGAACCGTCACAAGGAATCCATTAAAAGGAAACAATAAACAAGAAACCCTAGAAATCCAACCAATAGGGTAATTCCATTTTGGATTATTTTTCCCATATCCTATGGTTTCCCCAAAATAAAATCCTCCAATAGGAGAATTGTTAGGTCCCGGAGACAACTGAGGGGGGGGGGGGTGAATCAGTTGTCTAATGAATTTAAACCAAAAACCAATTAACCAACTTAATGCTTAATACCGGTAAACCAGTTAAGTGTGCCAGTAGATAGTGTTAACAGTAAATTGCTATACCGGTAGAGATTAATGCATGAAACATAAACATAGAGTCATCCACAACACATAACACCAATATTTGTACGTGGAAACCCTGTAAGGGGAAAAACCACGGTGGGAAACCTTACCCACAATTAGATGATACTACTGCAGATAGTAAGTGTACATAAATGGGGTCTGCACATGCAGAAAGGCCAACAGCCTAGAGCTCACTACTCAATCACAAAATGGGAGTCACACTGACTACAATTGGATGGTTAAATCCAATAAGAATGTACTGCACAAAATAGCATCTTCATATGCTGGATTCAGTACCGGTGTAATGCTGATATGCTTCTACCAAAACCTAGCTTCACCTTCAAATCATGTCTTCGTGTATACCTCTACTTAATCTCGCATATACCTTCACACAATTCTTTTTCGCATTCCACATTCGATCTTACAAATAAGATCTTACATTTATACCATAACCTAAGACCAATTTTAGTAGGTCGGCTCTACAAGATATTACAATAAAAACATTTTGCATACAATATAATATCTAATGCAATAACCGATTAAACATGTCGGCTTAATGCATTTACAACAATAGTAAATCATCTCCATAGCATGCCATGCTGATCTGGAAAAGATAAACCTATAAAAGAAAATATGCAAATATGAATATATCAATGATCAATTCTTCAAAACAAAGTGTCCACACGATGTCTTCGACATTTTCAAGTGTCTTCCATATCATTCCAAGTGCCGGTGAACATTATATCCTGCTGGTGAACCATATACCAGTAACTGTGCAATAGTTACTTTCTTGCCGGTGAATGTTGCTGGATCCCCAAAGTGCTAGTGTTTCAGTAGGTGTTGACATCAGTGACAAAACCATACCAAAATACCAACAAGAATAGGTTAGGTAGGAAATACTAACATATATTATAAGTAGGTGGGATAAATATATTTTAATATTCCAAGGTATAATTACCATACCACCAAATAAGTATTAGTATTTAAACTATAGCCTTATAGGAATTATTATTCAATACATTATGAACTATAGTTATTTTTAATTAAATACTTCACCAATAGAAAACAAAATTAAATAAATTAACCATTAAATAATTTGTTACTTCCAATATTAAATATTAATTAATATTTAGACTATAAACAATAATCAATGATTAATTAAATAATCTTTACAAATTTTTTAATTAAATAAATACTATAATTCTTAAAATCATAAATGAAATAATCAAAAGCTCAAATAGCTTAAATCAAATAATTAAAAATAAATAATACTAATTATCAAATCTCTGAACAAATAGACAAATAATCCAACGCCACATAAATAACCACGTGACAATAAAATCAACCACGACATAAATAATACTCATACCAAAAGAGTCAATCAATACTAGCATACTCCCAAAATTGAAAGAGCCAAGCTAAAAAATTACATGACCAATTGCGCCTAGTGACAAGTTAAATCTAGAGTATATGAAGGGAACCCATGTCAACTCCGAAATGACATATTACCATTGGGATAAGGACATGCTCGCACCTGTGAAGCCAGGGGAGCTCGCACCTGGGAATTCCAGGAGGAATAAATGTCTAGTACTTGCAAGTCCTGCAACCACCAACAATGATATATATATCTATATATATATATATATATATAACAACACATCCCGCTCGCAATGAGTGATGTGACATTGATTCTCCACGAAGACAGTCAAACAATAGTCAAACACATCTCATAAGCATCTCATCAAATATAATCATGAAATAGGGTTAGTATAATCATAATCAACATCAAATCCATAATCAATATAATCTTTCGACAATCTATCACATAGTAAGCATATAGTATCCATCAAATCACATGAATAATCATCATCCAAATCATCATAAATAGTCGAGATAAGTCTATCACACATGGAATAAAAGTCAACTCTAATCAAAACAAGTCAGGTCAAGGGTGGACACTACATTTCCTGCTATCCCTACCTTGCCTGCACTTATCTCTCTTCCCCCTTTGTTTCTCTTGACTATTTCCCCCACCCCCCACCTTGCCTCCCCTTAACTTTTTCCCCTTTCCCCAACTTTCTCCTCTTTTTTTGTTGTTCCTTTGTGGGTCTGGCATTTTTATCTACTTTTTTGTCTCTTTTCCTCTTTTCTCTCTTTCCTTTATTAAGGTCTTCAATTATTATTTTTATCCTTTTCTTGTTTCTCTTTCTGTTATTTTAATTTTTTATTAGTTGCAATTTCTATTTGTTTAGAGGTGTTTCATTTCTTGTGCTATTTTCTTCCTCTTTCTCAATTGACATTCTTTTTCTTTGCTCATTTGCTTTTGCTTGTGATCTTATTTTTGTCTTTTTTAAAAAAAAATTTCCATACAGAGAGAGAGAGAGAGAGAGAGAGAGAGAGAGAGAGAGAGAGAGAGAGAGAGAGACTCATATGATGATGATGAACTTATAAGGCACTGAGAGGGGGGGTGAATCAATGCAAGTAAAAATAACGCAAATCTGATTAGCAACTTAACTAATTTAAAACTCAATAAGCATAGAAAAGATAACACCAAGTATGCAATCACCACACAAAGCATAAACCACATGACACAAGAATTTATATGTGGAAAAACCAAATAGGAAAAACTATGGTGGGAATAAGTACCCATAAGATCCACTATCTGTAGTATAGAGATCTGACCGATTAAGGTCTACAACACTTGGTTAGGGGCACACCCTGCTAGAAGTGTCTATGCCCGGTTAAAAGCAATACAAAAAGGCCTATGAGGAGCAGCCCTGTTAGGAGCTACCCAAGTAATTGGGATTTGAAAACACAAGCTAATGTGTCACCTGGTTAGAGGATTTAATGATAAGATCTGTTGGGATTTGACTGCACCGTATTAGGAGTGACCTTATGAGAGGATTTTCTCGCTACAACTGTTAGGGAGACAACATGTACAAATGATCTCATTATAACACCTTCTGTGTCTAATAAGATTCACTTCAAAACATTACTTCATCACAAACACACCATCTCTCAACTCCTCAGATCTCCGCACTATCAGAAAATACAATCCTCGTTGATAATTTCCTTCACATACAAGTTCATACTCATAACCATTTTCATACCTCATCACACATCTTAAAAACATCATTAAGCTGGATAGAACCTTGGAACAATTCCCTAGGTTCAATGAATCTAGACAAACTTACAATGTACACTTTGATTAGGTTATCCACCAACATAACTGATCAAAATTTGTGTCGTTTTATCGATCTTGGTGAAATTTATCACTACCGGTTAAATGTGTTTCTTGATCTTTGCCTTGTTGATCAAATCTCATTCATCTGATCAAATATGCTCATGCGGTCATGAAGTTATCTTCATCTGATAGTCATCAACGTTGCTGTAAAACCGCAATCCTTCATCCTTCATGGATTTCATGTACTAGTTGTCGGTGTGAGACTCTGTTAGTCATTTTATAGTTTGAGAACTTATTTACCGGTTTTGATGGAATTGCCTCTATTTACCAGTTGCACTGTATAATATAGATGACACGAAACTATAGTTGCCATCAATTACAACATGCAAAATAGTCATCATACATCAATTTAGCCTCTTTTCATCTACAAACAAGTACCGGTTGCATCAAAATATTACATTACATTACCGGTTGACCAAATGATCAAATGCCAACAACACACACACACACACACACACATGTATACATCTATATATGTGTATATATATGTACATATATACATATAAATATGTATACATCTATATATGTATATATATGTATAAATATATGTATCTATATATTTTTATATGTATGTATACATATACATATACATATACATATACATACACATACACATACAGACACATACACATACACACACACACACATACATATATCTGTGTGTGTGTATTTATACACACATATACATACATACATAGATCTATGTATGTATGCATGTATATGTATTTATGCACACACACACACACACATATATACACACACACACATGTATATATATTTATGTGTGTATATACACACATATGCATATATATTTATGTGTGTGTGTACACACACACACACAAACACAAATTTCTTTTTCTATGTGTGGTAGGATATTTTGTGTTTCTTTCATTTTTTATTTCTTCCCTTTATCTTTCCTCCTTTGATTTCTTATTGCTATTTTTGCAATCAGTTTTTATCTTTTTGTGTTTTGGTGTACTGTTATTCTTGTTTTCTTTCATTATTTTGTTCTTAATTTATTCTTATTGTTATCCTTGGACTTTGTGCCCTTCCCTACCTCCCTCCTCTTTTTATTCATAATCGGGTCTACAACTCACCATTTTTCATCTCCTTGGAATTCTTGTTCATCCTGATGATGAATCATGGAGTGTGATTATAAAAGTTGAAGATAAAAATTGCACACACAATCAAATCTAGAATCAATAAGTGAATATTAGAATGGATTGTGGAAATCTAAATAGGAAGATATGATTGAATTTCCTTCTATGCCTAAGAAAGTTGAATCAAGGCCCCTAGGTAGACAAGAAGTTGAGGAGAGATCATCTAGCTATGAATCTTCAAAATATGAGGAAGAATCTCCAACTCATCTTGTTCAAAGGTCTACAAGGCATAGATAACAACCTCAAAGGTATTCACTTCATGATTGGAGATATATTTTTCTTTGAATACTAACATAGGTGAACCTAACTGTAGAAGAGACATTGGTTATGAATGATACAAAATCTTGAAAGATTGCTATAGATGAAGAAATCACAAATTTAAAATATAATGATATATGGGATCTTATTGCAGGGAGTTGAGCTAGACATTTTCCCCAAATGATGCACCTTTTCAAGAAACCGATGCAATTTTAGCTAACGATCTCATAAGAGGTTATTAAACCATGTTACAAATCCCCACAAGAGGCACTAGACACATTCCAACAATCTCCCTCTGAGCATTATCTGGGTAGATTTGAACCTATGACCTCGCTCTTATAGCACCTAAAGGGAGTTGAGTTAACTATTTTTTTTTCTAAAAGATGTGCCTATTCAATAAACCAATATCATTCTAGTCAAGGATCTCATATGAGGTTATTAAACCATGACACAAATCTCAAGGGAAGATGCTAGATATGTTCCAACACTTGATCCATTTCTTGAAGGATGAAAATGTGTTGGTTGCAAATGCATGTTCAAGAAAATATTGGTTCAAATGTTGGCATTGAGAAGTATAAAGCAAGGTTGGTTGCAGAAGGCTACTCTCAGGTTGAGGATGTTTTTGATTAGGGGAAAAGCAGGTTTTGAGGGGACCCGAAACCCCATACAATAGGTTTTGGAGGGACCTGAAACCCAATAGATTTTACCGGGATCTAGAACCCAACAAAGCAGGCTGCTAAAAGAAATAAACAATGAAAAACCATAGCCAAAATCCAACAAAGATGCCTAAAACCAGCAACAACGAGCATAGTCACGCCATACGCAACAAAGCTATAGCTCCAAACTATAGCACGTAAGAGTAATAATCAAGGGTATAACAAGCACTCCCAGCCAACTTTCAAGGTTTTGAAAGGTACCCCTAACCTTCAATAACAACACCAGATTACAATAGATATTCATACAATTTGAATCTGGCCAGTAGGGGTTTTGAAAGGCTCCCTCAACCTTCAAACTAGGTTTTAAAATGGAACCCAAAACCAACAACCAGGGGTTTTTCCAGACACCCTCAACCTTAAATAATGAGCTCAGAACACCATACACAAGATTTTCCCCAAACCAAAGACAACAAAAAGACCGACTAGGCCCTTTAAAACTAAAGGCAATCGGCCTACCTGTGGGATAAACTAGGAACCCACCACTAGAAAAAGGGGGAATAAAGACCCCAAAAACTAGAAGGAAGGAGGCCAAACCAAGAAATAACAACAAGGAACCAATCCAGGAGACAAGATGGGAGTCTGGGAAAAAGAACTTCCAGACCCACCCAAGGAGACACCTTTGAGAGAAGAAACATGCATCCATAGCCAACAACAAGAGGAGCACCAAAAGTAAAAAATCCCCAAGATTCCATCTCTCCACCTCAATAGGAAATATCTCCACCTCTACAGGATGAAGAATGATGCAGAAAGACAACAACCAACACTCCCCACCAGCAAGCAGAAACCAACCCTTTCCCCTCCACCAAATATCCACCTCCATAGGAAATATGGTCACCTCTAACAGACAAGGAGGGGAAAAGAACAAGATCCAAAAAACCCCTCTCAAAGGCTCACACCAAAGACAACTCTCCACCTCAATAGGAGAGTTGCCCAACAAAGAAGAACCAAAAAAAGAAGCTCCTTCGAAGAACCAGAGCACCAAAGGCCAAAACAACAAAAAATCCTTAGCACAGAAGAAAGGAGAGAACATAAAGAGCCTCTCCATAAGAGATCTGCTAGGGTCCCAGATCTTCCCAAACACCATCCTAGATACTGGCAGGAGAACACCTCCCACCAAAGAAAGAGTAGAAAAAATTCCATTGACAAGAACAACTGCACACCCCTAAAGACCAAAAACAGAGACCACAAAAAACCCATACCAAAATGCTTCCATCACTACTGCAGCCTCCACTCCTTCCTCTGCACCAAACTCATCCACCCACCAATCTAGCAAAGAAGAGCCATGAAGAGCCCCATCATATAGTTGTGGCATGGAAAGTTAAAGGAGGAGGGGGAGGAAATCATCCTCATCTGCAGCACCATGTTCCCCATCTTCTGCAACTCCTTCGCATGAAACCCCTCCCACTCCTGCTCCCGCTCTCCCGCTCTCCATTTCGAAAAAAAATTCAGGTTGAGGATGTTGATTATGGTGAGATATTTCTCTTTGTTGCAAAAATGACATTTTTTAATTTTTTCTTTCTACTGCTATTGCTTATGATTTATAAGTTGAGAAAATGGATGTGAAAACTACTTTCCTTCATGGTGATTTGGAGAAGGATATTTATATGACACATGTAGAGAACTATGTGGTAAAAAGTAAAAGTAATTTGGTTTTTAAATTAAAGAAATATTTGTATGTCCTCAAACAAATTGCTAGGATGTGGTACCAAAAAATTGATTCATATGTGTTGAGTTTGAGATTTGAACATTTTAAATTAGAACATTATGCTTATTATAAATCAGGTAGCTTGTTTCCTAAACATTCAATTATATGTTGATGATATGTTATTCGCTGGTACAAAGAAAGGAATGATTTAAGAACTAAATTCTCAACTTGTATCTAAATTTGAAATGAAAGATATTGTCGTCTCTAGCTAAACACATTGTTGAGATGAAACATAGAAGAGATAGATGAACAAGAAGCTATGGCTAGTCTAGAGTAATTATATGAATTTTATTTTATTGAGGTTTAACGTGCACAATTGTGAACTATTATGTGTTCTTTTTATAGTTGTAACAAACTGATTTGCTTCAGATTGTCCTACATCCCTACTAAATACATAACACATTAGTAGATTGCCTTACCAAAGTGAAGTTGGAAGTTTGATGTATGTTATGGTCTGTGCTAGACTTTAAATTTCCTAGGCAATGGAAATTTTTTCCACATATATATGTAATCCTAGTAGAGTTCATTAGGATGCAGTTAAAAGAGTCTTGAAATATTTGTAGGGTACCTTAGATTATTCCTTGTGTTATCATGGTAATTTGATAGGAGATGAGCTTTACCTTGATACTAAATTATGTGGATACAAACTAGGCAAGTAATGTTGATTATAGACGATCCACCACTTCTTATTTGTTTACTTTATTTGGTGGTGCAATAAATGTATGAGTAAGCGATAAGTTGAACTGTTGATTTGTCCACTATTTTAGCTGAGTCTATGGTAGCTACTCATACTTGTAAAGAAGTCATTCAACTTAAGAGATTGTGTTTAGTTATTGGAATGAAATAGTGTAGTGACAGTTTATTGTGATAGTTATATTATGAACTAGCTACCTAAGAACCCATCATTTTATGCTAGGACCAAGAATATTGATGTACAATACCATTTTGTTAGAGATATGGTCAAGGATGTCAAAACAAAGTTGGTTAAGGTAGATAATTTGATGAATGTTACAATTTTTTAACTAAGGTTGTGAGCATAAAGAAGTTTAGATGGTGTTCAGAGTCTATGGGCCTAATGGCACCTATCAATTAAACCACGATGCAAATACTCCCTTTTCTCTTATAAGGTATTTGAAAAGTGGGATAATGTTAGTAAATTATGTCTCAACCTAGCAATTACATAAGATTACTATTTATAGTAAGTTTACCTTTGAGCATGGATTGGTCCAAAATTTTCTCCACAGTATTGTATTGGCTAAATAAGCATGTTGGTAAATTTTTTTTGCAAGATCATGTTTGTATTTAAAGATATTAAAAATTTTATTATTGAAAGTTTTAAAGTTAATTTTGAAGGCCTTATAGGCATTTTTTGGGCACGAAAGTGATCATAAATAGTGTATCTAGTTATAGCTTTATATAATACTTCACGAGCTTTTTAGTGTTTTAAATAGTTCATCAATCAGACTCCTAGATCAAAACTCATGTTATTTGAAAGTTGGATCTCCTAAAATGGGAAATATAAAAATGTGTTGGTCACATAAGTAATCTATAAAATGGAGTTACTCATGTTGGAGTGTGTTTTGACACATCGTAGGGTATTTTTGAGTAGAGATAAGTTGGGCATCACTTTTTGGGTGGTTTTAGCTCATGGTTTTGTAATACGTTTGATGGTTTTATGTATTGTATCTCCTACATATTATGTGTGTGAGATGGAAATTATGTGTTAGAGTCTTATAGTTATTGAGTTACTTCTAGATCTCTGGTTTGTCATACTCATATGAGAAGCTTACTTTGAAAGTATATTGTATTATTTTTTTGATTTCTAAATAATATATTGGGAGACTTTTGGAGTGTGAGGTTTTTCTCCTCAAAGGGTTATCTCCATTTAAGTCACTGTGTTGTGGTATGCATGCTATTCATGTTTATTTTTGTTACGTTTTGATAACTATTTAAAGATCTAATTTTTTTGCATAACCCTCCTCTCAAGGTTAGTATAGGAAGTTTTTCAACTACCTTAACTTCCTTTCACATCCATCCATTATCCATGAATCATGTGACATCATAATCACACCAAGTTATCATGAGACATCATCATCAATCATGTGCTCTCATAAAATCTAAAATCATCTAACCTATACATACAAGTGATATCAATCAATATGTCCAATCATAATCCATCATGATTTCTATGTCAATGGAACACATATCATTTATATTAAGTTACTTTTCATCCATAATGACACATCTTCTCATCTTATAGGTTGCCTTTTTAAGAGACCCACAGGCCCCATTTAGTTTATAGGCCACTTGAGTGGGAATCACCTACATCATCATCCATATTATTCTAAATGACCAAGACAATCTCTCATTTAATCTCATCCATAATGATACATCTTCTCATCTTCCCTTGTCTTTTAAACAAACCACTAGGCCGTATTTATTTTATAGGCGAGCTTGAGGGGGAATCACCTACATAATCATCCGTATTCTTCTTAGTGATCAAGTCAATCTCTCATTGAAGCTCCACTTCATCTTACTTTTAATTCTTCTTTAGCCAGAGCCACTCCTCTTAATTGTGGTATTGTACCAAAGAGGGGGAAAATGTAGACATGTAAATTAATCATAGTAAAACTTTAACCAAAATCAACTAAATTATTTAGTTAGTCTAGCCCACTCAATGTATATCACACCTAATTAAATAATATTATTGTTTGATTATTCATTTCACTCACACATTATTGAATAATTTTATTATTTTATTATCTTGTTTCCACCTCACATGGCTAAAACATTAAATAATTTTATTATTTAACTAGGCTATTTTCCTCCACCATTTCTAATCACAAAAGAGCCAATAATTACATTTCTCTCCTAAATTCTTATGATTGCAATAAATTATTTTTTTAGTAAATACAATTTTAGCCTTTTATTTTAAACAAAACTTAGCTATGACCCTTCAATCTATTCTCAATCATAGAAAAATACTCTCCTTCATTCTCTACTATTGATCTTCTAATTAAATCTCCACCATTCATCCTTCTTACCAAAAATCTAAAAATTGACACACTATCCTATGCAAAAATATCATCCAATTTTATGCTTATTACATGTTATCAAAATAGATAATTTTTTAGCAAAGACCATCCACATACCATATCACAATTTAGTCATTAGAGGAAATCTACTTTATAATGGAGTTTTATTGTAATATTTACTTTTCCAGCATAGTTGTTTAACTTTTTTTTGTGCTCAATCTAAGGTTTGTGGTAGATTAGACTAGGGAGCTTTTCATTTTCATTTGTTTCCTAGTTTATAATTTTAAATTATTTCTTACACAAGGTATATATAAAATGAAATAAAAAATTGCCTCACATAAGGGAAATACATAAACCATACCTTGAACATGCAAGGAAAATGGTAAGAAGTTGTAATTTGGTGATATGTAGTTCTATTACCACCGCATTAGATCTCACAAAAATTTCAAATGCCATGCATAATAGTTCTCTTTTTTTCCCTGCTAAACACATCAAAATTTGACTTTATTAAGAATGTTCATCAAGAAGTGCAATGCCTCAACACCAACATCATGAAAAATAACACTTTGGAGGAATGCAAGTGCCTCTTCCACATGAAGTATTTGGTGAATGAACAACTTCCCATGTTGTCACTAGTAGTGACAATCAAAAGATCATCATCACATGTGATGTAGTAAGGAAGGCACCTAGGCATATTTACTACCACACATCCAGATTCCTACCCATTTTAATGGTTGCATGATAATATGAAACTTTGAAAGGTAATTTAACAATGCACTTTCAAGTATGCACTTAAGATTATGCATCTAGAACCATTTGTAATCCCTCTCATGTTTTCTTTCTAAATGTTTTATTTTGGACTAGTCTCTATATACACCTGAATATTTATTTTAGGATTCTTCACATCACCATTCTTTTTTTTATTGATGTTAACATTGGGTGCACTATACAAAATATTTATAGTAGTGACATTATGATGATTATCTTTCTATTGATTATGCACATGTGACTATGTTCATGATTATGATGTGGTTCCCCATTCAAGGATTGTACATGTGCTTTTGCTATGATGCATATGCATAGTTATAATGAATATGCATTAAATGGTTTCAAGTGACAAACTCATTAGTGTAGTTTACCAAGAAAGATAATTACAACTTAATCATTTGTGGATGGCAAGTTTTATTCCTTGTTTTAATCGGTTGGTTTCCTGTTGATGGATTTGAAATAATCCACATTGATTTACCTTTTCTATAGTCAACATACCTGTAGTCTAGTAGATATACTAGTTGGTCAACCCATGCTCATAAGTCAAATCGACAATTTATTTCCGATGGAGTCTTCTTGGGTTGCATCAGAATTTGTAGGGATTTCTACATATTTATTAGTGTGATTGGACATTTTCTATTGGTTTATGACTCACCCTATTATCAGGCACATTAATATTTGGTAGTGATAAATTTTATTTTGAGGATCATGACATTGATCTCCTGCACCCTTCTCATGACATTGCTTTTTATTTGAGTGAGCGCTATTGGTTTTGGAGTTTTTTTTCCTTCCATTCTTTCCATGATTGACGTTTATCTCATTTACTAGTAGTTTATGATTTTTTTGTTGTTGTTTTCATTTTGTGTGGCTCGCCTCTTAACTAAGTTGTATAGTGCATATTCATTTTCCATTTTTGGCTCCACACTCTTTTTGAACTTCTATACATTGGTGGGTGTTCTTTGTGCAAATGTTGCCTCTCTAGTATTTCATTTTTGTAGATAGGTTCTTCTCAGAATGACTCATTTTTTGGCATGTGTAATCTTCAACACACCCATTTCACTTTGGTTGATAGTGATATTTTTGTCTTGATCTATATATTGATCATGTAGAGCATTAGAGTTGATCTTTCTTTGTTGTTTGTTTTACCTATGGGCATTACTGGACAACTAGGACACTACAAGCAATTTTAATGTGAGAGATCTGTGAACTAGCTTTTTGTCATTAGATAATACATGCTCTTGTTATATATTATATATTAGATGAGCATCTCAATCTGTATCTCTTTCCAAAGCGGGTTCCTCTCTTCTTGGGCACACAACTCCATGAGTTATTAGTTTTTGTAATTTACATGATAGTTTATTATTGGAATCAACTTCTATTTATTGTAGACTATAATTACTTGTTGGTGGATTTGTTTTATGTGCATGATATTTTGATCGATGGGTTTCTCGTTTACACAATAGAAGCATTTTAGTGTCCAATGAAGTGGGCTCATTTGTAATGGTATTGGGTGTTACAATTTGTGGTTCATGACACGTTTCTTCTCTTTGAGACATTTAATGTGATTGTCAATCCTACTTTCTTACCCTTATTCCATTATCAACAACATATATTTTGGGTTGGCACTTGTGCCAAAACCCTCAGATCATCATTAGGATTTTGACTAGTTATTCACTTCTCATTTGATGATTGAATTAACATCTTAAGCACCAAGCATATTGTTTGTTATTTATTTATGGTCATACCACTTTCATTATTGAGGTTGTGTCATTTGCACAGGTCTTTGTTTGGCTAAGGAGTTACTCATCTCGATCATTTTTTTTTGCCAAGATTCCTTGTGCTTCTCTTGTTTGGTGGTTTAAAGTTTTCACCCTTTAATTTATTCTCTTGGTGGTTGCGGCTTGTACCAAGGTGTTTTTATCGTGTTCAATCCATTGGTTGGAGCTTCTATTTTTGGCTAAAAATTTATCATTGGCTATTTGGCATTTTAAGAGTGGCTCGACATTGGTTTTTATGTGACAAAGAAGTGAGAACACCAAGTCAAACCATCTACAATGCCCATGGATTGAGAACACCACGCCTTCAGTGATGGGATGTCCATTTGCTTTTTAGGTGTTAAGCATGGTTTTTTTAGTCCATCTATAGGTTGTGTCATGGAAATTTTGAAGAATATGTTACTACATTATTGCAATATTGAAATTACAATATTGCCATATTACACAATTGCAGTATTAGTAACACATATTTGCATGACATGCAATATTGAAGTTGCATTATTGCACTATTGCAGTAGTGCACTATTGATAGTAGATAATTACCAAAATGCAACATTCAAAACATATTATATGCACTATTATAGTATTGGTAAATCATAATTGCACTATTGATTTCAATTGTACATATGGTCATTTTTGCATAAACCATTAAAAAAAAAAAGATGGATACATTGTCCACTGTCCACTGTATAAATTATTTGGACCAAAACAAAAATAGTCATGATAATTGCAATTGATGCCACTCACATCAAGTACTATAGGTCTTAGAACCAAAAAAACAAAGATCGATCCATTGTCCATTGTCCATGGTATATATCATGCAAACCAAATAGGAAAAGGAGCAATAGGTGATGCAGTTTGGACCCTTGGGGATGCAATGGGAACCATTTTCTTAGCCCCTAATGTTGGTAGTTGAGTGCTAGTCACTTGGCTTGGGGTTGGACTACCATATCTACTGCTACTGTGTTGACTTGGATATGATGTGTAATATGCACTTCTCATAATTGGTAGTGGTATGCTTGCAACAAAACTCATAGGAGCAGATAAGTCAAGGGGTAATGAGCTAGCTAGAGAGTTTGTTGCATTTGTAAAGTTGGGTAGGCATATGTTAATAAAATCCCTCAATATAGGATGGTTTGCGAGCAAGGGAGTGGTTGGAGTTGATGTAGAGGTTAACCACCTTTTCATTGCCAAAACCCTTGCCTTATTGTGGATGGCCCTTTCCTCCGCCTCTTGTTCTTTGAGTGCCTTGTCTTGCACTTTCCTGGCCTCCTTCTCCCTCTTCTGCTACTCTCTTTTCTTATCCTTTTCTTGATGTGCAATTTCCCTTTTGATTCTATCATGTTCCTTCTTTTCCTTTGCCAATAGATTAGTTGCATTATTCTACTTGGTTTGTTCTTTCTTTCAGATTTTGGTTTCCTCAATGTCTTTCTTCTTCTACTCCTCTACCATTGCAAGGTTTAAGTAGTCATATGATGTGAGTAGCCAAGATTAGCGTCTCAATCAGATACCTTTATAAACCCCCTTTTGACGCTTTTGGCTAACAATGTGCACAAGAAGTTTTAAGAATATGTTGATTAATGATTATTATTGAGAAGTTTGCATGTCATTACCTTGGGAGGCTATGTTGGCATCCACATCATTGGCACACACTTTTATTTCTTGTGTACATTCTACATCAAATACACAATCAACATAGTAATGCACCACCTCACATGGTAGGGTTGGTTGTGGTGAGGGGAAACTAAAAGTCCCTTGCTCATCTTGGCCCTCAATGTCAATACCTAGTTTGATGGAACTTTCTACTACCCAAGTAGGTGGTATTGGCTAAGAGGGAAGACTAAGACCATCCCCAATATTTTTCACCTGAATTTCCACCATTTGTTGAGGGGGTTCATTAGTGTCTATTTCTATATCTGATTTAGATTGGGTGTTGTGAGCAATGTTTTCTGCAACCTCTTCAGTTGACACAACAATGCCTAATAGGCTAAGCATGTTTTGCACTGCAGAAGCCTACTCACCATCATTTATTTCGAATGTGGTATTGGGTTGCATGTCCTCAATGAGTGCAAGGGGGTCGAGGGGCCTTATTCCAGTCCTCTTGAATCCCGCTTTTATGTTTGAGACCGTCAGTGATTTTGACAATAATTTGCTACCTAGCTCAGCAAGTTCTACCCTCCAGATTTCTAAATTGGGGTATCTTTCTAACCATGATGGACATTCATGTTTGAAGTATGTCTTGAAAGGAGAAAAGACACTGACATCTAGGGGATGAAGTATATGAGATGTGTGAGCGGGAAATGTCAGTAGATTAATGCCTAGAATTTTAGCCTATTGGATTGTTGCAAGTGCAACATGACTACCATGACCATCGAAGATGAGCAAGTTCCTGTTAGTGGTCGAGACACCCCTTGGCATAGACCATGAAAAATGGTAAAGCCAATTGAGGAAGAGCTCCTTTGTCATCCAAGCATGTGGTTGAGCTGCAATGCAAGTACCTGGTTCACACTTAGATATGTATTTTTGTAACTGTCAATTCCCCTTAAATAGTACACAAAGTAAGTTATGGATGTCTACACTTAAACCCTAACCACCAAGACTTACATAGAAGCTCGTTCTTGAAAGGGTTCGGTCTAGTTTCACAAATTTGAATGACCTCTACCTTCAAATTGACAATCTCCATTCCATGTCCAACTGATGTCATCTCCTTGCACCATTCAACTATTAGGTCCTCTTCATGAGGGGTGAGGATTTTTGGAGGATCTTTCTTAGAGGTGGTTATGAGACCACCCAGCCATTTGGAGAGTGTGGTTGTTAGGATGCCCCATTTTTTAGATGCTGCCTTAACAAACATGTCATTGTCCTCGACATCTTTGAGTGCCCCTTTCTTGTCTTTCACATATCACTACTTCTATGGAAACGTAACTATGGGAGGCCTCTGAGATGAAATATACTCTCCCTGAGATGGAGTTGCCTCCTCAGCTGGTGCTAGAGGCTGCAGGGTAGTCACAATTGGGTCGACATCTTCAGTGGATGGGGGGAACCAGACTCCTCTTTTATGGCTTGGCCATCTTGTTGATGCTCTTTTCTTTACAGCAGGCTTCATCCTCCAATCTTCTTGCATTTGCAGATAGGTCATATAATCAGGATGTGGATGAAGGATGTGAACAAATCATGAGGATGTAAAACAAACAAGGATTGGAAAGGCAAATAAACCATGAGGTTGTGAAGCAGTAAGGGTTATAAATACTATAAAGGAAACAATATAACACAAATGAAAATAGTGGAATGAATGTGTAAACATGATAATAGTAAGGGATGAAATAGAGAAGGAATGTGTAAATTGGTAGATGAAACAATGGTACATGAAAGGAATGTGTATGAGAGAACATCAAAACTTGAAAATAGATAGGTTTTTAAAAAATGATTAAAAGGGTTTGTGAAAGTTGAAAACAGTAAGGGTTTCTACAAATCACATACATAGGATTCAATAGAAATGAGAACAGAAAACAATAACGTTGAAACTTGAAAACAAAAAATGTAAAATCACATACATAGGATTCAGTATAAATGAAACAGTGAAGGTTAGATGCAATAAATAATACAATGCAGTGTTAAGATAATGAAGGTCATAGACTAGACCCTTGAAGGGAACAAAATTAATTTGTAAGTATTGGGTGAAGGGATCTAAATAAAACATAAGGATGTGAAACAGTAAGGGTAAGCATAAATTGAACAGGAAAATAAATTGAGGGAAACAATAAAAAATGAAATGAACATGTAGGAAAGCACATATGTAACTTGAAAACAGAGAGGGTTTACATAAATGAATATAAGGGTTTTTAAAAATTGAAAGGACTAAGGGTTTGTAAACAATGTGAGGGTTTGTAAAATTGAAAAAGCAAATGAAGAGGAAGGAAACAATATCTGTAACTCGAAAACATATAGGATTTACATAAATGAATATAAGGGTTTGTAAAAATTGAAAGCAGTAAGGGTTTGTAAACAATGTGAGGGCTTGTAAAACTAAAAAGCAAGTGAAGAGGAAGGAAACAATATATGTAACTTAAAAATAGATAGGGTTTACATAAATGAATATAAGGGTTTGTAAAATTTAAAAGTAGTAAGGGTTTGTAAACAATGTGAGGGTTTGTAAAACTGAAAAAGAAAATGAAGAGGAAGGAAACAATTGAACATGAAATGAACATGAAAACATGAAATACTATAAAACAAAAAGTAATGGATGAAGGGAACTAGATAGAGCAAAAGGAAATGAAGCAAAAACTCAACCACGATAATGTAAAACAGTAAGAGCATATATAAATTGGAAGATAACAAATAAGAGCATCTAAAACAGTAAGGTGGAAGATGGGGTTTAACAATAAGAGCAGTTATAAATTGAAATAAAATAAATACTTGGATGCTTGTTGTGTCTTCTTGGAATTCTTTGATGCCTTCTATGTCTTCCTTCTCCTATTCAATTCCTTATGTGTCTTCTTTATGAATCAGTGATATTATTTCATTTCTCTTTGATATGATTTAAATGCAATACTTGTTCTTGTGGCCTCTTTTATGTTTGTACTTTTACCATTTCAAATTTTGAATCTGGATTGCATTTGCACTGCCCATTTGATATTGCCATTTATGTCTGAGTTGATTAGTTTTTAATGGAAAATGGTGGCCTTACACAATTTTATTGTGGATGCAGGTGGGAGAGGTGGTGAAGTGACCAGTAGATGTGTAGTGAGGTGACTAGTTGGTGTGTTGGAAAGCTAGACCCATGGGACAAAGGACCCAAAAAAGTGTGGCCTTGGACATCTTATTGTAGGAATACATGGTCTTAGCTAGAGGGTGTAGTTACCAATGGTGGCCCTCTTTTGGGTCAAGGGTTGTTTACGTGGAAGTCTATTTTTGGGACTTTTGTTTGTAAGTACGATGATATCCTTAGATGATCGTAAATATTATCCTTACATTTTGTTCATGTGGGCATGCATAAGTTCTACATAGGGCCCACTGTTATGCACGCCAGTATCTATTATTTCTATGAACATCTGGTGAACAATTTGGTCATACTTGTTTGAATCATATGTTTGATACTTAATGTTTTCATTTAATATATATATTTCTATCAAATTTTAACTAAAATATGGCCAAATTTAGGTTGATTCATTTGTGGGTTTAAAAAATTTGAATATTAGTACAAATCTGGATGCGTACTGGGTGGTCAAGTGCGCCTCAGTGGGTCCCTAACCACCCAAATAATATAGCACGTAAAGGACCCCGTGCACATATTGGGGTCTCTCCCCTATACTTCTACAGTCGATTTAGGGTTTGACATTCGCAAGGAGAAATTTGCATCAGTGGGCCCGTGTAGCATGACTTTGAGTATTTTGTGTGGGGATATATCCCACATTGGTCATGGGCAGGTTCTACTAGTATTCAATATGTCTTGATGCTGCTAGTTGTTAAAGTGTGTAGGCTTGTGGTGCATGGAGTTGATGTGTCTCGAGATTATTTATGGATATGCATATTGGGGGTGGCATGCAAAGCCGCCATCGAACACTTACATCCCATCAATTCCACTTTCGAATTCATCACCACCAAGAGTGATGATCCTTTTTGCCTCAACTATTGAGCACTAGGTCACATGGGTGACCAAGCCCTAGGCCCCATGTGCTAAAGTGGGGTGAGTCCTTTTTTACCACTTTTGGGCTCCGTATAGCCAATTTTTTTCAAATTGTCAAAACTTTGGTATACAAGGTAAATTTTTGGCAACAAGATATCATCAAAAAAGTGGCTATATGCACTATCTAGTGGTATAGTTATTTTTATCATTTTTTTTTACTATAGGTGCATTTTGTGGCCCATGAAAATTAGTGTTGCATTTTGGGCTTGTGAGCTCATAAATTTTGATTAGTTTCATGTTTCTCATGATTCTTGTGGTACTGGAAAGGTCTTTTAGAGCACTTTCAGCCTATCCATACACATTTTCCAGATTTTGCCCCAAGTACAATTAGTTCAAGATTTTGTGTTTTGACACTCTAGTTAATTGCTTAGTTGTTTTGACACTCAACAACTTTTTGTTGTGTGATTTGGCATCATTTTGGCTGCATCATATGTATATACAGTATTTTTGTCCTTATAGACCAATTTGAGAATATTTTGGAAGCACTTTCTTTTGTAGACACTTTGACATATGTGTCACATCTTGTTCATATTTTGGGGGGCTTGTACACAAATTTGTCATTATTATGTTCACATTATATTATAAAGTGTCATGAGGGTTACGTAGTGCCTTTGTTCTTTTCCCATCATGACTTTGTCAAGTGAGCATCCCTCCACGAGAAAAAAATGATATTTAGTGCACACCATTTTTTTAGTTGTAGGTACTCCCTTTTGGTTACTTTAGATGTTGTATCATCTCCTTCATATATTTCTTAGTGACATAAGTTTTAGTGGACTTGTCATGGCTCTCCCTAGTCAACATTATGGGAGGGTATCATATTTTTTATGCTAATACTTCCTTGGTTTTGCTTGGAGTTAGTTGAGACACTCTTGCATTCCTATTTTGTAGAGGCATCATTTTATCCTCAACTGATCATGGTTGTTCAAACTATTGCACCTATATTTTCAACTTTATTGTTTGAGTAGTGATTATGATATTACTCATGCAACTTCATTAGTTGAGTAGTGGTGTTAGGGTCACTTGTGCAAATTCATGTGCCATTTATATTTTTTATTAGATTGATTGATGTTTTATAGTTGTTTCCGCTTGATCATTGTTCAAGTAGTGTTGTTTGTGGAGATCATGTAGATTGTTGTCTTTTTTATCCTAATCATCATGTTTTTTTAGAGGAGTTCTTCAATTACAATGCCATATCAATCTTTATTCGATAGATCTCTATGGCTTCTTTGTGCCTCAATGTTGTTATTCATATTCCTATTTTGGGACATTGTTTTGAAGGCTTCTTAGTCCTTCATGTTATCTCTTTTGGAGAGGATTTTTCCCCCACAAGGTTTCTCTCCCATTCTCCATTTGTGAGTGATTGCATTGCATTTTAGCTGTTCATGGGTACCTAATATGACTTTATTGTTGGGACCCATTTTCTAGATCCCATATTGCATAGTAGTCTCCTTAAGTTATCGTTAAGGTGGGGTATTGGTGTAGGATTAAGTGCCACTTAGGCAACCAATATTTACATGATTGCATATTAGTTATGAATTTAATAATGTTTAGGTGCATTTAATTTTTCAATTGAGGTAGTTACTTGTTGGTTTTCTCGTACCTCATCATGCCCTATTACATATTCAAGTATTTGTATATTGTAAAATATCTCAATTCATTTTCTCTTTTGTGAAATAGAATTCATTTGTGTTGCTTCTCTCTATCATTGTGAAGGTTTATTTAGTTTGTAGATTGTTTCCTGGGTGCTCCAACAACATTTTTGATACCCATTGTACTCAGTTTGAGTATGATTTCCTATTATTTTACTCAGTAAAATACACCAAATACTAGATAGTTCCTATTATTCCAATAACACATACCCTATGCGATACCCAGTAATGAGTGTTTGAATGTTTTATGTACATTCAAATCTTTCACAAATTTTTATTGGCAATAAGATTTTATGGGTTTAAATCATAAATTATTCTACAGTGAAAATATGGTTATAAGTGAGTGAAAATATGGTTTTAAGTGAATGTTTAGTGTTTGGGAAAGCTAGGCTAATTGAAATCAATTGGGAATTAAGAGAATCATTTTATTTATTTTATTTTATATAAAACTGGGCTTTGAGTTGGATGGAAAAGGTGGGTTTATTTTTGTACGTAGCATTTTTGGAAGAGCAGAAATGGAGAATAGAGAAAATTGTCTTTAGCTAAAGTCTTAAAATTGAGACTTTGAACCCATTTGAACTCAATTTTGCATGAGAACAGATACATTTAGATAGGAATTACGAAGGGTAGTCATGTGTGCGAGTATTTGTAGATCCTTTGGTTGCATTTAAAGGTCTTTCTGCCTGTGATTCTTGCTCAAATTGAAGGCATTGTGCTTATTCTTCATTTATGCTCATTTTTAATTGATTTGAAAGGTTAGTTTAGGATTGGCAAGGCATTGCTATTCTACCTTACTTTTTATTTTATTTGATATTAATGCATAATTATTTATTTGATTTATATAAATTTTACATAGAACGTGGTTAACATGCTAGATTTTCTAGGGGTGGTTAAAAGTGAATTTTATGTCATGAAGGGAGTGTTAGGTACCTCAGAAGGCATAATTATTTATTTGATTTATATAAATTTTACATAGAACGTGGTTAACATGCTAGATTTTCTAGGGGTGGTTAAAAGTGAATTTTATGTCATGAAGGGGGTGTTAGGTACCTTGCTTCCAATAGGGTATGTTTATATTTTTAAAATATTAGTTTTCAATTTTTGGTGAAATTTAAAGCTATGGTAATGGAGCCTCCATGAAATTTTTGGTTTTTCTATGTTTTGAGAAAAATGAAAAATGGAAAACTATGATGGCGCTGGATGATTTATAGTATGGGAAATATGGTGATACACATCATAGATTGTGACAAGAAATTTGTTGGAATTATGTTGTGTAAAATGTGATGAAAACATGAAATTACGCATAGTATTATTTTGGAAAAATTATGCATTGCTTTGGTGTTGGGAAAACTTGTACCTTGTGTTAGTCTTATGCCATGTTCATTGGAGGATGTGATGAAATAGGGTCTAGATATTAGAGAGGGTCAAGGGAGTGGCTCCCAATGTGTCCTCAACCTAGAGTGGCTTGTAGGCTTGATCACAGGGAAGTCATTTAATCAAGTAAAAAATAATGAAACATGGGTAAACAAGTTAATCAAGATAATGTATGCCTACCCTCATGCATCAAGTTCTCGTAAATGCCATAGATGATTGGTGAAAGACATTACTTCTTGTGGATCAATGGAATTGTATGATTAAGTGTCATTGTCTATATAAGAAGGTACTAGATTCCACATGATTCCATCTATTTGAGAAGATGTGATGACACTCCCTAACTAGATCTCTAGCATCTAATCCTAGTGTAGTTTTAGTAACATTAAAAAGATGATTCATGCCTTTCTATGTTGGTATTGTGTGCATCTCGTATACGAATGTCATGTACTCTCCAAGTATGATGTGAGTGTACGTCCTTCTCCTTGTGTGAGCTTGTGTTTGGGTTGTGTGATCATCTCCTAGCATACTAGGGAGAAAATTCAGGTTTCACATGGTTGGGTGGCATAAAAACCTATTTTGGGGATCAAAGGAACATGAATGGGAGATGACACTAATCTCCTTTATTCTTCATTTCTCTTATGCAATTATAATGGTTTGTCTTAAAGAAAATCATATATTCAAGGACATTTGATTCGATGTGATGTAACTATAATAATGACTATTGAACCTCTCTTACATAGAGTATGTAATTGAAAATGAATGATAATGGATAATTAAAAGAGGTTACATAACTTGGTGTTGGTATCGAGGATGATGGAATTGTACTTCAATTTTATTATTGAATGTTGCAAAGGCAAAATAAAATTAGGAATATTTAATTTGGGATTAAAAATAACTTCCGTATTGCAATAGTAAACCCTCCCTAACCCCTAAAAATGAGTGAAATTGTTAAAAAATTATAAGTGTTTCAAGCTTTATTTATCAAGCCTTAACTTCTGAGTGTTTAGGGCTTTGTTGATCAAGCCTTTATTTCTAAGTGTTTCAAGCTTTGTTGATCAAACCTTTACCTTATGGTCTTTGTTAAATTTGCGAAAGGGGTAAGCCTCATCACTAAGCCCCAATCACTGATGGTCCTTTGAAAGCATCAATGTTCTCTAAGGTTGTAAAGCATCAAAGCTTGATGGTTAAGCTTCCCTCTTGGTACAAGGAAAGGCTTATTACGAATCCCCAAACCTTGAAGTGTATCTTAGAGGCCTTGTTTTATCTTGAGTTATTAGGCTTTCCGCATTAGGATTACACTCTTTAGTTTTGGCTAACTTATGAAATGAGTAAGTTGAAACCTCAACACTTTATCCCAAATAAGTCCTCCTTTGAACTTCAAAATTTTTGAGTTCATCGAGCTTCAAACTTCAATCTTTTTCCTTTTTGTTTACATCCTCGCCAGTTAATGGGTGACCCAGAACCCTAATCTTTGAAACCTTCATTTGATTCATTGGTCTTTGGGTTTTGAAACTTCTCTTTTCCAAGTTCCTTTATTCATGAAAGAGGTAAGGAGAAACACCAATATTTGAACCCTAACAAGGAGACTGATCGTATCCAAACTAGTGCTAATATTTACCCCATCTTAGATGAGTCATAAATTTCAGCCCAATGGTTAAAAATAAACTTCTTTATATCACTAAAAAAGTTCAAAGAGATCTATAACAAGTCCCTTTGAACCTTTCCCATGGCAACAATTTTAAAGGACCAATGAATGTTTAGACCCCAAATTTCATCTCATCTCGAAGACCTCCAAAATTGTAATTTTTTGACATAAAAATACCAAGAAGATTAAACTCTCAATATATCCCATCTCCTTGCTATACAACCTTTTTGAAGGCCAATCTTAGATGTTTAAGACATCGTTGGTTGTGCTAGTGGATTATAGGTTGATAATCACCTCACCCCAACCTTGTGTCGGGATACAACCATTGGTCTATACCTGATCACCCTTGGTCATTTTTATCTCCCCCTTGATGGTTTTTTTATGGTTGAGTTTCCCTAAAACAGTTAGTCTTTTTCTAGTACCAATATGCTTATGCATTGGTGGAGATTTTATCTCATCTTACCTTCATTTCATTGCATTATATGCAACATTTTTGTGCATGTCATAATGCAAGTGTTTCATGATGTCATCATATCGATGGTGTCACAATTTATTTTTGTTATTATTTCCAAAAAAAATGCCAGGTTTTGCCTTGGTCATTCATATGGGGCATTACATCGTCACCTATAATGTCTTGATTCTAGAAGGTGAAATATTATTTGGAAGACCATGTGTGTATGATTGAGATGTTATTGACACTCTAAACTATAATAGTATATAATAGACGTTGGAAAATGACACTTTAACCTCCACAAGTCTATTTCAAAAGAAAAAACAGTCTTTATCCCTGCTAAAAAATAATTATAAGATCAATAATCACATGCAAAAGTTGACGACTCTCATTATTTACACAAAGGCACCTACGTACGCAAGCCCATAAAAAATAACAATGCACACAAATTGAAATAGTATGAAGATATTTTTAAATAATGAAAGGGTTTTCAATATATTATTTACTACAACACTAAACCTATTTGGTTCTTGAACATCCTCTCCAAAATAGATCTTTTTATCACATGTCCACTTGTGAGAATGATAACATTTGATGCCAAATCCAAGAGCTAATAAATCAAGGTAATAATTGACTTAGCTCTTTGCCATGTGATGGCTCAATAGTCCTTATGCCTAAGAAAAACAATTGAAACCTATGTATGTGATTATAATGCGCTTGACAAGGTCACCATGTAAGAAATAAAGAACCTCTAACACGCATTTAAGACTTGAAGAACCAACTTCAAGGTGCTAAACACTTCACCAATGACATGAAACTTTTCTCTCGATGCAAAAAAAAAATTATTTTTCCGTGAAATAACCCTTTAGTATAAAAAAGGGAGATACAAAATAAAGGTAATTATGACCTTTTATTTTTAAGGGGAATTAATTAAGAATATCGATATAAATCCTTTTTGATGGGGAGGAATAAATATGCTTATCAAATAATTATTAAAAGACAAACTTTGTGAAAGGTTGTGATGGCATTGAAACTACCCCTTATAGGATTATATAAAGCATTTATGTGAGTATTGAGATGGCTCACTAAAGGAGGAAGGCGTAGGTATTTGAGAAGGGCATATAAAGTATGTCCAACTAAGGGTACATAATACACATGGGGTCTTGGCCATGGCTTGAAGTTGAGTGTTATATTTGTTGAGCGTGTTTTATATTTGTTTTGAATAAGAACTATTCCTTCCACAAAGTGTCATATCTTCTTAGGTCGAGAGTGGACAATACAAGTAATTTGATTCATATAATTATTAAACATATTGTCATAGAAAATATTTAGAATTATATAGGTTACAATGATTCTAAACAAATTCTCTAGACACTATTTATTGTAGTATGTTAATATTCACATTCTTGGGTCGTGTAACTTTTTTATTAATAATGGTGAATATATTGTGTTAAAGTATTAAACATTAATTTTGATAAATACCTATTTTGTGCATTTCCTCTTAATTTTAAACACTTTATTATCTCTAAACTTGGATATTAACATTAGTGCATCCACTATGGTACTAAATTAAATCTAATATATACAACGTTTCCTTCAAAGAAAAATAGCATTACAAGCAACTTTGACCTCAAATTAGGATATCATCTATTATCAACTCAAAGTAAATATATTTAAAATATAATTTTTAAAATTTTAAAAGGCTATATAGATTGATAGATATTCCCTTAAGCTCAACCAAAACCCTAGCCTCATTCATGCACTTGCCGATTGACATCTTGTAACTCTTCAACAACTCTTTTATCATCTACATGGATGAAATTCTCATACATACTAGATACATCATGCTAACACAAAATAAAAGCCAACCTTGACAAGTTCACTTCTTACACCACACAAATTTAAAACCAATGCTATATCATCTACCACTTTAGTACATATTTATACCTAAAAAAACATTATTAACTTGCATTTGGGAAACAATATATGATTTCATGATATTAAACAAATCCCACATACTTTCTAACTTATACTAGATGCTCATAATTATCTATTATCGCATATCATAGTAATTCAATCAAATTGCACACATTGAAACATTGTTTTTATGGACACTTGCATAATAGAATTCTTAAACTTGGATCAATTAGTGCCCCTCTACAACATTTAATCTTACAGTGTCTAATATTGAATTGTAACAAACAAAAAAATTTTAAAATACAAAATTTAATTAACTTTTCCTCAACAAGAGAATAAAATCATGTATAAGTACATGTTCAGTTGAAATTGAAATCGTTTGAACTAACATATCTGAAATTAACTAACCTTTTCAAAAAAAAGGAATCAATAACAAACATCTTTTAATTTTGATAATCTAAAGAAGTTAGAGAGAGAGAGAGAGAGAGAGAGAGAGAGAGAGAGAGAGAGAGAGAGAGAGAGAGAGAGAGAGAGTTAAGAGATTACAAAATTTAATCTTTATGTCGACAAAAGAATATCATAGAACAGAAGGGGGAGGGAGAGCATCATCAAGGGCTTTTTCGCCCAACTATCAACCTAAGTCCTTTGTGCCTCTTCCTACTGGAAGGACCCAACCCTTCACGAGGGAAGCATATAAAAGATGAAACTAATGCTAATGAGCCTAGTATTTATAATCTACACTTACTGACTGGTCATAGACTGAAGATACCTCCTAACTTGTATGACACTTTGGCTAGTAGTGCATTTGAATCTTGTGAACTGATAAACACATGCAATCTATTGTGCTACATTGGATTGATTTGGGGGTATCCTCTTTTGTGAGTTGAAATTCTGAATTAAGGTAAAGAGTTGGAAAAAGAAGGTAAAATTGAGAAAACAATGAGCTACAGGCGCAAGATTTTTGCATGCACTTGGATATGAGCAGAATATGGAAATTTAGATCTGATCCTTGAAAAAGCTCCAAAAATGTCAAGACCGGTGTTCCTGTCGCCCTGGTCCTACTTTTTCAAAAGCCAAAGAGAATTGATTCGTCTCTATAAATAATACATATTCTGAAGAGTACAATTTCGTACCTGTTTCCTGCACATAGAAAGAAAGGGAAATAGGTTTGGAATAGGGGCTTGCCTTAGATTAAACCCTTGTTTTGGAATTAACTATGAAAAATATAATCGAAATGAAAAAGATAATTGAAATTGCTATAATGGAAATTTTTCCTTTTGAGGGAGATGTTGAATGATGACTGAAAATCAAATGATATACCTCTTTGTGAAGTTTGTTTGTCTCCACACGGAATTAGGGTTTGATGAAGTATTTAAAAAAATAGGATGGATGATGTCTCCTTAAATGCTTGATTCTTGACTTTATTGTTGCTCCAAGGCTTGAAGGAAGACTGATTGATGCTCAATTTCTCTTGAATGCTTGATGTCCTATGATTGTTAGATGCTTGAGAGATGATTGATAGATGTCAAATGAGAGGGGAAAACCCCCTTTTATACTTGCCCATCAAATAAATTTTTAATTTCCCAACATGAGCCGACATAGAGAGAGAAATCCTGTTGAATTTTGAAATAGGACCAAAGGGTCAAATGGCGCCCAATTTAGGGGGGACCAGAGCATGGTGCCCTTGTCCTATCCATTTTTAGGGCTGGGATAAGATGCCAAATGCATGGGAAGAGAAAAGAAAATTAATTCAATTCATAAGGGGTATGAGCATAATCAAGTCCCAATTAGGCCAAGCGATTTTTTAATGCTACATTTAGCCCCCACTTTAGTGGGAGTATGAAGTCAATCATACTCTCAGTAAAGTACAAATGTTTCACATTGAAAAAATTTCACCAATTCATCAAGGAGGAAAGATACACCAATCCCCTAGTGGAGTTTAGGATCTCACAACTTTGATAATAAGATAAAAGGGACATCATGAGAGAGAGAAAGATAGAACTATGACTACAAACTAGTAAGGTTCTCTTACTATGAGTCATGAAAAGAAAAATACCAAAAATTACAAAGCAAAAGACAAAGTTTGCTACGTAACTTCAGTATCAAGATATGCAAGAGAGAGAATCATTGAGCAGAGTGTATGGCCCCACATTAAAGTGATTGAGTACACCTTATCATGAGAAATCTCTTTAAGGTATGATACACCCAAAAAGACAAGAATGTTATCATAATAATAAGCCCCCAAGAGAGGAAAAATCAAAGGATAATGATCACAAAACATAAAACATGGTGTGGTTTTGCTTAACTTTTGGGTCATTATACTTTTTATGATCTATATATATATATATATATATAGAATTGTCCTCATCCCCCAAAGAAAGAAAAACCACCATGGAAGAAAGGCACATGCATGTTTTGAGTCAACATGGGAGAGGCCAAAAGAGATCTCAATGCTTTGCATCGTCCTCAAGTAGACAACACTAGGAACAACAAATTGAAGAATTGAGAGACAAATAGAAGAAGATCACAAATAAGCAAGATACAGAGAGAGAATCTATGTTGCTAAAGAAAATAATCAAGGACACCATCCACCCTCCGCTATTTATCATCATTGTTTTGGGAAGGTGGACAACATGGAAGAGGAGTGACATCAAGCATAGTAGATGGAGCTATCACAAGGTCCAAACAAGGACCATGCTCTAATGATGAGTCACTTTCTTTGTTACTTGGAGCTAGGATTAATGCTTTTGAAAATTGTTTAGATAAATCATTGTCAACATCAATGTATTCATATTCATCATATGAAATATTAGGATCAATATTTTCATCATTAACAACATTCTCACCTATTTCTTCACCAAGATTAACAAAAATAGGAGCTCTAATAGGAATAGAACTTGAACCATCATTTGTCTTAATCATTTTCTGTCTTGGAGAATTAGGTTAAACCTATTGGTTAAGAGAAGGTTGAGAAAATGGTATCATTTCAAGAGTTGGTGTCTTGGGGGAAGGAATGGTTTGAGAAGAAAGTTCATGAGCTCTAGCACAATGTCTCCATTGATGTTCTCTCACACAACAGTTTTATTTAGTTTTAGTTGAAGGTTGTGAAGGTGTAGGTTCTTTAGGTATAGGCTTCTTTTCTTCTTTTAAGGAAGGGTGCATAGGAGAAGGTCTTTTAGGTTGAACGATAGGAGATGTCTGGTGCTTCCCTTTGTAAGACGTAGGAAGTGGAACCACACCATATAAAGGAGGAATAGACGGTGTAGGAAGGAGACTAGGTCCATCATGAGGAGGAGGAATGGGTCTATCCTTAGGAGGAAAAATATGTCTATCCTTCGAAGGAGGAATTGGTTGATGCCTAGGATGAAGAGATTTTCTATCCTTGGGAGGATGAATAGACTCATCATTAAGAGAAGGAATAGACTCTTCCTTAGGAGAAATACTATCTTTTTATTTAGGAGGAAGGATAGACTTATCCATAAGAAGAGGCATATGATCATTAGTTGGAGGAAGAGTATGTGTTGGATTTATAGTTTTGCTAAAAAATAAGATCATCTCATTCTTCCAATTTTTATAAGATTGGAAAAGAGGATCATTTCTAGCTTTAAGAGGTTGGAATTGCTCAGACCAAAAGTAATCAAGACAAACATCTGTTTACCTAACCATGGGTTCGTACATGCTATGATTAACATTTATCTTGTTATCAAGAGGGATCAAGCATTTATGAATAGTAGAGGGGATCACTTTATGATGCAGAGCATCCAACAAACACAAACTAAGGGAGATATTTCTCCCAACACACCTACTCAAATAGGTGACAACTCTTCTCAAACTCTCAAGAACCTTGACAAGGCTAATAGGTTCTCAATAGGATTCAACAACCCAAAAGTGAATCCATGCTTCCCAACCCTTATCCAACCATTGGAATCCATTAGATTAGATTCAAAAAACTTGTTCAAAGGTAAAATTGAGTCTCCCAACAATTAGACCTCACCAAACTCTTTAACCCCACTCACACAAACTCAACTCCTATTAGGACTCCAACTTATCCCTAGGTGTGACTCACAATGTCAAGGGAATACTCACCAACACAAGGGATTTCATAGAACCCTTGAAGAGACTCCTCAAAATAGGCAAAGCACTACTCTTGACCCACCCATCCACCCTAATGGACATAAAAAGAATTGGCTGCTATATCACTGGTTCATTGTGCTAGTCACAACCTTGTTTAGAACAATCATAAAAATTTGAGCCATATCCCCTCTCAAGGGCTTCCTATCACCTTAAAAGGTCACTAAGGACTCCCACACACCTTTCCCAATGGTCTTCCACTCAACAAACTTATTCATCTCATCACATTCACAAAATCTCAGTCCACTAGGTCTTTAGGACAACAATATACCCAATTTTAGGACAATCATAAAATGGTGAGTTTTTTGACCAATAAAGGGCCACAAAGAATTGTTTAGGGTCTTCACTAACCCCTCAAACCTTCCCAATACTTCACCCAACTTCTGGGAGCCTAATATTTCACTCTCACCACCCAAACACCATCAATTCACTGTCATTTCCAGACTGAGACACAAAAAATTAGATTTGTGTCACCTTTTAGCATGTGAAAACCTCTTCATGGGATAATGCAAAGAAGGAAATATGAAAATATAAATTTAAAAGGGTCATCCCATCCAATGAAATGGTTTTTTGATGGTGGGATGACCAATAATCACATTATTTTATATCATTGGATACCTTAGCAAGGGTTTGTGACAATTTTCACAAAAAATGATATAGCTTCTTCAAAACGTAATGAAATCAAATGAAGAAAAATCCAAATTTTAAGGGATTCACTCCTCTTTAATTATCAGAAGGTTTCCAATGCCAAGAGACATGTTTTCACAAGGAAATTTGCAGCAGATCAGATTGTTATACCTGGGAAACAAGGAATGTGCAAGGTAAAAACTTCACTTTTCAGATAATGGGCCATTAGGTGCTTCAATAGTCTCACTAGGATCAAATGTAATGCATAAGTCCTTAGGAGGTTCATTTTTATCAATAAGGTTCACCAAATTATTAGACTCAAGGCCAAGATTATTGGGAGAGAAGGCAAGACGATCAATCTCAATCACATTAGTGGAATGGAAAGGTAAAGAACCAGTGAAAATTTGAATATTTTGATTAGGAGGAGCTACTGATTTATTTCCTTTGTCATTCACACCAGCAACATACATGGTATTTTTATCAATCAAGTATTGAATCTTACTTCTCAAGGAATAACACTTTTCAGTGTCATGACCAGGTTGACAATGATACTGGCAAAAATATTTGGAATCAAAGGCGGGTGGCGAAGGCTTAGTTGTATCAATTGGTTTAATAGGGGGAAGTCTCAACACATTCCTTTGTAACAATTGTGACATAATACTATGCAAGATTCATTAAGAGGAGTGAATTCTTTTCTAAAGTATTTGAACAAAGGAGGCATGCCTGTTGTTTTTGTTTCTACTTGAGTGTTGTTGTTGTCATTGAACTTGATGAATCCCTTATTTGGTTTGAAATTCACAAAAGGTTGTTGAGAAATTTCACTTTTATCATTTGCAACCATTGAAGATGATTATTCCAATTCACTCACGATAAGGTGATAATTGTGAAGTACTGCGCACAACTGCGTAAACGAAGTAAACTCAGAAAAGAGAAGTTTATCCCTAATATCTTTTCGCATATTAGAAATTAAAATTCTTTGAATATCTTGATTAGGTACATGAAAAGAAATTTGAGAATACAGATGTTTATATCTACCAAAAAAAATCAGTCACTTTTTCTTTAACACCTTGCTTACAATGCATCAAATCTATTGAAGTAATTTTAGGACCAATATTATTGTAAAATTGTTGAATGAAAGCATTAGCCAATTATAAAATGAGTCAAGGGATCACCTTTTCCATTATAAAGCTCCAATTGAGGGACTTCCACATGTTCAGGAGGGACAACTCAGAAAATGTCATTGGATAATGGGCTCGCTACATCAAATATTGGCACATTATAGTTAGATTGATTCATAGAAGTGATTTGTTGTTGTAAGGAAGACACTGTTTGAGCTAGATTGGTGATGGTAGCCTTGGTAGAGGGATTGCAATTGGACATGTTGGTTTGAGAAGGAGGGTTAACATTGTTGAATGAAGGAGGGGGTTGAGAATAAGGATGTGGGACAATATGATAGGTAGGTATGGTAGAATATTGGGTAACAAATGGAAGACTCATAGGAGAAGGTATGAAGGAATTTTGATTAGAGGAGTTTCCCCCTTGATTAACATTTGTAGGTATGACATTTTGTGTAGAAGTAACCGTGATGTGTGATATAAAAGCTGGAGATCTATTCATTGGAGTAGTCAAAGGAATGGAATGGTTAATTTGACTAGGAGGTTTTGTATAACCAAGGACTTCAACACAACTCTTCATAGGCATAATACTAGTATCAACAATATAGGAAATACCACACAACACGTCAACACCAAGTTTGTCACTTTGAATCATTCTTTTTAATCCTTAAATCAATGGTAGAGCCTCGCTTGCCGAGTATTTTTGACTCGTCCATTGTTGAAGATTTTCAAATTGATTGTCAATCTTCTCAAATTGGTCAACATAATCCCTAGTTAGTGATTCATCCACATCATGAGAATTATGAAAAGAATGATGATAAATGAGGACATCATTTATAGGATTGGAAGAACCACCAATATCCTCATGGAACAAATTATCCAAATTAGGCTCCATCTCCTTGGTAATTAAACCTTGGGAAGAATTAATTATACAACTTATTCTCATAGGGATATTATAGGTTGGACCAATAGTAGTAAAACTCATGCACTAAGGGAGGTAAAAAAGAAATTTGAAATTTGAAATTTTGAACTTTGAAATTTGAATACAATAATTGAATAATGAAAAAAAGATTATTCAATTAAATAAGCAAATTGATTGAAAAGATAAAGAATAATTATAAAAAATTATGCAACCCCCTAGGAAATTTAAATTTAAAATTAGGGCTTTGCTAAAATAACCTCTCAATTTTAATTTAAAATTATCCACTAGGAGATTTGAATATAAAATTTTAAAATTACCCAATAGAAATTTAAATTTAAAATTAGGGCTTTGCGAAAAATAACCTCTTAATTTTAAAGTTTAAATTTTAAATTAGATCTAAGGTTGAAATTTGGGAATTGAAATAATTGATCCAAAATTGGGAAATACAGGTTAATTGAAATTTATAAACTAGGGCTCTTATAAATAACCACTTAATTTTAAAATTTAAATTTGAAATTTGATCCAAGATTTCAATTTTAAATTTGAGGCAGCTCTAAGATGATAAATTCAAAATTTAAACAACCCACAAGCTCAAATTTAAATTTTTTAAAAATTAGGGTTTTTGAATTTAACCACTTAATTTTTAAATTTGAATTGGAAATTAAACTTGAAAGTGAAAACTTGAATTTTTGAAATTGAAAGACACTCAGATTTAAAATAATTAATCCAAATTCAGCAATTCACAAGCTCAATTTTAAATTAAAAAATTAGGGTTTTAGTGAAATTAACCTCTTAATTTTTAAAATTTACAAGGAAATCAAACTTGTAAATGAAAACTTAAATTTTAATTTGCATACACACTCATATCCAAGAACATAAATCAGAATTAACGGTGTAAGGAGTTGGTTTTACCAAAATGTAATGGTGAAAAATTAAGGTTCTATTTGTCATTACATTCAAAAGAGGGATGAACCTAATTGATTAAGTCACAAATCAATGATGATAAGGACTGAGTACTGATTCAATTGATTTGGGGGTTTCCTCTTTTGTGAGTTAAAATGATAAATTAAGGTAAAGTGTTGAAAAATGAAGGTAAAATTGAGAAAACAGTGAGCTACAGGTGTGAGATTTTTGCACGCACCTAGATTTGAGCAAAATATGCAAATTCGGATCCTATCCTCGAAAAAGATCCAGAATGTCGGGAGCAGTGTGCCTGCCCTGATCCTCCTACTTTTTTGCACACCAAAGAGGGTTGATTCGTCTCTGTAAAATAATGCCTATTATGAAGAGTACAACTCTGTACCTATTTCCTGCACACAAAAAGAAAGGGAAATAGGTTGGGAATAGTGGCTTGCCTTAGGTCAAACCCTTGTTTTGGAATTAACAATGAAAAAGATAATTAAAATTTTTGTAATGAAAAATTTTACATTTGAGGGAGATGTTGAATGATGACTAAAAATCAAATGATATACCTCCTTGTGAAGTTTGTTTATTTCCAAAAAGAATTAGGGCTTGATGAAGTCTTCAACAAAATAGGATGTATGATGTCTACTTCAATGTTTGATTTTTTACTTTATTACTACTCCAAGGCTTGAAGGAAGATTGATTGATGCTCAATTGTTCTTGAATGCTTGAATGCTTGATGTCATATGATTATCAAATGCTTGATAGATGATTGGTAGATGTCAAATGAGAGGAGAAAACCTCCTTTTATACTTTCCCGTCGGATAAATTGCTAATTTCTAGAGATGAGCTGACAAAGAGAGAGAAATCCCACTCAGTTTTGAAATAGGACCAAGGGGTCAAGTGGGGCCCAATTTAGGGGGGACTAGAGCATGGTACCCTAGTCCAAATTAGGACCAGGGCATGGTGCCCTGGTCATACCCCTTTTTAGGGCTAGGATAAGATGCCAAATGCATTGGAAAAGTCAAAAAATAATGCAATTCACGAGGGGTATGAGCATAGTCAAGTTCTAATCAAGTCAAGGGGCGTAAACGCTAAGGTAGGGACCCAATGCGATCAAAATTGTACAAGGGTGCAATTTTAGGGCACTGCAATACATACATACATACATACATACACACACATCTATACACACACATAGATATATAATCTATGTGTGTGTATATATATACACACACATGTATATATATACATATATATACCCTCACAAGCCATAATAAAGAGAGAGAGACATTGAGGTTCACCCCGTAGTGCAATGACATTGTTGCAAGCCCTGATGATACAATGCCCACGGTTTGAATCTCCTACAGGTCGTATCAGTTGTGTCGGTTTGCCCATGTGCCCAAATTTTTCATGGTGATATTTGGCCTTCCTATGACAATTGTGGTGTTCATTCCATGCTAGATTATTATGATGATTTTTTGACTTTCTTTGATTGTCCCCTCGACAGTTCCTCCTTGTGCTACAGTCGACCCAATACATATGTTGCACTTTCCTTGTGATACTTGATGCCCCTTCTTGACCTATGTTCCAAGTTGCCCCTGCCAGATTTTAAAGTGATATGGTGTCTCTATCTGGAGAGATAAGAAGACATGAAGTATTGGAGTGATAATGAGTATGAGGCATGGAGTGATAAGAAAGAAGTATGGAGAGATAACGTGAGAATGGAGTGATAAGGTGTACGAAGTGATAAGGAGAGATAATAGTAGAAATAGGTATGGCAGATCAGGTATTTTGAGGCAAAAAATCAAATAAGGAGGTGTCCGTACCTCATAAGAAAATATCATGGGGAGGGGGTCCCCCATTGTGACCCCCACTAGTTCATATCTCTAGTCAAAATAGTTTACTGACAAAAAAAAATAGAAAAAGAGAGAGACATTGATCAAATATCCATCACAACAAAAGAATAAACTCAAACTTAGGATATTCGACTACCTAATGGAACAAGGACAATACAATAATTATTCAGGGTTGACATCGGTAGGGTGATACAGACCTTACTCTACCAAGGACAAGATGCCCAAGATGTACTCCCAATTAACCGAACCCAAGACTCATTGGCAATGCTCATTACTAATATCTACAACCCTCACCTTAATGATACTCTCCCTCCCTTTCGAGGGTAGTGCGCATCCTGCATCCACTTGTTTGCATGAAAGAAATCAATTAGTCAAATCTTAACCAATAATAACTTTTAAAAATGAAATATCAATTATCAAAATTATTTCTTCAATCATTTCGTACTCATCAAGAGTTTTTCATCCATATGAGAAAATAAATATTAACCATGTTTATCAATTCATAATGCCATAATAATAATCATAATTTCAAAGTTATGAAAGAGGGATGTAACATACTCCCCCATTGTGAATCATCATCTTCAATGATTATTAAATATAAATTAAAACTCCAAACAATATCAAGTTCATATAACTCTGAAAGAAAAACTCTATAGTTTTTGAAAAGATGGGGAATTTTCTGATGGATTTCTTCATAATCTTATTGTGTCTCATTTTGTTTTGCATATTGGTCCCAGTAGGCCTTCCATTGTGTAACCTCATGGTTATGGAGATGCAACTTACACACCTTGAGTATTTTGTGTGGTTCGATCATAACCACTCCTAGATCCTGCACCTACAAGGAATTATAGTCAATCATGTGCTTAAAATTTGTCACATACATCTTAAGATAAGAAACATGACAAATATTATGCAATAGAGCAAGAGTTGGTGGTAGAGAAAGTCTGTAAGCTACTAGGTTAATGACTTCCAGGATTTCAAATGGTCCCACATTTCTTGGGGCTAACTTGGAAGCTTTAACAAACGTGCTAGATATTTTTCATGGTTTTACCCTAAGGAGAACCTTCTCCCATACCACAAATGGTCTAGGAGTTCGTTATGCATTGACATAACTCTTATGTTGATCGTTAGCCTTTGCTAACCTTTGCTTGATGAACTTCACCTTATCCTCCATTTAATTAATTATTTCTGGTCCAAGGGTGAGGTTGTCCTCTAACCTATCCCAATTGATGGGGGTTCTACATTTCTTTCCATACAATGCTTCAAAAGGTGCTATTTTTATGGTAGATTGATATGACTTGTTATAAGAAAATTCTACTAGAGGAAGGTACTCTTTCCATTTATACTATTCATACATCCTTAAGAGGTCTTCTAAAACTTGATTTACTCTTTCCATTTCTAGATGATATGCTGAGATGATTGTGTTCACAACACTGCAAATAATGTTTGCCAAAATCTAGATGTAATTTTGGCATCTCTATTAGAGATGTTCTTCTTAGGTATTCCATGTAGTTGAAAGATTTCCTAAACAAATTTTCAAGCAATAATATGTGCTTCATCATTTAGATTTCTAGGTATGAAATATGCTCCTTTGGTAAGTTTGTCTACTACCACAAGGATTACATTATGCATGTTTCTCATCATGGGAAAACCTTGCACACAATCCATATAGATAATTTGTCACTTCCAATCTTGTATGGCATGGGGTTGCAGTAATCCTACTTGATGCTGATGTTCCATTTTTAGTTTCTAGCATTCAAAACAACCTGCTACAAATCTTGTTTTGTCCTTCTTCATTTCCTTCCAAAAATATAAGGGTTTAACATTTTCTAACATCTTTGTCATACTAGGATGTCTCAAGTATGGTGTTGAACGAACCTCCTTCCATATTAGTTTCCTTAATTCACCCTTAATTCCAGAAAGTTGAGTATGTATAAACTTCCTTGATACCTTAACAAACCATTTGGTTCCATGTTGTGTCCCTAATATCAAGGGTCTTGGGTATCACTTCATAAGGCCCCTCGTACCCAGTTGTAAAATTCATCACCTTCCAAATTTTGTAGTACCTAAATTTTGAGATCCATATTCATGGTTGCTATAGCTAACAAATTTCATCAATGACTTAATGCTTTGGCCACCCTATTCTCCTTCCTCTTAATATAGTTGCTTTCAAAGTCATACCTGGAGATTTTCTTCAACCATCTTCTCTGTTTGACGTTCAAGTTGGGTTGAGAAATATGTACTTTGGTCCTTGATGGTTGGATCAAAGTTTGAAGGGTTTTCCCATAAGATAATAACACCATATTGATAGAGAATGAACTATCTTTTCTAATTCCAAATTGTGTGATACATAGTTCTGCACATAATTTTTTAGCTTCTTGGATTCATATGCAATCACTTGATCATTTTGTATGAGGACCCTCCCAAACCCGCACCTGATGTGTTTGTAACTACCACAAACTATCCTTTGAGATCTGATACCTTCAAAATAGGTGCAGTAGTCAAATTCTCTTGAAGATATTTTAATGCCTTCTAACACTTTTATGTCCATTTGAGTCTCTTTCCTTTCAATTGGAGGTAGGTGATAGGATGTTATATCCTAGAAAAAATCATCACAAACTTCTTGTAATACCCCACTAATCCCATGAATCTCCTCATCTCTTGTACATTTTTTAGGTATTGGCCATTCTATGATAGATTTTATCTTGGTTGGATCCATAGCTATTCCTTATGAAGATATTATATGTCCTAAGTACCATACCTCCTTTTGGAAAAAGGTGCACTTGGATAATTTTCCATACAATTATGCTCACATAGACACTAAAGAACTATTTGTGAGTGTTATACGTGTTCCTCATGAGTCCTTGAGTATATTAGAATATCATCCAGGAATTTTAACACAAATTTGTCCAAACAATCCTTAAATACATTGTTCATTAAGTTCATGTATGTTGCAAAAGCATTTGTGAGTCTGAAGGGTAAGACTATGAACACCTAGTGTCCATACCTTATTTTGAATGTCGTCTTATGTATATCTTCTTCCTTCAACCATAACTATTGATAACCTGACCATACATCTATCTTGGAGAACATTGCAACACCCCTCATCTGATCAAACCAATCATCTGTTCTGGGTAGTGGATACTTATTCCTGATGGTGAGCTTATTGAGCATCTGATAATCTATGCATAACTGCAAAGTCCCATCTTTCTTCTTAACAAAATCAAGAGGGCTCCCCATGGTGACGCACTTGGTTAAAGTAACCCCTTCTTTATGAGTTCTTACAATTGTGCTTCATCCAGTAGGGAACCTTAGATACCGTTTCAACTCTTGGCACTGGTTCTATGGAGAAAAAAAACACTCTCTTGGGTGGTAGTCCGTGAAACACTATAGGAAAAAAATCCTAAAAATCCTACAGAGAAGGGTATTTTTTGGGAAGGTCTCTTCATTTTTTTCATTTTCTATTGTCCTTTTACCAGTATAACTAATTGTCTCGTACTCCATCATGTCATCTTGGTATATAGTCTCCCCATGCCCCTAAACCTTTTGGAAGCTTACCCGATTCCCTAGTCATTATTGTATTCTACCTTCTTGGCAAAATAGTCCATAGATAACTTTTGTTCCCTCAACCAATTCATTCAAAAAATTACATCATAAGACCCTAGGGGAGCCACATAAAGGTTTTCTTCTTTTATGAACCTTGGTAACTCAACCCTATCTTTCTAATTGACATTTCTCTACATGAGCTCTTGTCTAGTTGGCATATTCTACAATCCAAGTATTAGCCATGTAACCGGTTCTTTTTGGAAATCTACTAAGAATTTTAGGTGAAATAAAACATTTCATAGCACCAGTGTCTATCAACACTGTGATGGAGTTTTTGTAGAGCTTACCTGACACTTCAATTGGCATAACTTCATACTTTACTTGCTTGTTATCCACTAAAGCATGGATCCTCTACTGAAATGTTGTATGCTGGGGCGACAATGGGTTTCGTTGTTGTTGGCCACCTTCACCCTTCATAGTGCACTAATCGACATAACTGTCTCCTCCACATGTAAAGCATCCACTAGGGGTACTCATTTTTTGGATCCCTTATTGCCATCATCACCTTCCTTCTGATTGTTATTATTAAACCCTTTTATGTCTCTCTTATGATCAGATTTGTTTCCTTTGAAACTCTTCTTCTTAAAGTGTGGAGAGGATTGATTCCAACTGAACTTTTTATGATTCTTATTGCAAAAGGTATCATGCCTTTTCACCCTTTGCCTCTATGTCATTGCCTTTTTATATTCCTAGTCCATGGTTCTAGGTTAAAGTACATATATTCCTCCTCCTATCCAGTGGTTGAGTCCCATAATTAATTTACTCACTTGGTAGTTCTCATCTTGATCTACAAGGGGCATGTACTTGATAAACTTAGTAAACGTCCCAATATTTGTTCGTTGGCATCTCTCCTTGCTTGAGACCTTGAAAATCTTGCAGCTTCTTATCGTAGAACATTTGTGGAATCCATCATTTCCTGAAAAACTCCCACAAACCATTCTCAAGAATTTTCTATTATCTTAAGTCCCATCTCTACCTTCTTAATCTCCCACCATGTGGTGGCCTCTCACGAGAGGTGATAAGCACCCCATGCCACTTTGGAGTTAGAATAATTTTGAATTTTGAAATATTTCTCCATCTTAGTAAGCCAAGCCTCAACGATGTCCCCATATGCAAATCCTTCAAACTTAGGGGGTTTGATCTTCTTCATGTAATTGGGAAGATCAACCACTAGCTGATTCTTATTTGTATTTAAGTCTAAGGTCTCTATTTTTTCTTCCTCATCTTAAATATTTGTCCTAGATTGTTCTTGTTTATAAGCATTAACCCTAGATTGAGTTTTAGATTCTTCATCCCTAGATTATTGTTAACTCTCTCAAAATTCCTTTTGAGGTCATCTAATCTAGATTCATTTTTGTTCATAGCTTCCAAAAGTTTCCTTTTCATGGCTATTTTAGTGTCTGTGGATTCTCCTCTATTGTTTTCAGAATGATCCATGACCTATCTGCTTTCCTAATTAAGAAAATTAATTTATGCTTATTAGATTCATTTTAGTTTTTTTCTTTAATCTAATCATAACAAGAGTTTAATTAATAAAATATGAAATGCAATCCAAAATTTATCTTTATTTCTCAATTCAAAAATAGTTTACATTCATTTAATTACAAATTTTTCTCAGCTCTCATTTAGAGTCGCTATCACTTCCTATGATAGGTTCTTCTTGATCACTAAACTCAGAGAAAGGAACAAGACTATAGCCAGGGGTAGGTACTCGACATTTCATAGATTCAGTATGGATTTCCTTGTTATCAAGGGGTTTTTCTAACATAGGTTTAGTATCTATTTCAAATTCCTTCAGAATGGTTGCCTTGGCTATTGCTTTACTGGCGACAATCCATCTCTTTGTAAAGTTGCTTAAGTGCCTCAACCATGGTCACCATATCAGAGGGGATAGAGTAATTGGTGTAGTCATGATTTAACCACATTTTCCATAGTTGGTTACACACAAGGTGTCGGGCTTTCTTCCGAGGTGTTCATCAGATCCACATCCTATGAAGCATGGCAGCTAGGTTTCAATTTTCTATCTAGGTTTGGGTGATGAGCCCAAGGTTGATTGTCAATATACCAATTGTTGGACATAATGGATCACTGAGACAAGGGTGAATCAATTATTTAAACACTTCTTCTTAATAAATGATATGTCGATGAAATATAAAACAAATAGAGTGTTGACTGATAAACCAAACAATGCAAACTAAGTGTGTGAAAGGATTTGCTATAAAATCAATATAACACATACACAAGAATGCATCACATAACACCAGATATATGAGGAAAACCCAATGTGGGAAAAACCTTGGTGAGAATAGCTACTGGAGATCGTCTCCTCCAATCCAGCCTCACAATGAAAATGATCTGATTAAAATTTTAGGGCAACGACCCCCGATTTTTTAGCATTGACTCAAAGGAGCACCAACCCCTGAACAATTTATAGGCTACAACCTAAAGGAGATACAACCCCTGCACTAAGCACCTACTTAGTGAAGATAATATGAAGATTCAAATACACAAATAAATTCTCTGTTAGAAATGAAGTTTTGTAACCCTTCAATACTTTTCTCTGCCAGTTTCAATCTTACCGGTCTGTGAAAACTCCACATACATTGCAATAATGCCTTTCAGCTGATTCTTACTTTGCTAAAACTTCTCTTCCTCTGACTGTTGGATTCAATTCAAACTTGATCACACTTTTCCAGGTTCTACCTCTATTGGTTTGTTCTCTGCCGGTTCACACACACCTTACCGATTTCTCCTTCAACACACAGTCACTTTAGATATTTCTTATTTTTCCCTCAACACAGTCTTTTTCCACTCTCTTTCATTCACCAGCATCATCATCTATCAGTCTCAGGTCGACATCTTTTAAACTTGAGGCATCCTACCAAAAAACTAATTCAAACTTAAGACAGTTAGGGTTTCCCTCCTCCAATCGAATCTGTATCCAATCTGATTCGATCTGCCTTGGATCTCTCACCTACTTTGGGGGATGCATCTATACATTTTTTTATTCATCCAGTGCATGTTAGCTAAAAATATCAAACTTAACCCTTCTTTTTGGCCTTGTTCATTGTCAACCCCATTTATAATCTAGCTATTTCTTTTTCGATGTCAATTTGCAAACATATTTCGTGCTTCGATCACAATTCCTCAATTGTCTGATCATTATTCATCGCCCATTCTTCCTTGAGCCACATCAATCTATCATCAACCTATGATTTGCAATTTATCATTTAATGATCACCTACTACACAGACAACCATGTCGATGAACATTTCACCGACCTCTGCATGTTTTCCATCTTAGCACCACGGGGCACACATCAGCATACATTCAACTCACCGATAAAGAGTCGGTTCAACCTAGAACATCTCTACCAGTACAAACCCTTACTAGTATGTCCACCACACTGAACAATCACTCTTACTGGCAACACATTTTGTGACAATTCATCTTTTCTTCCGTTATGTCTTCATGCCATTCTTTATGTTCTACTTAACTGGGTGTTATTGTGATTCATCTAACATTTTGCCTCTTCATCAGAAACAAACAACTAGCCATCATACCAATTTATGCCTTACCGGTTATTAATCAAGCGTGCAAACACACTCCTGCATCTCACCTCATATCGATGATAGCATCTGTTAACTCAGAACATATTTGTCTTCTTTATGTTGGTTCAATATTTTTCATACCGGTTGGCACACTCTACCAGTAACCTGCAATACTGGTTGACATCAATGACAACTCAATTCCAACAATCTCCCCCTTTGGCATTGATGTCGACACTTTTTGTACTGGTTTCTCTCCACCTTTGACAACACTGGCAAAGGGAACCTTAGTTTGACACCAATCATACTACTAGACTCCAACCTTATTCTCACCCTTTAGCAGTTGAATTACAACTCATGTCTTCAACTAGTAGGACACATTCTCCTCCTATGTCCATGCTTCATGATTCAAGAGTCATAAGATAATAACAATTTTTGAGTCCCCCTGAACCATACATCTTCCTACACATTTAAGTGTTTCCTGATGGAGGGACAACTCCCATATTTTGTCTCAAGTACTCAAATGTGCCCAAAAGAAGTGGCTTGGTAAATATGTCATCAATCTGCTCACTGGTTGGAATATACTCTACTATGATCTCCTTTTCTACTATCTTCTCCCTCAAGAAGTGATACTTGATTGCAATGTGTTTTGTTCTTGAGTGCATTACTAGATTCTTGGAGATGTTGATTGCACTTGATTTATCACACCAAATTGGAATAGGATTCGGTATCTCCACCTGTATGTCCTCCACTGTTTGCTTCATCCACAATACCTATAAACAACATGTAGAAACTGCTATACACTCAGCCTCAGTAGTAGATAATGACACTAGATCTTGCTTCTTGTTGTGCCATGATACTAACCGGTCTCCTAGGTAGAAAGCACCTCCACTTGTACTCTTCCTATCATCAATATAGCCTGCCCAATCTGCATCAGTATAAGCCTACAAAGTGAAGTCCTCCTTTCTTTGGATACCATAGGCCATAACTGATTGTTCCTTGCAGTTACTTGAAGATCCTCCTGACTGCATTAAAGTGAAATTGTTTAGGAGTAGCTTGGAATCTTGAAACCATGCAAACTGCTTGTACAATATATGGTCTAGATGTTGTTAGATATAATAGAATACCAATCATAGACCTATACAGTGTCTGCTCTACTTCCAGTGACTCATCTAGTTTGCCTAGTTTACAACTAGTAACCATGGGAGTACTTAACAGTTTGTTGTCCTCCATTTGAACTTTTTCAACATGTCTTTAATGTACTTGGTTTGTGAGATGAAAATTCCTTTCTCTTGCTGTGAGATCTGCAAACCAAGAAAATAGGACAACTCACCCAGCATGGACATCTCAAATTCTGTCTTCATTAGATCTGCAAATTCTTTGCACATGATGTCCTCGTCTCTACCAAAGATAATGTCATCCACATATAAAACAACTATAATCATATGATCTCCATTTACCTTAATATATAAGTTGATGTCTGCATTCCCTTTCCAGAATCCTTGCTCTTTCAAGTATTTGTCTAACCGATAATACCATGCTCTGGGGGCTTGCTTCAAACCATACAAAGCTTTCTTCAATCAACATACAAAACTCTCATCATCATGTAATATATATCCTTTTAGTTGTTCCATATACACTTCTTCAAGATTACCATTCAAAAATGCAGATTCGACATCCCTTTGGTAAACCTTGTATCCTTTATAGGCAGAAAAAGCTAAAAACATTCTTATTTCCTCTAACCTAGCAACCAGTGCAAAGGTTTCTTCAAAGTAAATACCTTCCACTTGAGCGTACCCTTTGCAAACTAACCTTTCCTTATCTCGGATTATCTTGCCTTCTTCATTGCTTTTGTTCCAGTAGACCCACTTGGTACTTATGACATTCTTGTTTGCCGATCTAGGAACAAGTTCCCAAGTTTGATTTTTCTCAATTTGTTTCAGCTCTTCATCCATGACATCTACCCACTTTTCACTTTTGCTAGCTTCATCAAAAGTTTTGGTCTCAAGTTCTGTCATGAGGCAGAAGTTTACCTACTCATCATTCTGGGCTAGTCTCCTTCTGGTTTGCACACCTTCATTTTTATCTCCTATGATCTGCTCTTTCAGATGGTTCTTCTACACATACCGGATGGGGTTCTTGCTTGGTGCTTCTTCTATTGGTCCATTGTCAGATTGTTCTTCATATTCAACATCTAAATTATAAATGTAGGGTGTCGGTGCAGATTTTCTCTTATGTAGGTTTTCATCTATTCTCACATTTATACTATCAACCATTTTTATTAATCTCTTGTTGTAGCATTTGTAGGCTTTTCTATTGGTTGAGTAACCCAAGAAGATTCCTTCATCACTCTAGGAATAAAAAATTCCTAATCCATCAATATCTCTTTTGATGTAACACTTACTTCCAAACATCCTAAAATTCTTGAGTGATGGTTTCCAATCATACCATAACTCACAAGGAGTCATTCTATTGTTCACTCTTAGCTGTACTAGGTTTAATGTGTAGACAATAGTATGAACTCTTCCTTCCAGTATGTATCTGGTATGCTGGCCTCATTCAACATTGTTCTAGCCATCTCCTTCATTATCCTATTCTTCCTTTTTGCCACACCATTTTGTTGTGGTGTTCTTGCTGTTGAATACTCTCTCTGGATTCCATGTTTCTCACAGTAGTCAATAAACTTATTTGAAGAATATTATCTACCCTGGTCTGATCTTAAGCATTTTAACTGACATCCACTATGATTTTCAACCATTCTTCTGAAAATCTTGAATCTTTCAAATGCCTATGATTTTTCATGCAAAAATGTCACCAAAGTCATCCTTGAGTAGTCATCAATGAATAGCATGAAGTATCTCTCACTGGTTAGAGCCCTTGTCCTTGTTGGTCCACACAAATATGTATGTACTAACTCCATAGGTCTTGAGGTATTGTACTCTTTTGTTTTGTAACTCACTTTGATTTGCTTGCCTCTGATGCATTCATCACAAAAAGTACTTGCTAGTTTAGTTATTTGTGGAATATTTCTTACATAATGGTTTTTTCTTATCTTCACCAGATTATCAAAGTTCACGTGGGTTAATCTTCGGTGCCACAACCAACTTTCATCAACCCATCCCATCATGCATTGGGACTCATAGCATTCCTTCATATTGCAGACATTTCCATTTGTCCTCTTTCCTTCTTCCACAACCTGGCCAATACTCTGCTTGCTTATCTGACAACCGATAGAGTCAAATGTGAACTTGTACCCTTTGTCACACATCTAACTTACACTCAACAGATTATGCTTTAGTCCTTCCACATAGTACACATCATGAGTCTTGAGCTTTCCATCAATATTCAATGTACCATGACCCTTAATCTTGATAGAGGAGTTTTCACCAAATGGGATCGAACCATGATTCCAATCATCAAACTTGATAAAATTTTTCTTGTCTGTGGTCATGTGATTTGAGCAGCCACTATCTATTACCCATAGATTCCTCCTTTCAACATGTAGAGTAGTTTGTACAGTCAAGCTTGACTCTATCCAAACCCATTTTTCTTCTTTCTTCTCCTCTTCTATCATCTTGTATTCCAGTTTTGTCTCTATCTTTTGATCCGGTACTATTTTCTTTTGCTCATCAGTTCTGAAATTACAATGCCTTGCTATGTGATAAATTTTTTGACACTTGTAACATTTTACATTATTATTGATAGATGTATCCAAAGCATCCGTGTAGGAAATCTGCACATTTCTCCTACACTCATAACTCTTATGACCAAACTCATTGCAATTATAACATGTGGCATTTGTACTTTGTAATGCAACAAATGAGTTTCTACTCTCAAAAATAGGTTTTATATTCATTTTCCTACAATCTACCATTCTATGACATAACTTATTACACCGCTGAAAATAACCATGAAAGTTTGGAACATAGCGGTTAGGTTGCCTTGGTCCTACAAATGTTTGCCTCACCGAGGGTCTTCCTTTCATGTCGTCGACTTTGGTGAATCCTTGATGATCAACTCTTGCATTTCTCCTTTAATCTGCATGTCGGTACATTGAGTGTGGCTTCTAGTTCATTGATTGTGTATATCGGTTTGTGTGGCAGTTTCTAACAGCATCTGCATATGTCTTCTTACTGGTATCCTTGCTTACAATGAATGTCTTCTTCTCTTCACCTTCATTTGAAGAAGTGAACTGTATCTATCGTGATATTGTGAAGTGTACATGTAACCGCAAACACAAAATGCTCATTAAATCATTACAAGCATGGTTAATGAATTTTAATCAAAGGAAGACAAAACCATAACTAAGCGATCTATCGCCTCCTAGTAAATGTGAGTATGAATTTTTCTCTCAGATCTTGTTATGCAAATTCTAGTGACTTGACTACACTTAGATGGAGGATTTGAATGATGAAGATGCATGATCTAGCATTGATAGCATGATTAAGCTACATGATTTCATGATTATTCTAGAAAATAGGCTAGAATGAAGATGCAATTAAGATAAAATTTGAACATGATAACATTGCTTGAATGATAAACTAGAAGCTAGATGCCTATAGTAACAATGATTTGAATGCACATGAGATGAATCAATCGGGATGCAAAAATGATATAAAATTGGGACCCTTTGTGCTCCAAAATGGGGTCTATTTATAGGATTTCCCAAGGCTAGGGGTGAGGTGGCAGGAATCAACGGTCAAGATTAATTTGAAGATATCAATGGTTAAATAGGAGGAGGTTGGCAAAGGGGTTGGACTAAAGGGAACATCTATCATCTCTATGGTGACAAGTGTCAAGAGGCTTCTACAAGGGGTTGGATGAAAGGGAACACTTAGTGACAAGTGTCACAAAGCTTCTAGAAGAGGTTGGATGAAAGGGAACATGAGGGTAGATGGAATGGGTTAGGTTTAGGAATGGTTAGGTTAGGAGAATTTGAATTTAGAAATTCAATTAATAAGAAAACACTAATTAATTTCAACAACTCATAATTGATTTGTTTTAATTAATTAAATGATTAGAAGAAATGATTTTGATGGGGAAGAATTAATTAATTTGAATTAATTAATCAAAGGGGATTATTGAGATGAACTTATTAAATAAATCCTTAGATTTATTAATAAGTAGATGAAAATGTAGGATTTAATCAAATTGTTGATGAATTCAATTAAATTGGGAAGGAGGATTAATTGGATAATTTCTTATTCAATTAATTATCTTCAGACCATTTTTAGGTGTATACAGTATCTCCTTATTAGATGTGTCTCTATTGTTTGAAATTTATCCCTTCTTCAAAACCTAAGCCACCGATATCCTTTGAAGACTTTTATTTGCTCAACATTTTATCTAGGGCCTCTGTGCTGCTTTCATACTTGCTTCTCATCATCAGTTCATTCTTGCTCTTCTCTAATTCCTTCCACATCTTAACAATTTCTTCTTCCAGGTTCTGATGCTCCTTCTCTTTTTTACTCAAGCCAGTACTAGTAACTTCACAGATCCTCTTGGCCTCTTCCAATTGAAGTTTTAGATCTGCAATTGTTTTCTTGGATTCTTCAAGAGATTTCTCCAACATCTCTTGTTCTTTAGTTGCATCCTTTTTCACCTTCTTCAGATTTCTTCTTGTTTTCTTCAGCTCTTCTAAGGCACTAATGAGCTCTACTTCAAGATCTACTTCTCCTTCTTTCTCTTCTCCTTCTCCTTCTTTTGGTACCAGAATCTCTTGGGATATAAAAAGGTTTTCTCTGACTTTATCTTCACTGCAATAGTCATCTGAGGCACTCTCCTCATCTGTGGTATCATTTTCATGTGTGTAAAGACTACTCTATTTCTAGTTGCCTCTTCTACCATGCGAGTAGACATTCTTCTTCCTTTCCTTACCGTATGATCTGCTACTACTTGATTGATCATCTTCATTCTTATCACCATAGGGACATTTGGCAGCAAAATGTCCAATCTTTCCATAATTGAAACATTTCAAGGGCAACTTTCCTTTGTATTTTCCAGAACCTGTCTTGAGTCATCTGACAAAGTTTGCCATGATATCATCAAAATCTTCACCGGTTCCATCTTGAGCTAAATCTTCTTTTCCTTTCCTTGATGTTTTGAATGCAGTTTCTTTCTTCACAGCCTTAGTACCAACAATCCTCATCTCATAAGCAATTAGGGAACCATATAGCTCATCCATTGTAAAGTTTTTTAGATCTTTTGATTCTTGCATTGCTGAAACCTTTGTATCATACTAAGATGTGAGAGATCTAAGTACTTTATTCACTACCATCTCATCTTTTATTTCTTCTCCAATCCCTCTAATGGTGTTTGTTGTTTCATCAATCCTTTGGAGATAGTCAGTAATCTTCTCTTCATCTCTCATCTTCAAACAATAAAGCTATGCTCTCAATGCCTGTAACTTGGCTTCCTTGACTTTAGCATCACCTTCAAATGTTTTCTGCAACTAATCCCAAGTTTCTGTAGCAGATGAGCAGTGCATGACCTTGACAAACTCATTATCAGACAACCCACTATGAATAGCATTTTTAGCTTTAACATTGTTCTCATATTCCTTCTCAACATTTGGATCAGTAGGATGATTATTAGGAACTGTATACCCATTCACAACCGACATCCATACATCAAAACCTAGAGAGGATAAATAGGTTTTCATTCTTCTACTCCAAAAGGCATAGTTGACACCATCAAACATAGGAGCTTTTGAGGAGGTAGATTTATTTCTTGCAACTGTGAACACTTGACAGGATCTACCCAAGCTAGAGAATGTTTTGACAAAACAGGGCACCTATTGTTGGTCCTCACAATTGGAATGGCAACTAGGTAATAAAACACAGTTCAAATATTGAATATCTTTGAATAGCTAGCTTTCCTGTAGCAAAGGCTCATTTACTTTTTGACCAGGGACATAAACTTAAAATGGGCCAGCACTCTATGTGCACCAAGTTCATATCGCAACCATCCTTTATTATTGCAGGAAAGGAAATTCTTTGAAGCAAACATGCAAAATCTCAATGAAATAATACTTAATCCGAATTCACTACTAAATGATAATGTTCTAGCAAGTGAATAGGAACTACTCTGTTCTTGTGGCTGCAGGAACAGACACAAAAACTATTTCCAATAGTTGCAGGAACAAACAATTTCCAAAACAACTACTACTGAAAAATGAAAACTAACTGGAAAACTTGAAGGATTACTCACCAAGTGAGGCCCCTTGAGTGAGCATATCCTAAACTTTCAGATTACAATTGTTAAGCTTTTAAAATCACATTGATCTCTTTATTCCATTTTGACTATGAAAATACCAGAAGACTAAGTATTACAAATATTATGGTCGTTCTCTTCTATCCCTGAGAGGAGAGAGAGACCCCTTTATTTATATGGAAGCTTATAATAGATTCCTAACCAATCAACCACATTCCTACGGAATAGGCGAACATGATTCATTAAACAAAAGAAGAAGAGCATTTGTCTTGCAACTCAGAAAATATAGCATAACTTGCTTCCTGGATCTAAGCTCCACTAAGAAAAGTTATAAATGTCCCATAAGTCATTCTGCTAAAGAATCCGTCAAGTGGCTTCAATCTCCCTTAATACTTCTTTTCTTTGACTAGGTCTGCATTGTGGCTACATACTTGGTGCTTCTTTAAATCACCACTTAGTCTTTCCTTCTCCTTTGCTAACCCTGCAACATGATATTAATGTGCACAACAAACAGGTGTATATATGAATGCTAATATGATATAATTTAAACCATACTTAAGATTGATTTTAGATATTTGCATAGATAAATCATTTAAAAACCATTATATGACAACCTTAAGTATAAGTCAAATCAGTTTAAGAAACACTTAAGAGGTATCAAATAGGAGAGTATCCTAATCCAAATATCTTCTAATCACAAGACCTAGGCAGGAGTATTATAACAAAAATTTATCAAAATAGAGTCATTATTTAGGCTCATCACCTATTCTCTAATACCAATTGTTGGACACAATGGATCACTGAGAGGGGGGTGAATCAGTGATTTAAACACATCTTCTTAATCATGGATATGCCGGTACAATATAAAACAAACAGAGTGCTGACCGGTAAACCAAACAATGAAAACTAAGTGTGTGAAAGGATTTTCTATAACATCAATATAATACATACACAAGAATGCATCACATAACACCAAATATATGAGGAAAACCCAATGTGGAAAAAACCTCGGTGAGAATAGTTGTTGGAGATCTTCTGCTCCAATCTAGCCTCACAATAAAAATGATCTGATTACAATTTTAGGGCATCGACCCAAGGAGCACCAACCCCTGATTTATGAGTACCAACTTAAAGGAGGACCAACCCCTAAACAATTTATAGGCTACAACCTAAAGGAGCTACAACCCTTGCACCAAACACCTACTTAGTGAAGACAATATAAACATTCAAATACACAAATAAATTCCCTATTACAAATCAAGTTTTGTAACCCTTCAATACTCTGCTCTACCGGTTTCAATCTTACCCGTCTGTTAAAACTCCACACACCCTACAAAAATGCCTTTCAGTTGATTCTTACTTTGCTAAAACTTCTCTTCCTCTAACGGTTGGATTCCATTCACACTTGATCACACTTTGCCAGGTTCTACCTCTGTCGGTTCACACACACCTTACCAGTTTCTCCTTCAACACATAGTCACTTTAGATATTTCTTATTTTTCCCTCAACATAGTATTTTTCCACTCTCTTTCATTCACCAACATCATCATCTATCCATCCCAGGTCGACATCTTTTAAACTTGAGGCTTCCCGCCAAAAAACTAATTCAAGCATAGGACGGTTAGGGTTTCCCTCCTTCAATCGAATCTATGTCCAATCTGATTCGATCTACCTTGGATCACTCACTTGCTTTGGGGAGATGCATCTATACACATTTTTATTCATCCAATGCATGTTTGCTAAAAATAGAAAAATTAACCCTACTTTTTGGCCTTGTTCTTTGTCGACCCCATTTATAATCCAATTGTTTCTTTTTCAAGGTCAATCTGCAATCAGGTTTTGTGCTTCAATCACAATTCCTCAATTGTCTGATCATTCTCTATCATCTATTCTTCCTCGAGCCGCTTTAGGCTGTCATCAACCAATGATTTGTGGTTTTATCATTTAATGACCACCTACTACACATACAACCATGTCGATGAACATTTCACTGACCTCTGCATGTTTTCCATCTCAGCACCATGGGGAAAACATCAACATACATTCAACTCACCGGCAGAGAGTCAGTTCAACCTACAACATTTCTACCAGTACAAACCCTTACCGGTATGTCCACCACACTGAACAATCACTCTTATTGGCCACAGATTTCCTGACAATTCATCTTGCCTTCCGGTATGTCTTCATGCCATTGTTTATGGTCTGCTTCATTGGGTGTTGTTGTGATTCATCTAACATTCCGCCTCTTCATCACAAACAAACAACCAACCATCACACCGGTTTATGCCTTATCGGTTATTACTCAAGCATGCCAACACACTCCTGCATCTCACCTCATAATGGTGATATCATATTTCAACTCAGAACATACTTCTCTTCTTTATTTCGGTTCAATCTTCTTCATACCGATTGACACACTCTACCGGTAACCTGCAATATTGGTTGACATTAATGACAACTCAATGTCTACAGGTAGCTCTAATATAATATTTACCAACCAAAAATTTCTAAAATACAATTTTTTTTTTAACAAGAAAATAAACTCATATATAAATACATGTTCAACTAAAATTGAAACCATTTAAACTAACATAACTAAAATTAACTAACCATTTCAACAAAAATATATCATTAACTAATATCATTCAATTTTCATAATCTATAGAAAGTACAGATAGAGAGTTAAGAGTTTATATATTTTTTATCTTTTTGTTGCCAAAAGCATATCATAAAACATAAGGGAGAGGGAGAGCATTATCAAGGTCTTTTCTACCCAACCACAGACCTAAGTCCCTCATGTTTCTCCCTGCTAGAAGGGTCCGACCCTTGATGAGGAAAGTAGATAAAAGATGGAACAAATTCCAATGAGCCTCTAAGCCCAGTGTTTAGAATTTATACTCACTGACCATTCATATATTGAAGTTACCTCCTAACTTGTATAACACTCTAGCTAGTAGTGCATCTAACTCTTATGAACTGGCAGATGCATACAATCTGCTGTGCTACCTGGCTGAGGTTTTCATAATAAGCATCTTGAGTGTTGTCCATGTTCACCACCCTTACTCTTCTTACATAAAAATATTGCATACTTTCAACTAACACATGATCAAATTGACCTTCAATAGACTCAACCAAAGAGGTTTTATTTATGCTATGCTTAAAAGAAGACTACCCTATACTCTCCTAGGCAAGTTCTATCTTATTCAAGTATGGATTCATATAAGGTTGAATTACTAATCAAGAATATTCACATTGTTCAAAGTTTTTCTTACAACCAATACCTTATAATAGTTACATAATAGATTTAACTCCAATTCACATTGGACTTGATATATGCAATAAGATAAACGGAACAACGTATTCCATGTTCATGATCTGACTCGATTCATAATCAAATAATAAGAAAACAAAGAAACTCAACAAGAATACATCTACTAAAATTGAAATTACAACTTTAGAACAAAGGATTCGAGCTCCATATATTACATTCATCTTATTCACAATGATAATCACATCTATTTAAGTCATGTCTAGAATGGAGTTTGTCAGAGTTCCTTCCAACAATACTATGAATCGGTATGCTGAAAGGTATTTTGCATTTTGAATCTCCATTCGATGTTTATTCAATCTAATTTACATATGACAAGTATCGACCAAATAGAATAATTAACATCTATGCATATTCAATCTTGATTCCATTACAGATTAATGCAAACATCAAGTATTATGATATATTTAAATACGACATAAACAAAGGATAGTAACAATTCTTTCTTTTAAAACCCTTGGTAGTAGAAGATCACAATATTGTGACTTCCTTCCTATGCTAGGGTTTGCAAATATGGATCAAATTCTCTTTTGATCGACAATGCCATCCTCTAGGACAGTGGCAGAGGTTGTGTTTCTTCTACATGACTCATTCCTGTGAATTGCATTGGTGGCAGGGCTGGGCAAAAGACGTCGAGCTCTTACCATTCAATCAGAAAATACCCCAATGGAGCCATAGTATTGGGTGGGAGGGTTTGGGAGAGAAGACCCATGACAGTTGAGGGTTTCAATATTTGGAGCTCAGAGGATGTGAAAAGCTCTGATAAACCTAGGTTTTTCACCCAATTTTTTCTAGCAGCTAAATGGCCAACAATTCATTTGGGATGTAGATCATAAATGAGATCAAGGTTAAGGAGAAATAATTCTTTGAGATGGGTCTTATTAGGAGATTCAAGGGTTTTTGGCCAATTTTTCCCGATCTTCGTAGATGGATTTCTTGGTCAAGGGTTTTTGGTCAAGTTTTGGAAACCCATTCTTGATGGGGATATCTAGATTTTCCCAGGGGATAGAGGCTATTTTGTGGTGGTTTTTGACTCTGCTATAGACAAGAAGATGATCCTCTTTGAGAACTAGTGGAGCTGGGAGGATAAATATTTTCTTCTCCTGAAGTCATGGCATCCATCCTTCAACCCTACAACAGAATCCTTTGATAGTGTTCCAATGTGGGTAAGACTCCCATACTTGCCTTTGCAATTCTGGTTTCAATCATGCTTTGAGGCCATTGGGGATTTGTTGGGAATTTTTTTGGGAGTGGATTTGGATTCATTAGGGGTCCAACACACAACCTATGCTCGTATCCTAGTTGAGATAATTTAAGAAAGGGTCTTCCCACGGACATAACTTTGAAGTTTGGTGAAGGTAACTGGGTGCATACAATTGATTACGAGGGCATTACTTTTAGATGTCGTCATTGCTTCTAGTTGGGTCGTCTTGCAGAAAATTATGGCCAAGAAAAATCAGTCAAATAGGGCACGTGGTGGAGAGATGTCTCTGACACCCATTATGTGGTAGACAGTAACTCAACTCACATTCCCAAGGGGTTATATGATGATTGCACCACATCATCCTGTGTTGAATCCATTGGTGTATATAAATCTTGTTTAGGGGTTTTGGCAACATCCAGTGTTGATGTTGATTTTTGTAATGTCATTGCAAATGAGGACATTACTCTTAGAGAAAGGTCAAATGATGTCCCAAAGATAGATTGTGTAGATGGGAAGAAGTAGATTGAAACCCATCATTAGGTCTGTTAGCGGGAGGTTAGTTTAGTTAGTTCCTTGAATGCTACTCAAGGTGTTAGAGGACAAGAGGAAGGTTGGATAGAGGTGAAAAGGAAGAGAGACAAAAGAGGTACATAAGAGATTCCCTCTGATTTGCCTTTTTGATCCTTTGAGAAGGGCATACCAAAATATTTACGTAATGATAGTAATGTTAATAGGTCTTGTGTTGGGGTGCTTTGAATATTTGGGGAGTGGTTCCCTTGTTCTAATCATAACTGGTTCAGGCCAACAAAATCCTGATATTGAATAAAAAATGCAACAATTACCAATAATTAAAAAAAAACTCTTTCTTGTGAAATGATAGAAGGGAGACACCTTGAGACTTCTCACAGATCAAGCTATTCGGTTTGGCTCCTCTTCACAAATAGAAAGCCAACCACACTAAATCAAATCCATGGCTCACAAAGATTCACCCCCAATTCTAAGATAGCCAAAACAACCTCGGTATCGAGAGATTCACATTTGTAGAGGTCAAACAATATCACCAAGAGCAATACAACAATCTCCTAAAGAAAATTAACACCACACATAAATGCTCAAGGTTTACATAGAGTATCAACACAACACTTCCAAGAACAAAACAACAACTCCCATGACATCCTCAAATTCCTTATTAATAACAATGAACCTATTAACAAGGCGCTAGCTCAAGTATCGACATCTTTACAAAATGTCCAAGAATTACAAGAATGCTCAGCCACCATGTCCAACATCGGTGGTCTAAACATGACGAAAGATACATAATTCAACACTTACACTATAATAAGAATATAATGATGATGGATATATCAATATCCATACATGTACGATTTCAACATGCGTGTGTGGGTATTAATATATTCATAAGCTATGAATCCAAAGTAATGCCTTCAAAGATCCCAAGGTGTGTGTGTGTGTGAAATATAAACGTATACACATATAAATATGTATATATTACTCCTTCACACACAAGAAGCGTAAATGAAACACACACACACACACACACACACACACACACACACATATATATATATATGTATGTATGTATGTATGTATGTGTGTGTATGTATATATATGTATATACACATATATGTATGGATATACATATATATGTGCGTTTGTATATATAAACATACATATGTGTATATATATATATATCCATACATGTATATGCATATGCATATACATACACACATATATATGTATATCTGAATATACACACACACACACACATATATATACACACACATGTATATATATGTATATATATACACATGTATATATACATATATATATTATATATATATACATAATTTAAAGTTATGTATATAATATATATATACATATATATACATAACTTTAAATTATGTATATATATATAAATAAATTATCAATAATATGAATAGTTAATATCTTTTAATTTTTAGTTTGTTGGTTCACAAAAGAGGGGCTCTCTACTGATAATGTAATAATATCCTCTTTTGATTTTAATATACGGGTGTAGCCCTTGATCTGATACATATGTGTGTGTGTGTGTGTGTGTGCATGTGCATGTGAATGTGAATGTGTATGGCTATGGCTATGTGTATGTGTATGTGTATGTGTATGTGTGTGTGTGTGTACGCGCGCGCACGCGCGCGCGCGCGCGCGCGCGTGTGTGTGTGTGTGGACACATACACATACACATACATACATACATACATGTGTGTGTGTGTAGATATAGATGTATATATATGTATACATATACATATATGTGTGTGTGTGTGTGAAGAAAATCTGGGTGCAAATACGAAAGATTGAAATAACGCTAACAACCTAAGCAAACATAAATTAGTCAAACACTCACGATTGGGATGCTAAAAAAGAATAGACAAAGTATAATTAATAAAAGCAAATAAAGATGCGAAGTCCATTTTGTTCCTTTGATTTGGTTATCTCTTGGTTTGATGTGTGTTTACTTTTGTGCTTCCAAGGATGCTAGATATGCTCCATGATCATGGGAAAATGCATGATATTAAGCTAAATGGATGCAATGATAATAGGATGTGAGTATGCAAACTAGCATGATAACAATGTGAATGTGAAAAAAGTGGATAGCTAAAATAACATCATTACGGTATGAGAATGTGAAAGTGGATGAAATCCATAGAAATGGGAGGGATTAAATATTATTTGCAATGGAGAGGAAGAGATTGAAAAAGAGAAACTTGTCCTCAAAGAGGATAAGTGGCAATCCTCAAGGTGCCATGTGGAATGGGATTCCAAGAAATGACAAGTGTCTTTGGAAAAGACAAGTGTCAAAGAAGGGGGTGACATGTGTCCCTAAGGAAACATGTCTATTTGGGAGATAACCACCCGAATAATAGAGATTCCTTTCAAAATATTAAAGATATTAGGAATGTGCACACACATGTGAAGGGGATGTTATAAGGAATAAGATTGGTTTGAGCAGATAGGGTTGGTTAGAACCCAAGGGTTAGACTTAGGAGAAGGGTTAGATGGGGTTTAGGTTAGGAGACATGTGACTCAATTAGATTATTTGAATTATTTAAATTCATATAAATCAAGAAAATGATGACATGAACTAAATAGAATAATTAAATTATTTTATTTAATAGAAGAAGTGTAAAGGGGCATTAATTAATTAAAATATTAATCAATTAATTGAACATGGCCTTATCAATTAAATTAATTTAGCCAAAAGGGGTGTCATTTTTAATTAAATAATACATATTATTTAATTAATACAATTGGCTAAGGGAATTCAATTTGATTAAATTAAGTGTCTACATTTTGTCCCTCTTTGCAGTGGTGCTAGAATAATGTCATTGTAAAGACAATAAGCAACTGATTACTTGAAGCAAAGGGAGCAAGAAAAATTCCCCCAAGTTAACCTAAGGAAGGAATGATGAGTTAGTGATTCCCCCTTGAGAGGGTGCATGAGAAATGAAGGCCCAGGTGGCATCTCAAAAGAAACATTACCCAAAAAAATAGGAGGGAAGATGGCGTGAAACAAAGCCTAGGGGTGACAAGAATGAGATGGGAAAGAGGGGTGAATGAAAATGCAGTAAATAATATACATGAAATGATCATGGAGTGTGAGCACTCTTGGAAACGAATTTCCATGCAATGAGCACTTATTTTGATGTAGCATTGTATGTGATGCACTATGGTATAAGAAACCAAGGTGAATTTCACAGCCAATTCATGGACTGATGCAACAAACAAACACAAAAAAGGTTAAGTAAAGCACCATATAGAGTTACAAAGAATTTTGCAGGAAAAAACACTAGAAAAATCACAAGAAGAACAAATGCCCCAGTGAAATATGAGATAGTCGAGACCTCATGAGGGTACAACAAGAGACACATCAAGAAAACATGTCAATTAAAACCAAAACCAACAAGATCACAACCCTAGTTGTGTTACTCCTAGCGCACCATGATATAAAAGATCATGGTGACCACGAGGAAACAAAACAAAGGAGCTCAAAAAGACAAATAAAGATAAAAAGAATCAAGGCCAACACAAGTGCCTCAAATATCTTTTGCCAAAATGACAACTGATAGACTCCATTTGATGATGTCTAACTTGAGGAAGGATACATCATGCAGAGGCTGATGATTGGATAAAAGATTGATGAGGTGGGACAAGAAAAAGGTACCTGATACAATCACGACGACAAAGATGCTCTAGGATGATTGTTGAAGAACTAGCTGATGGGATATGATCTCGACAATGCAACTGACTGACACAAAGGATGAGACCTAAGGACACATATGTACAAGATATGATTTACAATATGCACAAGAGCTATGGGGGATGAATGAAGATCCAAAGACAAACATGATGTTTCCCTAGTAAAGATGAAAAGTCACGATGGACTGATTGTTGATGGGGTATTGTTAATGTGAGAATGATATATCTCCAAAAAAACACAAATATTGGGAAGGATGCATCCCAATGACGATGATTGGATTTTGATCAAGGCTGGGAACAAGACCATGAATGTGATTGGCTGATTTGGTTAGTGCTTGAATTTGGATAGCTGAGGGATATGGATAAGATTTGCATGCAATGGTGGATTGCAAGGAGTAGATAGTGTAACGCGTGTTAGAATTCATCTTAAAATAACAAAGTAGTCAATTAGAAACAAGGGAAATCACGAATCCCTATCTAATCAAAGAATCTTAACAAGCAAACAATGAAATAACACAATCAAGCAAATAGGAATTAAAATAATCAAATCAAATCAAAACTCTCTATCCCAAGATCGCGTATTGCTTCCAGTGCTCTTCTCCTCTCTGTGGTATGATGGCTCTCAGATATTGCACTGGTAACCTGCAAGTGACACAAATATTTGAAGTTCGTGATTATTGAAAATGGAGATTGAATGCTCAATTTATAGAAAATTGGATAAGATTGATTGAAAGGTGGAACAGATTGATCAAGAGGTGGAACTTAGGTGAGCTCATATGAAAATTGATAGTTGAACTGCTGATTGTAGAAGTGGAACTCAATAGATGAAATAGATTAATTGAGTCAACTGATTGAGAAAAAGTTGACTGAAGGAAGAAAAAGAATGATTGGAGGAAATTAAGAAGATGATAAAGAAAGCTTAATTTAGAAAAAGCTAACGAAGAGATGGAAATAGAGACTGGAGAGATAAATGATTTAATTAATTAATTGATTGAATTAATTAATTTAGCATGTGCTTTCATTTAGACTTGGATTTCCAATTTAATCTTTGCATGATATTTAATTCAAATAATTGAATTTAATTTAATTCAATTTAGTATTTGAATATATTTAGAACTTGACTTTGATTTTCAATTTGATTTTTGAAATCATGTACATGTATTTGAATTTCGAAGAAATTAGAAGAAATAAGAAATTAAATGAAATTAGAATTTGGGGATTTGAAATTTGAAGAATTAATTAGTTAATTAAATAATTTAAAGAAACTATTTAATTATTTAGAAATGGAATTTAATTAAATAATAAAGATTATTTAATTTAAAGGATTAAATCACAATTAATTAAATAATAAATATTTAATTAATATTTAGAAAAGGGTTGAATGATTAGATGATGATAGGATTGAGATAGAAATTGAGAATTAACTTATTTAAATAATGAAGATTATTTAAATTGGGGAATTAACCATAATTAATTAAATAATGAATATTTAATTAATATTTAGAAAATGGTTAAAATGATTAAATGATGATAGAATAAGAAATAGAATAATTAATTAGATGGTGAGGAAATATAAATTTAGAAGAAATAGATTAATTAACTTAATTAAATAATTAAATAATTATCTAACTAACTAGAGGAATAATTAGTACATGATCAATGAGACATTTTTAGGTGTCTACATTTGCCCCTCTTTGAGACAAAGTTGAAACGACATTCTTTCAAAGAAAACGAAAAATTCTACCTTGGTACTATTGTATAGTGTAAATATGCCCCCTCGAAAAAGGTGGTCGGAAAATTCCAAAATTGAGACCATGTTTTCGATATCAGTTTAACGAGCAAGTGTGTGAAATTTTGTGCGATTTCGAGATCGTTTGAGTAGGCTACAAGGTGTTTGAAGCTGGCGGGGACCACGGGTGTCGAGGTGTCAAAAAACCCTAATTTTGAGCTATAAATAGAGATTTTTAGGTTTTCATTTGCTCATTTGTAATTTGGTAATTCCTTGATTTCTCTTCAATTTGTGTGCTTTTTTCTGAGTATTTGATCATCATGGGTGGTTATAGAGCTCGATTGCACCTATCTGACTGAGTATGTTCATATCAGAGACCTCCTGGGACTAGCGGCATGGTATTTTTCCAAATTTTCCCCAATTTTTTGCCTTTTTTATGCTATTTTCCAAAAAAAATTCCATGATCAATTTTCGCATGGTGTCATGCAATCGCTTGTCGATGTTTACGAATTAGTGTTAACTGTATCGCAAACACTTTAACTGTTACGCATGCGTCCTATGTTGGTATTTTGGTATGGTTTTGTCATTGATGTCAACACCTATCAATACTTATCAACTTTGGCACTTTGAAGGATCGACAATGTTCACCAGCAAGCGACTTATGCACAGTCACCGGTATCTGGTACACCGGCAGGATATATTGTTTACCAACACTTGGAATGATATGGAAAACACATTTTTATGTCAAAGACATCGTTTGGACACTTTGTCTTGAAGATTTGTTCATTGGAATATTCGTGTTTGCATATTTGTTGTTACCAGCAAATAGGTCCAGGTTATGCATCGACAGGCTTATCTTTCTAGATCAGCACGACATGCTTTGAAAATGATTTATTGTTGTTGTAAATGCATTAAGCCGACATGTTAAATCAGTTATTGCATCGGTTATTGATTTACTTATAAAATATTTTTATATCTCTTAGAGCCGACCTACTAAAATTGGTCTTAGTTTATGGTATATATATAAGATCTTATTTGTAAGGTCGATAGGAAATTGGGAAAAAGAATTATAAGAAGCTATATGCGAGAATAAGCAGAGATATACACACAAACATCATTTAAGGTTAAGCAAGGTTTTTGTGAAGGCATATCAGAACTGAACCGTGAGCTTTAGGCACTTGGCCTTTCTACATGTGCAGACCCCATTTGTATACACATACTATCTACAGTAGTATCATGTGATTGTGGGTAAGGTTTCCCACCGTGGTTTTTCCCCTTATAGGGTTTCCATGTACAAATATTGGTGTTATGTGTTGTGTCTTTCTGTTTCATGTATTAATCTTTACCGGTACTGTAACTAACTGATAAACTGTCTACCGGCATAAAGTTTGGTTTACCGGTATTAAGCATTAAGGTTGGTTAAGTTGTTTTTGGTTTGAATTTATTTGACAATTGATTCACCCCCCCCCCCTCTTAGTTGTCTCCGGGACCTAACAATTGGTATCAAAGCCTAGTCCTCTTTTTGCAGAAGTTTAACAACTTGAGGAGATCTAATGTCTTCTAACTATTTCAGGAAGGACAATCCTAAACTTGATGGAACTAACTATGGCATATGGAAGATCAGAATGGAGACACATCTAAATTGCATTGGAAAAGACATCTGGGATGTTACAAAGAATGGCTACATTGCTCCTACTCAAAGTTAGCCTAATCCACCTAACTTGGCTAAAGATGAGGAAAATGATTGCAAGGCAAGAAAAGCACTTTTGAGTGCATTATCAGATCAACAAATCATGGGATTATCAGATAGATCAACTGCTAAAGCTATTTGGGATCATTTGGAAACATTGAATGAAGGAGATTCCATAGTCAAAATTGAAAAACTTGAAAGCTTCCGAGTCAGGTATGAAAATCTGAAAATGGAAGAAGATGAAAGGATTTCTGCTTTAATGGAAAGAGTGAATGAAATTGTTGTGGGTATTAAATGTTGTAGAGGAACCTTAAGTGAAGATGAAATTGTTTCAAAAGTTTTTAAGAGGATTGCACCGACACATAAAATGAAAGTTATTGCTATAAATGAGTTGAGAACAATGCCTAATACATCAATAACTAGGGATACATTTATTGGAAAACTTTCAGCTTTTGAAATTGAGGAATTTGGTCCTATTGCTACTATAAAGACAGACTTAGCTTTTAAGGCATCAACATCATCTGCACCATCTTTTGACAAATCTGATTGGAAAGCCTTTTATGCAAGAGAACTTGGAGAAAGCAGGAGAGAAAATGAAGAACTTGAAGAACTTGAAGCACTATTTGCAAGGAAAATGCCTAAAGGTCCAGTTGGAAGCAAGTATGAAGGTAAGGCACCCTTTAAATGTTTTAACTATAATAAGATTGGTCATATGGATTTGAGATGCCCTGATAGACATGCTAGACTAAGAGAAGAAGCTAGAAGAACATACAAACCTAACCCTGAATATTAGAGATACAAATTTAAGAAGAATAAAGATAAATCTTGTTATCTTGCTGATGAATGAGTCACTGATGATTCTGATGAAGATTTAGTAGACAATGGATGGGTTTTTGTTTCTATAATAGGAGATCAACTGACACCTATTGTTCAACCGGTAGAGCAGGCCTTGGTAGCTAAAGTTGAAGTTAAGGATGAATGGATCATTGATTCAGGATGTTCACATCATATGACTGGTGATAAAGGTAAATTCTTGAACTTTCAGGAATATAATGGAGGTTTGGTAAGATTTGGAGATGATAAAGCTTGTTTGATCAAAGGAAAAGGAACTATATCTCTTGATGGTAAGCATAATACTGACAATGTTTACTATGTAGAAGGTTTAAAGCATAATCTTTTGAGTGTTGGTCAATTAGTTGAGAAAGGATTTCAATTACAATTCAAGAATGGAAAATGCAAAATTATGAACAAAACTAGTTTGGAAATTGCAACCGGTAATCAAACTAGGGGAAACATCTTTCATTTAAATAACAGTGAAAAGACATGTTTGATTGCACATATTGATGAAAATTGGCTATGGCATAAGAGACTCTGTCATGTAAATTTTGATTGCATGGTAAAAATCAGTACTACTAAGGCAGTTAGAGACTTACCTAAGATTGTTAAACCTCACAATCCGGTATGTAAGGAATGTCAATTTGGAAAACAAGTTAGAGCATCCTTTAAAAGTATTCCAGAAAAAACCAATAATGCTCTTGACTTATTTCACATTGATTTATGTGGTCCAACTAGAACTAAAAGCTTACAAGGTGACAGATATTTCATGCTAATCATTGATGACTATTCTAGAATGTGTTGGGTTACTTTTCTCAGAGAAAAATCAGAAGCAGTTTGAACTAAGCACTTGGGAAGCTCAAACTATTCAAAGCAATGGTAGAGAATGAAACTGGTAAGAAAATCAAATGTCTGAAATCAAATCAATGAGGCGAATTTACATCTAAGGAATTTAATGCATTCTATGAAGTAAATGGAATCAGAAGATAGTTATCAACACCTCGGACACCACAACAGAATGAAGTTGTAGAAAGGAAAAGAAGAACTATCTTGGATGCAACCTGAAGTATGTTATCTAAAGCAAATATACCACATGTATATTGGAGAGAGGTAGTAAGTACAGTGATCTATACATTCAACAAAGTTCACATCAAAGGTGAAATCGGTAAGACCCCTCTTGAACTATGGTTTGGTATTACTCTTCTTAAATATTTCAGAATATTTGGAAGTAAATGCTATATTAGAAGAGATGAGTATATTGGCAAATTTGATCCTAGAAGTGATGAAGGAATATTTCTTGGTTATTCATCTAAGAGCAAGGCATATAGATGTTTTAACAAAAGATTGCAGAAAATTATTGAGAGTACAAATGTGAAGATTGATGAACTATTTAGAGGAACTTCAAGGTATATAGACTCTGAACCCAAAACAAAGATACTGACAATTGAACCCACATTAAATCTACTAGTACAGAATGAAGATTGAGTTACACCGATATCATCTAAAAATTCCACTAAAACTGAGGAACAACAGAAAATGAAGACACCCTGGTATGTAAGACTGAACCACTCTGAAGATTAGATAATTGGAAACAAGTATAAAGGAGTTATGACAAGAGGAAGACTAGAAAATGAAAAGGTATGTCTTATTTCTCAAATTGAACCATCATCAATTAATGAGGCATGTGAAGATAAACATTGGATTAAAGCTATGGAAGAAGAATTAGAACAAATTGAGAAGAATAACATATGGACATTAGTTCCCCGGCCTAAAGACAAAAATGTGATTGGAACAAAATGGGTATTCAGAAACAAACTTAATGAAGATGGTAAGGTAATCCGAAATAAAGCAAGACTAGTGTGTAAGGGATATTCACAGAAAGAAGGAATTGATTATAATGAAACCTTTGCACCGGTAGCTAGAATTGAGGCGGTTAGATTATTCTTGGCTTTTGTAGCACACAAGAACTACAAAGTATATCAAATGGATATTAAATGTGCATTTCTGAATGGAGATCTTGAAGAAGAAGTTTACATTGAGCAACCTGATGGATTTTCTTTGACAGATAACAAAGATATGGTTTGCAGGCTAAGGAAATCTTTGTATGGGTTGAAGCAAGCTCCCAGAGCTTGGTGTGCTAGATTGGATAAATATCTTTTGAAAATTGGATTTTCTAAAGGTAATGTTGACATCAACTTATACTATAAAGTGACTAATGAGGACATCTTGGTTATAGAAGTTTTTGTTGATGATATAATCTTTGTAGGAGAAGATGGATTATGCAAAGACTTTTCTATTGAAATGCAACAAGAATTTGAAATGTCTATGATTGGAGAAATAAAATTCTTTTTAGGATTGTAGATTTCATAGACTGATAAATGTATATTCTTGAGTCAATCCAAGTACTTGAAGGAGTTACTAAAGAAATTTGGGATGGAGAACTCTAAATCGGTAAGCACACCTATGACTACAAATGACAAATTATCACTAAGGGATGAATCTACACCTGTTAATCTGACTAGGTACAAGTCTATGATAGGAGGCCTACTGTATTTGACACAAATAAGACCTTGTTTCAAGATTTTAGAGTAATCCTAGAGAAAATCATGAATCAACAGTAAAAAGGATTTTCTGGTACTTACAAGGCACTACAAATCTTGGTTTATGGTATCTTAGAGATGAAAAATTTGAATTATGTGCATACACATATGCAAATTGGGCAGGAGATGTGGATGATAGAAAAAGCACCACTAGCAGAGAATTTTTTCTTGGAAGCAGATTAATTTCTTGGTTGAGTAAGAAAAAAAGTTGCACATCTTTATCAACAACAGAATCAAAATATGTTGCAACAGCAACTAACTGTACACAGGTATTATGGCTTAAGAAAATGTTGAAGGACATAAAGGTAAAATGCAAGGAACCTATAACTATCTATTGTGATAACACTGTAGCAATTGATATATCTAAGAATCTGGTACTACATTCTAAAACTAAATATGTTTCTATCAAACTAAACTTTCTAAAAGAGAATGTTGAAGCAAAAGAAGTAAAACTGGTTTATGTGAATACTAAAGAGTAGATTGCAGATATTTTCACTAAGCCTTTGCCTAAGGAGACCTTTGAATATCTCAAAGACTAGCTTGGGGTCATACCCCCACTGGTAGAGACTTAGACAGTTGATGTTTGTCATCAATTGAAATAACTAATAGAGAAATCTTTTATTCCGGCTTTGATGAGGAGAGCTACTTCTTAGGAGGAGTAGTTGGTATTTTTTATTTTGAACATGGTTTTGTATTGCTTTGGCATTTGATGTCAAAGGGAGAGAGATATCTAAGGAAAAACACATTATCTTTTGGGGGAGAGATTGTTATTTTGAGATTGATTACTCTTTGTATCTGAATTTTGATTTCTGGTTATGATCTCTTTTGAGAGATTGTTGGTTTTTGGTTTTTGGCATTTCTGTTTTGGCACTTTGATGGTTTTTCGATCTTGTGTTGCTATCAATGCCAAAGGGGGAGATTGTTGGTATTTTGGTATGGTTTTGTCATTGATGTCAACACCTATCAACACTTATCAACTCTGGCACTTTGAAGGATCGGCAATGTTCACCGGCAAGCAAGTGACTTATGCACAGTCACCGGTATCTGGTACACCGGCATGATATATTGTTCACCAGCACTTGGAATGATATGGAAACACCTGGTTATGTCAAAGACATTGTTTGGACACTTTTTCTTGAAGATTTGTTCATTGGAATATTCATGTTTGCATATTTGCTGTTACCGACAAATAGGTCCAGGTTATGCATCAACAGGCTTATCTTTCTAGATCAGCACAACATGCTTTGGAAATGATTTATTGTTGTTGTAAATGCATTAAGAAAACATGTTAAATTGGTTATTGCATTAGTTATTGATTTACTTGTAAAAATTTTTTATATCTCTTAGAGTCGACCTACTAAAATTGGTCTTAGGTTATGGTATATATGTAAGATCTTATTTGTAAGATCGATAGGCGATTGGGAAAAAGAATTATAAGAAGGTATATGCGAGAATAAGAAGAGCTATACATAGAGACATCATTTAAGGTCAAGCAAGGTTTTTGTGAAGGCATATCAAAACTGAACCATGAACTCTAGGCGCTTGGCCTTTCTACATGTGCAGACCCCATTTGTATACACATACTATCTGTAGTAGTATCATCTGATTGTGGGTAAGGTTTCCCACCGTGGTTTTCCCCCTTACAGGGTTTCCACATACAAATATTGGTTTTATGTGTTGTGTCTTTTTGTTTCATGCATTAATCTTTACCGGTACTGTAATTAACTGATAAACTGTCTACCGACATAAAGTTTGGTTTACCGGTATTAAGCATTAAGGTTGGTTAAGTTGTTTTTGGTTTGAATTTATTTGACAATTGATTCAACCCCCCCCCCCTCTTAGTTGTCTCTGAGACCTAACATCCTAAGTGTTACGCATTAGTATTAAACATTTTGCATTCGTGTATATCATTACGCATAAGTGTTTATTGTTCCGCAAGAGCTCATATTATTACGCATTAGCTTTAAACATCATGCAAGAGTCATAATTTTTCCGCATTAGTCATAACTATCACGCATTCATTGTAGATGTAATTTTTTGTCATGCGTTTTGAAATATTTTTGTTTTTCGAGATCCGATATCTGATATTTTCAACATTTTCTTGTTGCAGGAGAACATTGGAGTGTTATACTACCGACAGAGCAGACCTAGTGGACTTGATCTTCGAGCTGACTTACTTGATGAGGAGATCGAGCATATTTGATAGCTTGGTCTTTATCATGTTTTACACTTGCCAGAGGTTATAGCCAACTGGGCCATGATTACAGCTTTGATGGAGTGGTGGCATTCTGAGACTTGTTATTTTCATCTTCCGACCGGTGAGGCATCCATTACCTTAGAGGATGTATGGCATATACTACGTATTCCTATTCATGGTGAAAGAGTTGTATATGACCATGATGATGGCATTTCTAGACTATGTGCACTTTTCGAGTGTGAGATATAGGACTTGCAGATCAATGGCCGTTATGACATCCCTTGGGCCTGATTAGACTATGATGACATGACTATTGTATTATGCAGTGTTGTCGGTGGTTTACTGATACTTGACAGATGAGGTCATGGGTTTGCAGTTGGATGGGGCAGAGTGCTCCATGATATGATTGTTCATCATCGACTGTATGCTTGGGGTCCTTGTCTACTAGCCATGTTGTACTACCAGTTGCATGGTATTGTGTATCTTGGATACCGTTCTATCAGTTGTGGTATTACTTTTCTCCAGACATGGGCATGGGAGCATATTTCTATTGCTAGACCTATTATTCATGTAGATTTGCAGCCTGGTAAGCCTTATGATTTTAGGTATACAACAGGTATTAGACATAGAGGTTCGGGGAACACCTTATACTGGAGGCATCAGTTTGACATATTGCAGCATTTTATTTGGAGACCATACTTGGATTGCCTCGGTTGGCCTGATGATGCAGTGCACTTGCCTTTTTTCTGACAACAGAGATATCTTATTGGTAGGACCTTTGAGACCCAGCGGATTATCGAGATGTATCTTCCAGGGTGGGTCCTGAGACAATTTGGTGAGGTACAGGTGACACCAGTGGTTATTGCTTATTTTGCTCGAGTATCACGAGAGGTATCTGATTGGGGTGTTTGCATACAACCACATGTTGCTTCTACTGAGTTTGATTCTCTATAGCCATTACTCTGGGGTTGGGGTAGAGGTGTAGTGGATCCAGGGACGACGGTGGAGTATGATGCGTGGTTTGCTAGGCATAGGTCAGTGCCTTTGATTGATCCTGTTGTGCCGATTACATCACAACAGATTCGACATCCTAGACAGTGGTTGAGGATAGATGCAGGGGAGAGAGCTGGAGGAGTAGGAGAGGGTGGATTTGAGAGAGGAGGTGAGGATGATGAGGGAGGAGATGAGGGAGATGAGGGAGATGAGGATGTAGACATTGGTGGAGACACTGAGTCTATTAGCAGTGAGGATAGTGATGATTCTTCTAAGTCATTGAGAAGTGAGAGTGGAGGTGATGATGAGTATATGCTGAAGCTAGAGGATGTGGCTGCTGCAGAGGGTGGGATAGAACACGTTGGTGAGGAGGATGAGCTACAGACTCTTAGAGCGTGGGTCCAGAGTTTGGAGGATGAGGTCGCTAGATGAGATATCAAGCGAGAGACTTATCATGTAGATTATGGTGCCCTTGAGGCTGAGAGAGTTCATCTCCAGAGGGAGAGAGATGAGGTAGTGTGGAGATGTCAGATTACCATGGATGCCTTTGATCAACTTTTTAGAGCAGGTACCGATGTGTGTGACTAGGCAGATAGGTATTTCACTGTTGCGCAGGAGGCTATTTATTATAGACAGGAATATGAGTGAGCCATCCCTAAGGGTCAGAGAGAGCCTAGCTTCAATGTGTTTATGGGGAGGAGATCGAGTAGATATAATTCATGACGAACTAGCAATGGTGGCATTATGGGACTACCTTGACATCCTGGGGTAGGATCTAGTGGACATGATCCACCTGTTGACAAAGGTAGTGTTGGTTGATCATGTTATCTGAGCCTTCGGGCTTATTTATTGTATTCACACACATTATCATTTTTGAGTTATATATATGACATGCAGGTTTTAATAGTGATCTACTTATGTTTTGCTTCTCATGTATGCTTATATGATGCTATGAGTTTTATGATGCTTATCTATTTGATTCTATATGATTCTGAATGCAATGGTAGTACATGTATGTATTAATAATGCTAAATGAATGCAAATGAACTCTATAATGAATGCAAATGAATCTATATGAATGCAAATGAATCTATATGAATGTAAATGAATCTATGTGAATGTTTTTTGTATGATAGTGGTTGAACCAATTTTAACTCAGATACACCTTGAAGAAATGTTAGTTAGATGATAGAAAGAAAAAAATTGATGATAGAAGGAATGTTAGAAAGAATGTGATTTAGAAAGAAGATGAGAAATAAACAAACTATCAATAAGAAAATGAGATGAGAATGAGAATGAAATTGAATGAATCACGAACCTGTGTCACATATTTTATTGCATCAATATATATTCATCACTGAGCCTTATTATTGAACAATGAAGCTTAGCACATCAGGGTATAAGGAACCAAGATGCAAAGATATCTCATTGTAGAAACAAATACGTAGCAGACAAGGAGTGAACACTCCCTTCTGAGAATTATGCTAGGGGTCAAGGTATGTGTGGTGATTTCACCTTGATGTGAACACTCTTATCACAGACACCCACTAGTGCAATTTCCCTAGAATTTCATTGGTTCACACCACAAACAACAAACAAAGAAAAAGATAATGCCCATCATAGCTCCTCTAGTCACTCGTAGACATCCTTGAGTAGCATAGGAACAATATCCATCGCCAAATGATAAAAAGATAAAGACTAACCTGGACAAAATTCAGCAGCTATACTGACCTTGTGCCTTTGTTCTTAGTTGCTTGATGTGATGGTTGATAATGTTTGATCTCAGAAAGTTGTGAACCCCGTTTAAGACTGACCTATCTGATTTTGAGTGTATCCTCTTCTGTTTAAGACAAGATAATGATCACTTTTATATGGATATGATACGATTGATAAGACATTTTGATCAGTTGATTGCAGATGTTTGACTGGATAGTCGTATCCTTTGTTAACTTCATGCGAAGTGTTTGCTGGATATCTGCTAGGGTATTTGTTTCTCACAAGACATTTTATTGCAAGTTTTTTGATTGATTGATTTTTTATTTTTAGTTCTTTTCCAAGAGCTTTTTCGATGTTTTTGGATTATGTAGATCGATATTTGAATGTTTTTGGTTGATTTTTTCAGGATCTTATTTGAATTTTTTTTGGTTGATTTTTTCAGGACGTTATATGGATGTTTTTGAATGATTTTTTTAGGATCGTATTTGAATTTTTTTGAATGATTTTTTTTTAGGACGTTATATGGATGTTTTGGGGATTTTATGGTTTTTAATGTTTTTGAATTTTGAGTTTTTTAGTGTTTTTTGGATTTTGAGTTTTTCATTATTTTTGGATATTGAGTTTTTCATTGTTTTGGATTTTTTCAGGACTTTATATGATTTTTTGGATTTTTTTCAGGACTTTATATGATTTTTTGAATTTTTTCAGTTATGTCCCCAGTGTGCAGACTTGTATGACATGATGATCTACAAAATGTATGTGTAGACAAATGAATTTTTGACATGACCTATGTGAATGCAATATGCAGGATGAAGATGCATTCCCTATTAGAACAAGGTTGACTGTGTTTGTTTTTGCATTTGTAATACACCAATTGAAATGGAGGTGCAAAACATTTCATAGATAAGCGGTCAATCGATCTCTAAGGTCCCTGGGAACATTCATCTCAACACACTTAGTGACTAGGATTTACCAATGGAGATGTGGAAAACTTCCCCATTGGTTCTTGAAACTTTGATCTTCTTTTGCCCATGTGTGTACAGATGAGTTAATTCCTTCTCTTGTGTTCACTAAAGATCCTTAGCATCCTATATGACTAGCTACATGGTTTATCCTAACTTCAAAAGCATCCTGAATAGAGCCTCACTGCCAGCAAGCCTTGAGAGCTCTGACGAGGTTATAGATTGTAATTTCTCAAATATTGCTCCATTGCTAGTAGGCGTTCATAGCTCTGATGGAGTTACTTGCATGTTACCATAGTCAATCTTTTTATTGCATTTGTATGTGTGATATTTTAGTTATATATCATTGCTCTTTTGCCTTAAGGTGGATATGTGGCATAGCTCTTTTTATTTTTATTTTATTGCCTTGACTTGTAAGTAATGAAACCTACTTGGGTGTGATAATTACAGTGGCACTGAAGTAGAATTTTAGATTTTTCACTTAGTCATATGATCAACTAGGTGTCTAGAATGAATTAGAGATCTTCTTAATGTGTGTTTGAGATATAGCAATTGATAGATTTTAGGTTAACAAGTCTCAAATAGCGAAATCACTACCCAACCATATTTAAAGCATCGTCATAGGGTAGTGTTGAAAATGAATGACCTTAGGACCTCATAGACTTCATGTCTGAATATCTAAGAAAGGAGATGACCCTTGCTTCTCTTGGATGCAAACAGATGATAAACTTGAATAATTGCCTTGTTTTATTGATGTTGCTATATGTAAATGTAGAAACTTTTGAGAATGCAATGCATTTAAAAAAGAAACTATATGTAACGCAGATGTTTTTAAATGATATGATATGCAATGCGGAAAATAAAACCTAAACTATACAGCCCTTAGGTATAATATCGCTTGAGGTGCATGTTGTTCATAGGGTCAGACAATGGATCTCCCTTCATGGTAGCCAAATTATATGCTACATTTCCTATGACCCTTGTTATAATGAAAGGACCTAGCCAGTTAGGTTCGAATTTCCCTGGCCTTTCTCATTCCACTAGGTTCCTTTGATTATCTTTAAGTACTGGATCTCCCACTTGAAAAGTTCATGGGCGGACCCATTTATTATAACTTCATCTCAATTTGTTTTGATATCCTTGTATATGGTTAAATGTTGTTTGTCTTTTTTCATCAAGGGTTTCGAGTTCTTGTAACCTTGCTACTCTGTAGTCTTCCTCTGATATGATGTTCTGTAAGGAGACTCTTAGAGATGATATTTCTATTTCAATGGGGAGTATCGCTTCTGTCCCATAGACCAAGGAATATGGTGTTGCTCCTATAAGTGTGCACAATCATGTTCTGTAAGCCCAAAGAGTGGGATTTAACTGGAGATGCCAGTCCCGTCCTGTGTCAGTGACTACATTCTTAAGAATTTTCAATATTTTTTTATTTGTAGCCTTTGCTTGTCCATTACTTTGTGGATAATGTGGTGTGGAAAATCTCTATTGTATGTGAGATTTGTCACACAACTCTTTCACTTTCTGGTTTTTAAATGGACGTCTGTTATCTATAACACATTGGAACTCCATATCTACATATAATGTAGTTGAGCATGAATTTTGATATTTGCTTTCCAGTAGTGTATGTTAGAGGAATTGCCTCAACCCATTTGGTAAAGTACTCAGTGGCTGTCAAGATGAACTTGTGCCCATTGGAAGAAGTAGGGTTGATTTTACCCACTAGATCTAATCCCCATTGTGAAAATGGCCATGGTGATGTAATGGGTTGAAGATCTTGTGTTGGTACATGAATGAGGTCTCCATGCATTTGGCATTGTTTACACTTCTGTACATACTTGAAAGCATCTTTTTCCATGGTTGGTCAGTAATAACCTGTTCTCAACAATTTCTTTGACAATGGCAGACTGCTTTGGTGAGCCCCATAGATTCCATCATGGACTTCTTTTAAAGCAAGGTGTGCTTCATTCTCATCCAGGCATCAAAGAAGAGTTCCATCAAAACCCTTTCTATACAAAGTATCAGCTATAATGGTGTATCTAGATGCCTGACAAATAAAGGTCTTCTTTTGATTCCTGGACAAATCCAGTGACATGTATTGAGTATGTAAATATGTATATATTTCATTGTACCAAGGTGATTCTAGACTCACAATTGCACATACATATTTTGATAGGGGAGTCTCATATGCAGGTAGCATCAACTGTTCTATGATGAACTCAAACTGAGTTTCATTAGCAGGCATATTAAGAAGAGATCCTATAGTTGCCATTGCATCTACGACCTTGATTTGTAATCTTGGGATTCATTCGAAGGTAATTTTGCTAAAGTGCTCCTTGTAATCTTTGACCAACTTCTTATAAGGCATGAGTTTGTCATCCTTTGTGTTGTAATCATCATTGACCTGGTTTACAATCAACTACAAATCACCATAGACCTATAACTCTTGTATTTTCCATTGTACAACTGTATGAAGCCCTATGAGGAGAGCTTCATATTCAGCCATATTTTTGGTGCATTGGAAATTGGTCCTAAATGACTTAGGTATAACGTCCCCTTGAGGAGTAATAAAGAGAATCCCTGCTCCAGATCTATGACTTGTATATGACCCATCAAAGTATAATTTCCACATTACTGAGGCACTTAATGTAAACATAGATTCATCTGGAAAGTCTATCAGCAACGGGTGACTGTCCTGTAAAGGAGCTTCTACTAATTGATCTGCTATAACTTGTCCTTTGATGGCCTTTTTGTCTATGTATTCTATATCAAACTCGCTCAAGAACATAACTCACTTAGCCAATCACCCAGTCAATGTTGCTCTGCTCAATAGGTACTTGAGTGGGTCAAACTGTGCAATGAGTTGTACCTTATGACTCAACATGTAATGTATGATCTTTTGGGATGCAAAGATTACTGATAAGCATGCTCGCTCTATGGGCGTATAATTAAGCTCATAGCCGACTAGAGTCCTACTTATATAATAAATGGCTCTTTCTTTTCCATTTTTGTCATGTTGTGCCAATAGAGCTCCTAGAGCTGAGTTTGTTGTTGATATGTATAACAATAGGGGTTGTCCTAGAGTAGGAGATATTAACACTAGTTTGTTCAAAAGATAATCTTTCAGAGCTTGGAAAGCTTCCTGGCATTGTTCTGTCCATTTAAAAGTAACTCCTTTCTTGAGTAAATGCTGGAATGGGTGACACTTATCTGCCAACTGTGCTATGAATCTCCTTATGGATTGCAGTCTTCCTGGTAACCCTCTGAGTTTTTTAAGTGTTGACAGAGGTTGCATATTAATGATTGCCTTGACCTTGGCAGGGTCTATTTCAATTCCTCTACTTGACACTATAAACCCTAACAGTTTACCTGCTGATATGCCAAACACACACTTCTTCGGGTTTAATCTAACACTATACTATTCCAACTGATCAAATATCTGTGTAAGAACTGCAAGGTGACTTTCTCTTGTTTGTGATTTAGCCAATATATCATCCACGTAATCTTCCATTATTTTGTGGATCATGTCATGAAACAATGTTGTCATGGCTCTTTGGTATGTTGCTCTGGCATTTTTGAGACCAAATGGCATCACATTCCAGCAGTACGTTCCCCATGGGCATGTAAAGGGCATTTTATGTTGATCTTCTGGTGCAATTTTAATCTGGTTGTATCCTGAAAAACCATCCATTAAGGATAGCATCTAATTTCCAATTTTTAGGTCAACTATCATGTCGATATTAGGTAGCGGGAAGTCATCCTTAGGACAAGCTTTATTTAGATCCTAAAAAGCAATACAGATTCTTATGCCTCCTGTGGTCTTAGTCACACCTACCAGGTTGGATATCCATTCCGCATAGTCAATAGGTCTAATAAAACCTACATCCAACAACTTTTGTAGTTCTATTTTAACCAATAATGCGATACTTGGATGCATTTTTCTCAATTTTTGCTTGTAAGGTTTAACTCCCGGTATCAAAGGTAAGTGATGCAACACTAATTCAAAGTCTAAACCTGGCATGTCTAAATAGGACCAAGCAAATTTGATAGGTCTTTGTTTGAAAAAATGAATGAATCTGTCTTTTTCTTCTTTGCTTAGTGATTTTGCCAAATGGATGTTATGTACAACCTCCCCTTCTACTATGTTTACTTCTTATGTTTCTTCTGTAAGTAATGCTGAACTTTCTCTTTCCATAGGAAGATTACCCAAGTCACTCTTGTCATTATGGGTAGTTTGATTCTTATCTTCTATTGCATAAGTACTTTCTTCTCCAAAGTATGTCATTCTATTAAGGTCTATAACAAACCCTGCTTTATGACCACCTTGTGGAAATCCCTCTCTGACTCCTAGGAATTCTAAAATTGCTTCGTCGTTTTCAAACCAATCCAGCGTTGGTTTTCCTTCTTGCCCCCAATCAATCAAGTGTGAATGCACTAGGGGTAAATCATTACTCCCTTCTTTAGAAGACTCTGATAACATGAAGACTTGATTGTTTGACTGACTTTGTGTATCTTCATCCTGTATAAGCTTTATTTGATTCCTTAATATTACACTTTCTAGTGGGCTAGAATCATGGAGTGATAAGAAATTGTAGTCATGAGAGTTTGTCTCACTTTCAATATATGTTTCATCATATGAACTATCATCACTTATTTCTTCTTGTTCCTGCTTTTGATTCTGTTGTAGATTGACTGGTCTTCTTTGGACATTAGTTACCCTTCTTAAGCCTGGTATAAGCCTTTGCAATCTTTCTTCATATGTTTCATTAGGTTGAGCCTGAGTTTCTTCTCATGGTAGAAGTAGTGACAATAACTATGGGTGGGATTTGGGTGGTGGTGGTAAACCTTCATCTATTGCCACATTGGCCTGTACTGTTGTGTCAATAACTTCATCATTTTGTAATTCAGTGGTAGGTTCTTGCAGGAGTTGTCTAATGTCTTCTCCATCTGATTCTACACTAGGTGATGTAGGTACTTGATTACTTGTTTGAGATGAAGATGGGAGCACCTGTGTGGAAAAATTCCTTTGTGATATGTAGTCTGATGGTTTGCTCGATTGATTTAGATTATCAAGGGTATGATGTCTGGCTTCTATGATATGTTGTACATGCTTCTATCCCAATCCTTGATTTCCTGGATTATCATTAGGAACAATAGGTTCTAGCCTTCCTTGTTTCTGTAACCCAAGGCCTATGGTACCATCATATCCATGTCTTTGGAGTATTTTGAATCCATTTCCATACTGATCTGTGTGTATTTTGGGTATTTTCATATGATCTTCTTCTCTATATATCCAATGGTTAACATCTTTGTTCAAGGATTCTTCTTGTAAGTCACCCCATCTAATGAAAGAGCATGAGTCTGTGTATCTAACAATTTCTTTTCCTTTGTCCTATTTTTGCACTGTAGTGTGAGGTTTCCCAAAGGACTTAGGAGAAAGAGACAATTGTTTCCCACTTAAAGTATTTGCAATAGAGTACTCTCTACAACCCATATCTTTTATTTGTAAAGAGGATGTTGTAGGCATTTCCTTTTTTGTTTCTGTGATCTTTAATGTTTCTAGCTATGTAGTGAGAGGTGTGGCTTGATTGATAGGTACTTGATTATTCACACTGTCTTTCAGATAATTGCAATGTTGGAATGGATTTGGATCACCCTTTATGGTGATTTCAATACCAATGTATGGGAATTTGACACATTGATGGAACATGGATGGTACTGCTTGCATGGTGTGGATCCATGAGCGGCCCAATAACATGTTATATCCCAGCTCTCTATCCAAGACTTAAAAAGGAACCTCTGTCGTTATAGGTCCTACTTGTATAGGTAATGTTAAACTGCCTTTAGATGGGCGTTCTTCATCATCGTAAGCCTTGATATTTATCCTCTTGGAAGAATCAATGTGAAGTTCAGAATGCCCTAGTGCTTTGACCAGCTTTTAAGTACAAATGTTGAGACCAACTCCCCCATCTATGAGTACTCTTCTAATTCTTCTCTTATGATTGTAAGCTTCTAGATGTAGAGGGTCATTATGAATCAGTCTATCATTAGGAATATCTTGTTCTGTGAATGCAATACGTGTGCCTTGTGTTAGATTTCCCACCATAGATTGGAAGGCATTTTCATCTATATCTTTGTTCACTATCGAATCTTGAAGTGCTTTGTCCAGTATAGCTCTATGAGTGGGCGAAATTCACAATAGTTCGAATAATGATATATGTGCAAGAGTTTTCTTAAGTTGGTCAACAACATTGTAAGTTCCTACTACTGGTGGTTGATTTTGTGGTATTCCTTGTAAAGTTACCTTTGATTTGCGAGTAACTACTGCACAGTCTCTGTCTCTGGGAGTTATGATGATTGTAGCAACTGTATCATATGACTTACAAGGCTTGTCGGTATCATAGGCTGTTTTATCAAGATTTATGTTAAATCCCTCTTCATAGTCTTTATGTGTATGTTTGACATCCATGATGTGTTCTATGAGTTCATCTTCAAACCAACCTGAGTGAGATGGTTGATCATGCCCCTAGTCTCTGAGACAAAGATTTCTATCATCATTGTACTTCGGTGCCTCTAATATCATGCAAATTTGGTTGTCATTTGTGTGAGTGTCTTGATGTTGGTCATCTTGGTCAAGTGTTTCTTGTGAAGCATTGTTTGCTATATCTCCTGAGCTAATGGTATGAATAGTGTAGTCGTATAAGACCTTTGTTTAGTTAGATGTATTATCTTGGGTACTTGATGTGGTAACTTTCCCCTTGTCATGCTTAACAAAAGGATCCTTAAAAATCATATTATTTGTGTTTTCTGAGGTTTTATTGGTATCAATTATGATGTCCCCTTGGTCTATCATATCTTGGACCAAGTTTTTCAATTTCTAGCAACTTGTTGTTTTGTGACCTTTAGTCTGATGATAATCGCATAAATAATTATCATTCCACCATGTGGGTTTGAAAGGACCTGGTTCATACACTCTTACTTCAGGTAAAGTAATCATGTTTGTTTGTATTAACTTTTTGAGCGCTGACTCAATAGGTTCTCCTGGAGGTGTGTAATTTCTTCTTGGAGCATTTACCTTGGGGTATCTTGTGTTCATGTTTTGTGTAGCATTTACAATTGTTGAGGTTGTGTTATTCCCTGTATGTGGATTAGATGACTGACTCGTTCCCAAAGATAAAATAGGTTGAGTTCTATTTATTGTTTTGGCATCTATAATGCCATCATTGGTCACATTTTTTTTTTCAACCAAAACTTAGATTTGTCATTGTTGTTGGTGTTGCCATACTTAATAAGACCTTGTTCTACTAGTCCCTTCTCACATTTGAGAGCCTTTTCCATGATTTGTTTGAATATGGTTAAACATTTCATTTGTATCAGATATTTAATCGTAGGATATCCACTTGCTCTGATTCTGGGATAACTATCTTACACCTCCTATGGAGAGCCCTCCATCATTGTATGAAGGATGCAAATGTTTCATTCTCATATTTTTTAGAGGCACTCAAGTCCATAAAAGTAGTCGGGGTGTCAATGTTGTGTGAGAATTTTGCAATAAATTGTTCAACTAATTCTCCCCATGATGTAATGGTTGGTGGTAAATGTGAGAACCACTCTAAAGTCAGTCCTCCTAGACTTTTAAGAAATAGTCTCATTAGATAAGTATCTTCTGAGGCAACCTCTATACATACCATAAAAAATTCTCTGATATGATCTCTAGGATCACCCTTCCCTTGATATCTATCAAATTTAGGCTTTTCAAAATGTTGTGGGAAAGGTGGCATGTATAATGTGTGATCAAATGGATAAGGATGTAAGTCCTACATTGTGTAGCTCTTTTTATCATTACCAATTTGTATGGTCGTCATTTGTTGTTGTAAATTCTGTATTTGTTGTGTCAGAATATTTTTTTGTGTCAAAGGTATACCTTGTGTTTGTGTATGTCCCACAAAAGGATTTGTGGTTGCATAAGTAGGAGGTTGTTGGAAGGTAGCAAGATTATAACCTTGTGTGTTGTGCATTCCACTAGGTACTGTGAAATAGGTGATATGTGAACCCAGGTTTGGTTGAATTGTACTTGTTGTATTGGCAATACCTAGATTTGCATTTTGTTGACTATATGTGGATCCCATAGAATAGGAAACTGGAGGTTGGGTTGCACTTGTTGCTTGTGTTTGAATAGGTGTTGAGACACTTGATATTATCAGTATGCTCTATGATGGTATACTAGCATTGATTGCCGAGGATGACACATGTGTTTGAAAGTTTGCATTTGTGTTGACATTTCTTTGGATAGGTATGTTTTGAGGAAAACTAGAGGTCATTGCTTGTATTTGTGTCAAGGGTGGTGTTTGACTGTTATCTTGACCTAAATTTTTTTCTGGTGGTAAGATTTTTGTTATGTCAAAATTATCAGGTAGTTTTTCCCCATTTTGTATTAACAACGAAAGATACTTGTCCCTATCACTATGTATAAGTGCATCTAGGATCATGAGGACATGTGGGTCTTATTGTGCGGATTCAATTTCTTCCTTTATCAAATGCTATTGTAATTCATTTAGGGTGGACATTGTCTGTGTACTTGAGTGTTGACTAGTTGACATGTCCAAATTCCAAGTAGGGTTTATAGACTGTGTGTTGTTTGGGTCCATTATTCCTTTCACTTTCTGCGACCTTGTGACGGGCATCTAAAATTACTTATATGAGGGTGGTTCTATGCAAGACGATGACTTAACACTAGACTCTATACATAAATATGAGATATGAAAGGCTATACTAGACTCTCTATTGAGGATTTTGACTTGAGACCTTTTGAGCATTTCTAGATTTCTCTAATGCAAGTCTTTCCATTTGTTGACAAAGTTGTTCAGCCTCAATCTCTCTATCAATTATATGGGAAATCCTAGACTCAATGTTTATCTCGTGTATGACTCCTATATATTGAGGTGCAATTCTTCTTAAGTCCCAAGCTAAGTTAGCTAGACCATCAATGATTTCTCATTGACCACCATTTGAAACTAGATTAGGCTACTCGAAGGGGAGCAAACCATCACCTAGGAGACCCATGAAGGCACATGTTATGAACCTATAACTGACAATGGACTTAAATGTATATGAGGTCTAGATGAAGATGTATATGATAATGTAGGACTATGTAACTAATATGGATGATAATGCAAAAGACTGGGAACGAAAGTAAAAGACGTAGGATGATAATGAGGACGTAAGTGGGACTATGCAAAAGACGTAGGATGATAATGAGGATGTAAGTGGGACTATGTAAAAGACATACGATGATAATGAGGATGTAAGGGGGACTCTGCAAAAGACGTAGGATGATAATGAGGACGTAAGTGGGACTATGCAAAAGACGTAGGATGATAATGAGGATGTGAGTGGGACTATGCAAGGACTATGTAAAAGACTGCCTAGGGTCACAAGTATGTAAGGACTTTGAGTTTTGGCTTCAAAATGGACTTTGTTTTCTGTAACTTTGTGTGTGGGATAATGTTTTGTAGTTTTCCAAATCTGAGAACAATTGCTGGTAGGTATGTATAGCTGACTGACTCAATTTTCATACAATCTCAGAAAATTCAGAGATACGTGGGATAGGGCCTGAAATAGCCCAAGGGACTGACTCAATACTGGTCTAGCAAAATGATACATAAAAAAACATAGAATACAATCTTAGGGTGGATAGTGGACACCATTCAGTGAGGCCCCTGTAGCAAAATACCGAAACAAGATGGACAGATAAAGAGTCTGGCAACACTGGCTCCACTCCACGACACACACTTCTTGGGCATGCTAGTCTCTCTTACCCCAAAGATCCAAAGATCTTATCACCAAGGGATTTATGTCTCATAATGTAAGGTACATGAGGGGTATCTATGGGGTACGATCCGCACTCTCGGAACCATTAAATGTAGGATTTTTGGCAACTAAATTGGTTCATAGTATTAGGTTTTGAGGGATCCCGATCCAACGACGGATTCTCAGAGCAAGCCACTTAAAACTTTAGTTGAGCTTATCGATGCAGGGAAGGCCCCCACATACATTGAATTCACTCAACACTCTAGCCGCCCGACCAGTATATTTATATAGCGGCTCAAAAAACCCGCTCGAGAGTACGCTGGGAGATATGATATCCCCAATGCGTCCCAATTTGAAGTACCTCTGTGGGGTGATGAAATCCCCAGTCAAAGATACCCCTCACTACGTAGAATAAAATAAAATTTGGATTTCTTTGTCACCTTCCTTCTTTCTCCCAAGACCCCGAAGGCGGGTGGAAAGTCAATTAGTGCAACAGTAGGTCCACCCTAGACACAATAAAAATTCTTTACCTTAAGAAAAAGACAAATGATTTAATCTAATGTAGCCTGATTCACATTTGTTCTATAGCCCAAATTTAGGTGTTAGATACGCATGTGCATGTCTATTTTAAACACCAAATCGAAATATGAAGGCATACATGTCAATTTTAACCATTTGTTGATTTTAAGCACCAAAAACCAAGTGTGAGATACATGCATGCCAATTTGATCCCATGTTCATTTTAGCACCAACAACAAAGTGTGAGATTATCCATGCATGTCAATTTTAGCCCATGTTCATTTTAAGCACCAACAACGAAGTGTGAGGTTATCCATGCATGTCAATTTTAACTATTATTGATTTTAAGCACCAAAAATGAAGTGTAAAGTGTGCCTGCAAAAAATACTAATATAATCCTCTCTGCAAATCAGCCACAGGCTATAAACAGAAGATTAGTAGTAAAACCAAACTAATAGAAAACATAAACTCAAAACTTGACAAAGGCGAATGTGTAATTATACTTGTGCGATTGCGAGATGTTTACAGAGCGAATGCGTGAACCTGACAGAGCGAATGCGTAAATCTGACAGACCAAATGCATGATGAAGACTGACCGATTGCATAGCACCAACAAGGCGATTGCGTGGCAGAAAAAAGATAACAACAAAAGTTAAAAACTAAAAAAAATAAAAGGAAACTAAACCCGATCAGGAACCTGCATAACCATTGGTGAAGCCCTAGCCAAATCTCTCATCATCCATTCAATATTGATTAGATCATATTTAACTGTATAAGAAAGAACTAGGCTATTATATCTATCTAAGGCCAGTTGCTCTTCCGAATCCTGTATCAATTTTTCTGCCTGGAGAACCTTTTGATAGCGTTTGGCTTCTCTCCTTTGTTGTTTCGTCCTTCTTGCACCTGAAATCCTGAATTGAACTTTTCTTGCCATAAACTGTTATAATCAAATCATAAAATAAAAGCAATTTGATCCCAGATTAACCCAATTTGAGGCAGAATTAAATAGAACAAATGACAGAAGGAAGAAAAAATTAAACACCAAAGCTTCCTGGGAATGCGTGATCTAGAAAGGGCGATTGCGTGACCCTGTTAGAACGAATGCGTGACCCCAAAGGGTTGAATACATGATGTTGTCTATTCTATTGCATGACGGTGTGCTCGATTGTGTGACGGAAAAATTTGTTCTCAAAATTCGTGCAACCTGCAAAAAATGAAAAATCCGCAATCTGCAAAAATCACACAGAAAAATAAAGAAGGTTAAATTGTTGCTAATTCACGTCCGGTTCACCAAAATGTAACGCGTGTTAGAATTCATCTTAAAATAACAAAGTAATCAATTAGAAACAAGGGAAATCACGAATCCCTATCTAATCAAAGAATCTTAACAAACAGACAATGAAATAATAGAATAAAGCAAATAGGAATTAAAATAATCAAATCAAATCAAAACTCCCTATCCCAAGATCGCGTATTGCTTCCATTGCTCTTCTCCTCTCTGTGGTATGATGGCTCTCAGATATTGTGCCGGTAACCTGCAAGTGACACAAAGATTCAAAGTTCGTGATTATTGAAAATGGAGATTGAATGCTCAATTTATAGAAAATTGGATAAGATTGATTGAAAGGTGGAACAGATTGATCAAGAGGTGGAACTCAAGTGAGCTCATATGAAAATTGATAGCTGAACTGCTGATTGTAGGAGTGGAACTCAATAGATGGAATAGATTAATTGAGTCAATTGATTGAGAAAAAGCTGACTGAAGGAAGAAAAAGAATGATTGGAGGAAATTAAGAAGATGACAAAGAAAGCTTAAATTAGAAAAAGCTAACTAAAATATGGAAATAGAGACTGAGAGAGATAAATGATTTAATTAATTAATTGATTGAATTAATTAATTTAGCATGTGCTTGCATTTAGACTTGGATTTCCAATATAATTTTGCATGATATTTAATTCAAATAATTTAATTTAATTTAATTCAATTTAGTATTTGAATATATTAAGAACTTGACTTTGATTTTCAATTTGATTTTTGAAATCATGAACATGTATTTGAATTTGGAAGAAATTAGAAGAAATAAGAAATTAAATGAAATTAGAATTTGGGGATTTGAAATTTGAAGAATTAATTAGTTAATTAAATAATTTAAAGAAACTATTTAATTATTTAGAAATAGAATTTAATTAAATAATAAAGATTATTTAATTTAAAGGATTAAATCACAATTAATTAAATAATAAATATTTAATTAATATTTAGAAAAGGGTTGAATGATTAGATGATGATAGGATTGAGATAAAAATTGAGAATTAACTTATTTAAATAATGAAGATTATTTAAATTGAGGAATTAACCATAATTAATTAAATAATTAATATTTAGAAAATGGTTAAAATGATAAAATGATGATAGAATAAGAAATAGAATAATTAATTAGATGATGAGGAAATATGAATTTAGAAGAAATAGATTAATTAATTAAATTAAATAATTAAAGATTTATTTAACTAACTAGAGGAATAATTAGTACATGATCAATGAGACATTTTTAGGTGTCTACAGATAGATTGACTGGATGGATGACATTGGATTGTGTGGGGGTAGCCTAGAGCTAGAGACTAATGACAAGGAATGTAAGAGGTGATGGAATGATACGAGAGGAGGGATGAAAGGATTGAGGATAGGATGAAAAATATTTGGAGATGGAAGCATTATGGATGTGGTTGGGAGATGAAAGGATGAAGGAGGAAAGGATGGAGGTAAATGCAGATTGGGAGAAGAACATGTTATGGATGAAAGGATGGAGGAATTGGGAGACAAGAATTGGTAGATGGATTATTGAATAGATTGTGGGTGTGATAGGGTCTCTAGGTACTATGTCACAAAGGGATAAGATACCCCACTCTAGATATTTCATGTGTAATGAGGAACTAGTAGGGATATGAGAATAGGAATGATAGGATGATAGAAAGTTGAGGGAAGTGAATGGAAGATAGGGTGATGGGTAGATAAGGAATATGAAGGTATACAGAAGGATTACATGAAATAGAGGAAGAATGGGTGAATAGGAAGGTGAATGGAGGAAAAGTGTAATTGGGAAATGGAGGTCAAGAGGTGTCCAAATCATGTATACAAGTTGGCCTTTTCTTTTTTATCAAGATCCAAGGGAGGATGGAGAAAGTGAAATGGATACAATATGATCTGTATATTAGGTAGATTGAATGGAGGGGGTGATGGGTGGATGGCTAGAATGAATTTCCCCCAAGTGTAGAGAGAAAAATGATGAATGGAATTACACATGATGCCTGTTTGTCAGGTTTTCATCATGTTACTTGTCCAAGGTTCCTATTTGCCAAGTTTTCACCATTGAAGAAAATTCTAGGTTTACTTTTTTTTCTTCTTTTTTTTCCTTTTTTTTTTATAATATTTTCCAATTTTTTCAAGGATATTTATGGATGGAGATATATGAGGATAAACTGTTTTGGAGAATAGGTGATAAGGGAGATGGATGGAGGACTCAAGCATCAAGTTCCATATCAAGGTAATAGGAGCCCATTTGAAGTGATCACTAGATGTTGGTACAGCTTTATTAGGAATGAGTGGATTGTGCAAAGGCTTGGATTGGATGGTTTTGATGGGGAATATATGTGGTGTAAGGGATATGGTAGTGGAAAGTGTTTAGATGGAATGAGGGGAAGTGAGTTTGATGGGGATGTTGTCAGGACTAACCTTGGCACATGTTGTGGGGGAAGTGGGATGAGTGGAGGGGAAATGGATGTAGCACATGGATAAGATGGAAGAGTAATGATAAGTAGCTTTGGGACATAGGGACCCAAAATAGACTTAAGAGATGGAGGGGGAGAATGTTTAGCTGGTATATTAGCGAATTTGGATTCCATTGTAGATTTTTCTTTTGGATGAATTGCTTCTTTTTCTTTGGGATCCACATTGTTTATGCTTTTTCTTCAATGGCCCTTTGTGGAGTTTGGGATTCATTGCATTTTTTGTATTAGATTTTTCTTGGTGGAAGCATGTATATTTTAGTGGACATGGTCATCTTTATATTGTTGTGGATGTTTAGCTTTGTGATTTGGCATCCAAATTGCTGCTAGTAGCATTGGAAGGAGTGTGCAAAGATGCAGGAGATGGAGGGAATATGGATAAAGTGATGGATGTAGGATGTTGGATGGAATGTGCAGATATGTGCCTTTGTTGATCTTGATTGGGAATGAAAGGAGTAGGATGTTTATGATGGGTTATGGAGATATGGGATGTATGTATGGGGTGATGAGTAGGGCAAGATGTAGCATGGGGTTGTTGGATATAAGGGCCCAAAATGGATTTAGCATGTGGGGGATATATGATGGTGGATTTTGGGATATAGGGACCCAAAATGGATTTAAAGGATGAAGGAGGGAGATGGATGTTTGTTTCAACCTTATATGATGGAGGAGGGGGGGTGGAAAAAAACTAATTTGGAGGAACAGTGGGAAGATGGGATGGTAGTTTTGGAAATACACCTAGATTTTGTATTAATTGTACAAACATTTTTGAATGAAGTGCCTTGGGATATGTAACCAAGACCATGAGATCCTTGATATGCTTTGACATGGATGGGCTCCAAGTACCTTGCATATGTAGGCCTAAACCTTTATTGTGACAATTTATTTCTTTGAGCATTTTCTCTAAAATAGGATACTTATTTTCTAGGTAACAAGATGCAAGTCCTTTATCAGATGGAGGAGAATGGGTGGTGTATATGAAATGTTCTTCTACTATGAGTGAACTATCGTGGATGAATGTAAGAAAACCAAGGGGATAGAGTGATGGTAGTGGGATGGTTTGGATAAGAGGAAATGGAAGATCAATAAGCAGTGTACATGGGATGCGAGGATCTTGAATTGGATGAGGGGATGATAAGGGTACTTGAGATGGAGTAGATGGATTGGTAGGATCACGATGTGGATGTAGGGATGATTAGGGATCTTGAGATGGATCAATAAATATTTCAACATGATTTGGAACAAGATCTTGGCATGATGGGAGTGGTGTGGATGGTGTGATAAGGGATGTGTGGGTAGACTCTTCAGATGGAATGGATGGATAGATGGGAGGTTCATTGACTCAGGTAGATGTAGTGGATAAAAGGATGGGATGGTCATCAACTAGGGTAGATTAAGTTGATGGGAGGATGGGAGGTTTATCAACTCAGGTAGATGGAGTGGATGGAAGGATGAGAGGTTCATCAACTAGGGTAGATGGCATGGATGGAATGATGGGAGGTTCATTGGGTTGAATTTGAATACTGGTAGGAGTAGGTGATGGAGATTGTGGTTGTATAATGTATCTGGATGAGAGGTTTTTGATGGTGTTAAGAGGTGGGAGAGGAATGATAGGTGTGGGATGTTGAAGCAAAGTTGTAGAAATGGGGGAGGAAATGGAGGGTGGTGGATTGAGATAAGATGGAGTGGGTGGCAATGGGTTAAGGTAGGATGGGTGGATGAATGTGTTTTGCTGTATGATGGAGTGGAGGATAGTGGACTAAGATAAGATGGAGTGGATGGTGGGTTGAGACGGGATGAAGTGGGTGGTGGGTGGAGATAGGATGAAGTGGATGGAGGGTTGAGATAGGATGAAGAAGACAAAGGTCAATTAAGGTAGGATGGGGCAGATGAAGGTGTTTTTGTGTATGATGGAGTAGAAGATGATGGTTTGAGATAGGATGAAGTAGATAAAGGTGGATTAAGGTAGGATAGGGCAGATGAAGGTGTTTTGGTGTACAATGGAGTGGAGGATGGTGGATTGAGATAGGATGAAGTGGACAGTGTTTGATTAAGATAGGATGAAGTGAATGATGGGTGGAGATAGGATGAAGTGGATGGTGGTGGATTGAGGTAGGATGAAGTGGATGTAGGTTTGAGATAGGATGAAGTGGATGGTGGTGGATTTAGGTAGGATGAAGTGGATAGTGGAGGATTTAGGTAGTATGGTGTAAGATGGAGTAAAAGAGGGTGGATTGAGATAGGATGAAGTGGACGCCTGTGGATTAAGATGGGACAAAGTGGATGGTGTTGGATTGAAGTAGGATGAAGTGGATGGAGTTTTGAGATAGGATGAAGTGGATGGTGGTGAATTGAGGTACGATGATGTGGATGGTGGAGGATTGAGGTAGGATGCGGTGGGCGAAGGTGTTTTGGTGTACGATGGAGTAGAAGATGGTGGGTTGAGATAGGATGAAGCAAATAAAGGTGGATTAAGGTAGGATGGGGTGGATGAAGGTGTTTTGGTGTACTATGGTGTGTAGGATGGTGGATTGAGATAGGATGAAGTGGATAGTGGTGGATTGACGTAGGATGAACTGGAAGAAAATGAAGGACGACCAAACTTATCATAATAAAATTGTGACATGATGATTAGTTGATGAGTTGGAGAGATGAAAGATAAAATTGGATGATAGACTAAAGTTCAAAATAGGATGAATGACGATCTTAGACTAGGATGGCAATTTACTTTGAGGAAGTTGGAAAGAGGATGAAGATTGATATTCAATTTTGGATGTTTGATGTTTGGATTGATGACTTAGGAAGAAGGTAATGACGATGTGACCTTGGTGGAAGTGACAATGAATGAAAAAAAATGATTATGATGGTGCGAATTTGGATGATAATGGTGACTATGCTAGGACTAGTATAACAATCATAACGACACAAATTTGGAACTTTGATGGATAATAAGTTTTGGACTTTGAATGACTGATTTTTGACTTGTTCTTTGGAAAAAGACAGTGGCACAAAAACACAACAAGCACATAATAAAAATGTCTGACTCAACTGGAAGATGAGGGCCTATATTAGTCATAGTGACAACATTTTATTGGTATGAACAAACAAAAATAAGTTGCAAACATGTACTTCCTAGGATGGAAATGTGATACTACTTGTTGAATCACCACTTGGATTTTTCCAATTACCTAAACAAAGCGAAATGAAGAAATTTCAATGGTGTTGACTCCCCTATCATGGCACACACTTCTCAGGCACACTAAAGTCTCAAATCTTGAAGATCCAAAGATCTTGTGAATTAGGGGACATCTGTCTCGACAATGTAAGGTATTAATTGGGGCAACTTCAAAGGTTTGAAATCCTGCACCAGCAAGCAAAAAGGTTTTGGGCCGTAATACAATGGTTCATAGTGGAGGAACTCCAATGGAACCTGGTGTCTACCCATGTGGTGGTGACTCGATTAAGTTCTTATCCCAAAGGAACCATTGGTGTAGATACATGTCACCAAGCAATCACAACTTTGGCCTAACTTTTTAATTTATATAGTGGGTTGAAGAAGTAGTGCTTGGGTCATTCCCTCTCATCAGCCTTAAGGTATTTTTGGGAGGTAGGCCCTCTTATGCTAAAAAAGTAAAATTGAGCCTCGCTAACACTTTTCTCTTGCACCCAAGGCCATGAGAGCTAGGGGAGAGGATAGTGTGTATTAGCAATAGGTCCACTCACATGCACAAGCATGCCAAACACAAAAGACACTAATTAATTTAAAGCACCAATTGAAAAGTTATTTAATATAGAAGAATGAAAACATTCTCCTAATCTAATTTTGCAAGAAAATATTTAGTAGTATGAGCTTTATTATTTTCCTTTGACCGATTGAAACACCTCTTCTACATTCCACCTTGCCACATGCTGCAAATAGATTATTATCAACCTAGAAAAAACCTAAAAGCATAAGTAGAACATAAACAAAATAGAGCTAAAGGAAACATTCAAATACAAAATACTAACTAAACGAATGCAAAACACCAACTTCATGAATGTGACATGACAGTAACAAGAATACAAAATATTACTCACACAAATGTAACATAATAACTGCATGGATGTGACATACCAACTGAATGGATGCGAAACATTTGTCTATATGACAATTGAAGTTCAAAACCTACAAAACAAAAAGATTAATTTCTACAAGTCACTATTAAAATTTCAATTGCGTCCCTTGGATCACTTGATATTTTTGCATGTAGGCTAAGATGTGTTTTTGGTATTGAAAGTATTTGATTTGTTCCTTTGGTTCATTAACCAATCGGTTTGCTCATAGGGTCCTTTAATACTATCTTTGTGACCACCTGTACTCTACTCATTGTTGTGATCATGCAATTGTAACCTTTATCCTATGAGCTATGTGACTAGAGATATTACAATGTTACTCCCTTTCCTATTAAGCAAAATTTCTTAAATTTGCAAGCAATTTAGAATATGAAATTATTAGGCGACATCATAATCAACAAAACCAATTAATGATCTTACCCAATCTTTTACCTGTTACATATGTGACATACCTAACAAACAAATGCAAGGCATCATTTGTACGAATGCGAAGCATTATCTGAATGAATATGAAATACTACTGATACTTATGTGAAACTCTGAGAGAAAATGTGAAACATATTACAAAATCCTTTAGTATGATTGTGGGAACCCTGCAAGTGCTCAAAATCTACAAAAATACACACTAAGATGAAAAAAAATGCTAGACCTAACCAATGAAGTGGGTCCCACCTGATGTACTAGAAATGTGTGAAGAAAATGTGAGTACAAATACAAAAGATTGAAATAACACTAACAACCTAAGAAATCACAAATTAATCAAACACACATGATTGGAGTGCTAAAAAAGAATAAGAAAAGCATAATTAATAAAAGCAAATAAAGATGCAAACTCCATTTGTTTGTTTGATTTGATTATCACTCAGTTTGATGTGTGCCCACTTTTGTGCTTCCAAGGATGTTAGATACACTATGTGTTCATGGGAAAATGTAGGATATTAAGCTAAAATGGTTGCAATGGTGGTGGGATGTGAGTATGTAAATTGGCATGATAACGATGTGAATGTGAAAAAAGTGGATAGCTAAAATGACATCATAACAGTATGAGAATCTGAAAGTGGATGAAATGCATAGAAATGGGAGGGATTAAAAATAGAATTTGGAATGGAGAGGAGGAGTTTGAAAAAGAGACACTTGTCCTCAAAGAGGACAAGTGGCAATCCTCAAGGCGCCATGTGGAATGGGATTCCACACAAGTGGCTCAACAAGAAATGACAAGTGTCAAAGAACGGATAAGATTGGCTTGAGTGGATAGGGTTGGTTAGAACCTAAGGGTTAGGCTTAGGAGAAGGGTTAAATGGGGGGTTTAGGTCAGGAGACATGTGAATCAGTTAGATTATTTGAATTATTTAAATTCAAATAAAAGAGGAAAAGGATGACATGAAATAAATGGAATAATTAAATTATTGTATATAATAAAAGAAGGGCAAAGGGGAATTAATTATTTAAAAGATTAATCAATTAATTGAACATAGCCTTATCAATTAAATTAATTTAGCCAAAAGGGGTGTTGTATTTAATTTAATAATATAGATTATTTAATTAATACAAGCAACTAAAGGAATTCAATTTGATTAAATTAATTAATCAAATATAAGTTTCTACAATACATACATACATATATATACATATACATAACATGTTTACATATATACATATGCGTATGTGTATGTATATGTATATATGTACACATATATGTATATGCATATGCATATATGTATATATATATATATATATATATGTACGTACATACGTACATACATATATATATATACATACACATATATGTATATACATATGTATGTATGTATATATACATGTATACATGTATATATGTATATATATGTATAATATACATGTATATACATGTATACATGTATATAATACATATGTATGTATATATATACATATATATATATGATGTATTATATACATATACATGTATATATATACATATATATACATATGTATTATATACATGTATATATATACACATATATACATGTATACATGTATATATATACATGTATACATGTATATATATACATGTATACATGTATATATGTGTATATATATACATGTATATAATACATATGTATATATATGTATATATATACATGTATATAGTACATATGTATATATATGTATATACATGTATATAGCATGTATACATGCTATATACATGTATATAATACATATGTATATACATGTAAATATACATGTATATGTATATAATACATCATATATATACATACATATGTATATGTACATGTACATATACATATGTATGTATATATGTATGTATATGTATATATACATATATATACATATATATATATACATACATATATATACATATACATATATACATACATATATATACATATATATATATATGTATGTATATATACATATACATACATACATATATATACATATATATATGTATGTATATATACATATACATACATACATATATATACATATATATATGTATGTATATATATGTGTGTGTGTGTATATATATATGTATCTATATATGTATGTATATATACATACATATATAGATATATATATATATACATACACATATATATATATATGTATGTATATATATATATATACATATACATGTACATATATATATATACATACATATACATGTACATGTACATGTATGTATAAATATATATATGTATATATACATGTACATGTACATGTATATATACATATATACATGTATGTATACACATAGACATGTTTATGTACATATACATGTACACGTATATATACATGTATATATGTATATGTATATGTATATGTATATGTAATAAAAAAAGAGAGACATTAATAAAATATCCATCACAACAAAAGAATAAGCTCACACCTAGGATATCCGACTACCTAACAAAACAAGGGTGACAAACTGACTCAAGGTCAACATCATTAGGGTGATATGGACCTTACTTTATCAAGGCCGATATGCTCAAGATGTGCGTATGATTAACAAGAACCAGGACTCATTAGCAATGTTCATTTCTAATATTTGTGACCCTCTTTGGTGCAGTCACAGTTAGGAGGGACCTCAATGAGATCTATCTAGATCGTGCAACAAGAGTAAAAACAATGAAAGAAAGCCAAAATAATGGAGGCAATGCATAATTGAATGAATTAGATCATGAAAACTGATTACAAATGGCCAGTAACATTCGGGCTATAAAATTCGACTCACTAGCCTGCTACATACATGCTCAATTACAAAATCAGTTAACTCTGGACCTCTAAATCTCAAGATATATCTCCTATATTCTCCCCCCATGAATTATGATGCTAAATTACATTGATTTATACGCTCAAGAGAGATCAGCATTGCCTCAAGAGGGATCCAATTCCGAAGAATAAGATCAAACGTGTAAAACCACCAGGTCAGCCTCTGCCAATGAAAATCCTCTGAAAAATACAAAGGAAGAAGTGTGGATCAGAGGGAAGGTCAGTCACATGCCAAGGAACATTGAAATCAATGGATTGAAGCTCCGAAAGCTACAAAAAGGATCTGCAAGATTCACCAATAGCAAATAGGTCCAAGCAATTCCAGTGTTCTAAGCCAGAAAACTGCCTCAGAATCCGAAAGCGATAACTTGACGAAAAAATATCCAAACGTCCCGTGGTTCAGGAAAAAGGAAGATAAACCATGATTACAAGAAAAATCCATCTCCACAAGATCTGGTGAGCAAATGCAAGAAAGTGTAGAAAGAAATGTTGAAACTGCAAAACAAAAAATAAACTGAAAAAATGTTTTTGGTTGATGCAAGATTTCCAAGAACTGGGGATGCTCCTGCATCACTCTCCTTGATGATACTCTCCCCCCCTTTCAAGGATGGTGCACATCTTGCATCCATTTGTTTGCATGAAATAAATTGGTTAGTTAGATCTCAACCAATATTAAATTTTAAAAGTGAAATATGAATTATAAAAATCATGTATTCAATCATTTCCTACTCATTAAGAGTTTTTCATGCATTGAGATAATAAATTTTAACTATGTCTATCCATTCATAATGACATAATAATAATCACAATTCCAAATTTACGAAGGAGTGATGTAACATGTATGCATCATTAAAAAATCTAAACCAATATATTTAACTATGCACAATGCAATAGTCACACAACATGGACTTCTAGTCACATGTCATTATAAAACCTTAGTGACATGGTTTAATTCCACTCCACCTATGAAAAATAGTTATGCCCTAGTGTACAATTATCGACAAATGTCACCATTATATATTTGCAAAGTGACTATCACTCCTTTGATCATAATTGATGGAATTCTTGCATATGCAAAGTAGTTTAGAAAATTTGCATGATAGGAAATTAATGTCATACTTATAGTAGTTTTGTTTGGTGATCTAGCATAAGTAAGGGTAAGGAAAGAACACAACTAGTTGTCTTAGTGGATTTCTAGTTCATGTGCTCATCATAATGTTAGACTTACATAATCATATATTTTTTAGAGTATCCCTACCAAAAAACCATGAAATTCACGTAGACTTGCACCAAGCTCTCACAAGGCAAACAACTCTTGCAAGGATAATAAATTGATGAATTATATCTATTTTATGAGATTTTATATGAGTTTGCACATCCTTGTATTCTAGACGATACACCATGTAAGAGGCTTATTTTAGAGTTACAATATGCCAAGATAACTAGATGCTTTAGAGTTATAATTTTTTTTTGCAAGGCTTCAATAATTATTATATTACCCTCACATTCACTCGGGTATTGAGTAAAATATTGATGCCTACATTATTTACAAATTTACCAAGCATACAACAAGGCAATCAAGATCTACACTCCTCTCTCTCAATTTTAAAATAACTATGAGATTACATTAACATATTTTACTTTAGTATGACACTACATTTGTTGAGATAGTATGGCACTACATTTGTTGAGATAGAAAATTTATCCAAGATGGCCACGATCATGTGCAACAAAAGTAGATCACTACATTGGATGTTGTTTTCCTTTTCTTTGCTCATTTTTGGGTTGATATTACCTTGGAAACATCCATTATTTATGATAAAAAACATTATTTGATGCTCATTATTAGAAAAATTTATAAAATGTGTTAGATGTATAGCTAGATTGGTCTGCAATATTCTATTTGCTAACATATGGTTAAAAAAGGTGGTCATAAATACTCTTGTAAGTGTGTACACACACACACACACACACACACACACATATATATTAATGTGCATACACATGTGTGATGATTGTTGGCATTATTGTCATTGATGTTAACAAGTTACAGAGAAACCAAGGTTGCAGGTTGCAGGGTGAACAGGGTTGTATAGTGATCAGGGTTGTGAAGGTATCAAAGGTCAGACAAAATGCAGATGTGTCATGACTAAAAACTACATGTTTCATTCGTTTCTATGTTACATCCATATTTGTTCTTTGTTATTGCCCTTAAGCCTAGGGTTTAGGGTTTATGCATTTTAATCTAGACTATGTTAAAAACCCTTCAATCTATTATATTTTTTAGTTGCCTTTTTCACTTAAATGCCAAGGGTCATCCAGCCATTATGCGGGGCCATTTCTTTTTCCCAGGAAAAAATCTCCTTGGTCAGTCTTTTGTTATTTTCCTAATTCCTAGCACTATATTTTTATTTCTCAGTGGGCAGGCCCCTTTGCCTCCACATATTAATGTTCGATCTAAATTTTATTAAGTCCTAAGGCAACAGAAATAGGTTATAGCCCGAGCTACTAAAAGTACACAATTTTGCATGTGGGTTAATTGGACGGCTATGTCTTAATCGCATAAAAAATTCTCTTAGTGGTTATATTGTTAAGGTTGATAGTCATCACAATAGGGAAGATAAAGTTTGAACAGATCTGATGGTCCCCATGTTCCAATGATCAAAAGTTGTAGGGATGTTTATCACTGCAGCATCACATGATGCTTTCACATGTCCATGTTGAGTGGTCAAGGTAGAAGGTGGGGCCACCAAGATGCGTTGTAAGGAAGGACCAACATGGATCTTTTAGATTGGCTGAGAGTGAGGTCTTTTGCATATGCAGAGGTCAAAACCAGTTTGACTAATGTAGACTGTTCGATTTGCCAACCATGAGGCAGATCTATGGCGGACATTTAAACTTGTTTTAAATTGTTTCACATTGTTTTTTTGCAACAGTTCAGACCTAAAATGGTGAATAACGAATTTGATGTCATGGATGCATGTCGATAAATGCAAAGGCTTATGTGGCTGATGACCAACATTGACTAAGTAATGTGGATGCAGAAAATGAAGACATATGGCTACCAAGTGGACGACAATAAGATCCGATATGAAGAGGTCGGTTCTTACAAAGGTGAAGGTCAAATTAATGAGGTGGTTGTCGATCCTTGGAGGATAGGTCAAAAGAGAATGAAGAACAAATTAATAGCAGATCTTTTGTAGGTGTTTGATGGGCTTGAGATGATCTACGGTGTTTGGATCAGATTCACTGAGCAAATCAAGTTTACTAAAGATAGCAACCTAATGCATAAGGTGAACTATACAAAGACCAAAAAGAAGAAAACATAGAAGAGTCATTTAATTCATGTGCTTGATCCAACAAGGAAAATCAATATGATTCATGCCAGGACAAGAATAAATCACTCAAAGTGGAATAAAAAAAATTCCTTGATGCAGATCTATTAATACAAGGCAATTAATGTGATTCGACTGAAGTAGTTGAGCCTGTTGAGATAGAGTGAAAAACAAAAAAAGGGGGAACAACTACACTAGTTGATAATAGTTGATGTGTGAAGTGAGCAAGGTGTATTAGTCGAGTGAAAATTGAAGAAAAAGATATGAATAGAGATAGGGAGAGGAGCAACAAAGTTTAGTTATTAGAGTGCAGAAAGCCAAGACAACAAGAAGAAACAAGGTGTTGAGTCAAGGCATAAAGGTACATGAGGGAACTGATCAGAGTAGAAGATAGATAGAGAACCTAGATCAGAAAGAGACAGAGAGGAAAGAGTAGAGAGAGTTACTAGTAGAAATAGAAAACACAGTTAAACAAAACCAGAATAGAATGAAGTGTAGAGAGTAGAGAGAGAAAGGAAAGACAAGAAAACCAGTAAGGTGCTACAAAAATTCATTTGTAGTGAGGTACATAATTTATAATTGAATCTATACTTATTGTAAACTCTGAGTGGGTGCTTAGAGCAAGGGTGCGTGCTCCTTGAGTTGGTGCTCTGAATATCAGGGGTTGGTGCTCCTTGGGTTGGTGCCCTAGAACTCATTGTAATTATTATTCACTGTGAGGATGGATTGGAGAAATAGACTCCAATAGCTATTCTCATAGAGGTTTTTCCCACATTGGGTTTTCCTCGTACATCTGGTGTTATGTGATGTGCCACTTATGTGTGTGTGCTTGTATGTTTGATACCTCTGCTCATTACTTCATGATTATTGTTATAAATGCTTAGATTATTTAGAAGGTAAATTTTTTTATGGATCATCACTGATTCACCCCCCCTTCTTAGTGGTTCATTGTGTTCCTTCAATGAACATATCTTATTTTTTTTGACACGTGCCTAATAAATCTCTTCACAATTCTACAAGGAATAGCATTGTCTAAACATGTATTGGATTTGAACTAGTGACACCCTTGATATATCCAACTATATGCTACCAGCAATAAAGTTACAAACACATGGATGAGAAGTGGAAAGGCATATATTTTTCTACAACATGTTCAATCCATTGACTAATGGTTTTGTAATGACCCACTTAGCTTAACCCAAAATTACCACCTTTTTTTTACTTTATTTATTCGTACTCATGTTTGATTCAATTTCATACTCGGGTACTTCCATCTAAATGAGATAGGAATCCATCCAACTAGGATAGGCATCTAACCATACAAGTTAGGCATCTTCCCATACAGGACAAGGGGGTTTCATCTATCCAATTCAGGATAGGCATCTACTCAAACATGCTAGGCATCTATTCATAAAGAATAGGAAATGTTATCGCTCGAGACTTAGACTCATTGAGACCATCCAAGTCCTAAGTCACTCTTTAAAGGCTACACTTCCCTACTAGGAGTGCACTGAGGTCGCCATCCTTAGGAGTAAATAAAAATAATTATATAAACAAGCTTGAGTTTTGCCTCGATATTTTGCCTAAAGCCTCAGGAACCCAAGTGAATCCATACGAGATTCCTTCCAAGTATGAATTGAATTAATTTAATCTTTCGATTGGTATTATATAGACCCTTTAATTGAAGGAATGTGGAGCTTCAAAAAATATAACGATGCATCCTTAACCAAATCCTAATCCCCATCCCCAAACACCAGAGTACTAGGGACAACTTCGTCCCTAGACTGTCTACATACCCGTTTCGACATGAGATCAAGGCATAACGTATGTAGTTTTGGTTTCTAACCATTTTTAATGTAAATTGTTTGATGGGTACACAACCCTTTCTAGGGTCAATGTCCCAGACAGTTTCTCTGTGGTTGCTACCCACGATGGTAGCTCTATAGAAAAAAGGCTCAAGATGGCCTTCTACTTGTGGCCTAAAACAACTAAGTCCTATTTCCTATTATATGCATCACCCTTGATCCATTACCATCTACTGAAATTCCATCAAACTAAATAAATTCCAAAACACCACACACAACCATACCCTAATGGGAGGTTTCTAAGCTTTAACTGAGCGAATGTAAATTCACATTAAAACTTCTTTTTAGATCTTATTGATCCAGGGGGGATTACCTGTCCCTTGGATTTTAACTTCCAAATGACCCTTATTTCTCCTTGGCGATTTATAGGGACGATGACACAAACGTTGTTGTTGCAACTTTATTACATGTTAAGTGTGGTAGTTCAACACAATGCCATTACCTGTAAGCATGACCCAAAGGCACCATAGATACTGAATGGTGCTAATTCTTTGGTTTCAAATCCTCTTTTTTTAGTTGTGTAACTAAGAATTCAAGTACAAATCCATGAAAGCTTAAGTAATGCATTATACTAAAAAAACTATGCAAAAGGTTTTTACTATTTGAATATTAAACTCTAAAATGATTCTAGTTACTTGTAAGTACTAATTGCTTTGAAAAAAGAAACTAATATAATGATAAAGCTTGTAAAAGAATTTAGTTGTTTGAAAGGAAAACTATCTAATCATCAACTTGAAAAGGAATCTAGTCATTTCCAACACTTAGTTTTCTTGATAATAACATTAATTATTTGTAGGTACTATTTTATTAAATGAAAAATAAATTAATAATAGAACTTGAAAATGAATCTAATTATAAGTATACTAAATTGATTACTTTCAATTAAATAATAAAACTTGAAAGTGAAACCCATAGTAAAATTTACTTCAAAAAGGATTTGAGTCTAAGGACACCAATTACACCAAGGATGAATCTTTAGTAGTAAATCTAATACTTGAAGGTTTATTTAAATTTAATCGATACTATTTTCTTTAAATGAATCAACTACTTGGGATTAGTTCAACTAAGCTTGAATTACTTAGAATTTAACCGTAAAATGCTTTTGAAAATAGATGATCTCCTTCCTTTTATTTGTCATGCATCCTTAAAATACTTCCAAATAGAATGAATAGATCAATATTATTTTTTGAAGAATAAAACTCATTCCCAAAGTAATTACCTAATAGTTTGAATATATGAATAGTTTATCTAATTATTTTGGATGGGAAATAATTAGAATTTAATGAATCTAAGTACTCAAATACACTTTTGGAAGGACAATAATATTTTTTTAGAAATGAATCTAGTGTTAAAATAAAATTATTAATACTTATTGCTTAAAGGGGAAAATTAACTACTATTGAATCAAAAGATCGAGTGTTTGAAATTGATGATAAGTGTTTGAAATGAAAATTACTTTGGACTAAATAAAACTAATTTTCAAATCTAATCTCAATTATGCTTGGATATAGTCTAATTTCTTAGATAATTTTAAGAATAAGTATACTTAACAAATAAAATAAACTAATTTTCTTATAAAAGAATTGTTATCACAAAAGTTTGCACCCGTGGTGATCAGGCTTGATCACCAACCATGTGAAACATGGAAACAACCTCTCAAGTGTGGGACCTTTCCTTGTTGTGAGGTTGAGTCTCCAGAGAAGGTCAACTTCCTCTTCAATCTAAAATGCAGAGTGTTGGACCAACCCAATGCTTAGTAAAACTAATCTATTGATGCTCATGAAAAGGGAGAGAGAGAAGGGAATGCATGAAAGAAGGGAAAAAGGGTTTACACCCAGACTGAAATGATTATCTCCCCTGCCTATGACTGCACAAAACATCAATAAAAATACCCTAGGTATGCACTGATTCCTATTCTAATTGGTCACCTAAATGTGAGTGAAGGTTGGAATTTAGAAAATGTCAAGAGGAGCTGAAACCAGTTCACAGGTGCCACCCAAAGAGGAATCAACACTACACCTACAGCTCAGGAAAACCAACAAGAATGTATTCAAACAAAGAGGTAAGGAATTACACAAATTAAGAGAAACAAAATGAGGCAAATAGACTAATTTTATTCATGAGAAGGCAAGGAAATTTTTACAAGTACAGAGAAACATGAAGAGTTCTGCAGAAGAAAAAAAGGAGAAGATCCCTCAGAGAGATACAAAATTTCTTTTATAGTTCAGGCATAACTCAAAATTGAACCTACTGATGGAAACCCTAACCCCACCCGGGTTAGGTTATAAAAATATTAGAGGAGAGAGAGAGAGAGAGAGAGAGAGAGAGAGAGAGAGAGAGAGAGATCAGATCGAAAGATCTGATGGCGTGGTGAAACAACTTTGAGAGAGTCCTCTGCCTCTGAAGAAACAAAAATCCTTGCAAATCAAGGAAAACCTTGCATCTGATTGTGTCTTTGTGTACTTGCAGAGCCCAAAAGTATATGAACTGCATTGAAGAGGGCATGGATGGCATTTGAAATTGTCTTGGAGGGTCCACTTTGGAGTAAAGACGAGCAAATCCAGTGGTTGAAGTGAGATTGGGTCGAAAATCGGGCACAAATTGAGCAAAGAACATCCTTGGCCATTGAGTTGATAGCCACCCTCCTATAGAGCATTTAAAACTCAACAGCCACCACAAAATAAAAAGTCCACCTTCGATCTAAGAGATTTGCGTGAAGATGGATGCGTGAGATCTCTCCATGTACGCAATCCAACAGGCCCAATGCAAGATTACATGGTCATCGGATTAGGACTTTATGAAGATCTAGTGACCATAGATGTCTGACATGGCACCTCGGATCCATGCTTCCCTGGCTATGTTTGACCACTGAGTTGCTCTGAGTTCATATCCCGCATGGTTTCTATGGGTCTATTTTTACCTCGTAGGATAAGATTTTTCTTGTTTTTCCTTTTGTTTCTTTATCCCAGGGGCCACACAGTGTTCTCCTTCTTTAGTGCAGGATAAGGGTCTCTTTGATTCTGCTTTCTTATCCAGAGGGCTTCCATTGTTACCTTTGTAACTTCATGGGAAAAGCCATGCATACTTTTTCTTTGCTTTCTTATCCCGTGACATCTTTCTTCACCCGACCTTACCTAGCGAGATAAGCGTTCTTTCTTTTGCCTTTCTTGTTTGTTTATCCTGCGACATCTCCCTTGTCTTTGTTTTATTTCATGGGATAACATGGTAAGCCTGTTGTCTTTGTTAATTCTTATCCTGCGACCCTTCTTCACTCTTTGTTCTACCTCACAGGAGAATCCTCCTTGAGTTTGCCTTTATTGGCCCTCACCGTCTCTTATCCCGCAAGCTCTTTCTTATCCCCTTTTATCCTCGTGGGATAAGAGTTCTTTGTTCTCTCTTTATTTTCTTATCTTGTGGGAACTCACGGGATAAGAAAGTCCTTCGTTTTCTCTTTGTTCTCTTATCCCGCATCACTTCTTGCACTATCTACTATCCTTGCAGGATAAGCATATTCTTGATATCCTTTGATCGCTCTTATCCTGCATGACCTTATCCCACGAGACCCTTTGGTGCCTTTTTAACTCTACAGGATAAGGCGAAAGCCTATACTTTGTCCCAGACAAGCTTATCCCACGCGACCCTTGTAGCATTTGTTTTTGCCCACGGGTAAGGGAAAAGCTTCCTCACCCTTTGTTATTTTCTTATCTCATGAGTCGCTACTAATGTCTTTCTAACCCCGCAAGATAAGCAAAATTCTTATCGTTATTTCTTATCTCGTGTGGTCCTTGTAGGTGCATTTGTTTTACTCCACAAGATAAGGGAAAATCCCACCTGCTTTTGACTTTTCCTATTTCGCGTGACCTTATCCCATGAGACCTTTTTTTTTTCCTCTCTGTTAAGGTTGACACTAAAATTGCCAACAAGAACTAAGCATTTATTTAATCATCATAGTGATAAATTAATTATAAGAAGAGTCCACGAAGTTAATATCATAAATTTCATTATATCTTTTATTTGATAAATTGTTTATAAAATTATATGTCAAACTATTTACTTGAAGTATAACATCCATTCTCAATAATTACTTATTAACATGATTTTAAATACTTAAATTGCTTGATCTATCTATCTTTGCATCTTCCATCTTCAAGGTTCTTAAATAGAAATAAAATCAATATTTCATCTTAGACCTCTTGTATTCATAAATTGTATTTATTTATTTTCAAAGACAAACCTTTAAACTTTACTGTTTATAATAAAATCACTTATATTTTTTTATATGTACATAATAGTTTCATATTTAACTTTGACAAATATTAAAGTCATATATATATATATATATAATAAACTATTATTAAATGTAATTTATATAAATCAATATTATAAATATTAAAAAGAATCTTAATAATAATAATCTTTATATTAAAAGTGAAAATTATTAAAATAAAATATATTTATAATAAATCTAAAGTTCACTTTATATTAAAACTATGAAGTTCCTTTATGTGTAAGATAGGATGGAGCTTTTTTCAAGGCTTCTAGCTCCACATGCATGCCACTGCCACAATTAAATATATGATATGTCATGATTATATTCCTTTTAACAATGCAATATGATTTTATATAAAGTTTTAAATTTATATATAATATTAATTTTTCTTTTTTCTTTTTTCTTTTTTTCATTTCTATTTTAATATACTATTAATTCTCAATTTAGAAAAATCAATCCTTTTAGAGCTTTCATCTAAATATTGATATATTTTAACATTTAAAGTATAAATGTCTCTATTTAATTATTTTCTACAATAAATCTACCTTTATTATTTTATTTTATTTTAAGAATACAATAATTATAAATGCATATTGCACATTATTATTTATACAAATGTTGAACTTGAAAATATTGTGCATGCAGTTGTTGGCAATATGCTAGATTTGGTTAAGAGAACTGTCATTGATGTCAACATTGTATCCAGGTTGGAGACTATCCCGGTTGGACCTATGCCAGTTAGTCTTGGTGATCATCTTGGTTTTGGCTATGATTTTGATCCAGTATGATCAGATCTCTAGAATTGGTTTTGGATCTATACTCTGGATGGTTATATGTTTTCTATATTCTGTTGGTTCATGATTTGGTGCTTTGATTGTTATCGCTTTTGGTATTTATCGATACTAGCTAGCTTCAAGCTTTCTCAGTTAGCTTTATCGATAAGTGATATTTGGTATTTTGGTCAGACGATCTTGTTCTAGCTTATGGAATTGGTTTCTATCATGTTGAAGGTGCTTCTTGATCATATCTGAGTGTTTGGTGACTTTGCATTGGTTGGCATGCTGTTATGGTGGTCTTATTTGGATTCGGTTAGACTTTCTGTATTACTTCACTAAGGGTTTCTACTGGCTGGTGAAGCGTATTGGATTTTGGTCTTCGCAGAATTTCGGGCGGATGGAATTGTTTGGTTATGTTATTTAGGTTCATGCTATGTAATGTAAATCATAATATTGGTCTGGTGATACCGTGTAATGTAATTTTTGTTATTTGATAGTTCTGATACTTAATATAAGTACAAATCCAATAGCCAACAAGATGAGAGGGGGGGGTGAATCATACAAACTTAATCTTCCATAAAAACATTAGATTCAACCTTGATAACATATACTTCAGTAATATAACCAAAACTGCTAAACAGACAAACTCAAAAGCATATAAACATCATAAACCTCATAACACTAGATTTAACGTGGAAACCCAAATAGGGAAAAACCACTGTGGGATTTCGGACCCACTAAGAAATATACTCTTCTAGAGTATGCTCGGTTAAAACAAAATCATGTTAAAGATTACAAACACATTGCTAGATGTGACCCAGTTAAGGGATTTCCCTCAGAACTGTTAAGATCTTCACCTTGTTAGAAGTGACCTTGTTAAAGGATTTCAAACACTCAATCAAAATGTCACCTTGCTAGAGGGTTTTACAAATAAGACTGTTAAGTCCACTCAGTTAAGAGATTTTCTGTCACTTTCACAAAATAACGGTAATAAAAATCTATTTGCAACTTCACATCTAAAATGCTAAAGCAGATTCTTATTTGCTCAATACAATCTATACATAGAACTAATCTTGTCCATCTGCTGGGCTTCTATACTCTATTATTCAAATAGGTCTTCAAGCTTATGTGCTTAGTAATCACTATGTAGCATCCCTGTGCATACATTTGCCTGCATACATTGTTTATCAACAGTTCCCTATTTATAAATAATTAGCTAACTGCTTAATCTCCTTGATCACATTTCCCATGATCAATCATAGCCATCAGATCTTCAAGCTTGACCAGGTTCAATGCATCTTTCGATCTGAAAAACATTTTACCTCGCCTTGGAACTTGCATATATTTCTTGGAACTTGTGCTAGGGTATTGTGGTTCAATCTGAGCTATAGATCTTCTTGTCGATCTTCCATTGCCATATATTCTTAACAAACTATATTTACGACATACCAATCATTTAATCAGTTCCAACTTATCAGCTTCCTTCATTAAATAATGCATGTAAACATTTAATGCATTCTGTTACAGCTCGGTTACAACTCAGTAAATACTAAACTTCACTCGGTGGACATTCCGCCTTCATTAACCGATAGCGATAACCTTAGGGTTTACCGACTAGGTTCCTTAGGGTTTGTCGACTAGGTTCTTTGCTTGGTAACATAGTATAGTATTGACCTTACAATTTACAACATATGTATGATGTCAAAACAATCTAAACATCATGATCTCATCATTGTCTGACTCGGTAATAGTTGCCCATTGAATACCTTATTCATCCTCTTATTCATCATAATCTTTCTATGTCTTTTACCGACATCTTTATACTCTTCAAATCATACTTCTCAAGATATGGCAACATCATACTAAATTAGAAAATCAATTTCTTGACATCAATGACAAAATAATAATATTAAGACAGTAAACATCCTTAATCAGTTATATCCATAATCATCAACAACCTTCTCAATATCCTTGTTGAGATACCAACAATCTTCCATTGTCTGTTATAATGTCAAATGCTAACAATCTCCCCCTTTGGCATTGATGGTAAAACCAATTGATTTGACATGAAAAGATTCAGATTGTTGTGATTCTGAAATGCTGAAATGCTCTCCCCCATACATTAGACTTCTCCTATTTTCTTTAGTCTTTTCAATAAGTCTTCTCTCCCTTATATTAGTCTTCTCCCCCTTTGACAACAATGCCAAAAAGTAAAGAACTAAAAAATAATTTCTTCTTGTATGAAGTGATTTCCTGCTGTTGTGTATCAACTGAGTCTTGGTCAGAGCATTTTGTCTTCAATTCATGTTCCCTGTATGGTATCCTGTGTTGTTTCCTACACACCTTTAGAAAACCTCCTAAAGTGTGTAAATCAACATCAACTCCTAAAAGATATTTGATAGAGTCATCGGATTGATGCTTTCACCGAACTCGGTCAGTGAGTAGAAGATAGGGGTAGGACCCCTAACTTACTTCTAAGATATTCAAAAGTGTCCCTTGGTAGTGGTTTGGTGAAGATATTTACTATTTGTTTTTTTGTGCTAACATACTCCAACACCACTTTCTTCTCTTGAGCTTCTTCTCTAAGATAATGATATTTCATAGAGATGTGCTTTGTCTTAGAGTGCATAAAAGGATTCTTTGAAATGTTAATAGCACTAGTATTGTCACAAAATATAGTTACTGGCTCGATAACTTTCTCATTTATACCTTCCAACAGTTGTTTGATCCATGCAATGTTGGTACAATTCAATGCTGCAACAATGTATTCAGCTTCTGTTGTTGACTGTGAAACACATCCTTGTTTCTTGCTAAGCCAACTCACTAGTCTTTCTCCTAAAAAGAAAGCTCCTCCACTTGTGCCTTTTCTGTCATCAATGTTGCCTGCCCAATCAGCATCAGTATAAACTGTTAAATCAAAATCATTTCCTTTCTGATATACTAAGCCATAATCTTCAGTGCCTTTTGAGGATCTAAAAATTATTTTGATTGTTGTCATGTGTGTTTCCTTAGGATCTGCAGAGAATCTTGCAACTATACCTACTTCATGTGCTATGTCTGGTCTACTGTGAACAACATATTGTAGCTTTCCAATCATGGATCGGTAAAGTGTCTCATCAATAGATGCAGATTCATCATTCTTTGATAATTTACAGTTGGTAGTCATAGGAGTACTTACTGGTTTTGAATCCTCCATTCCAAATTTCTTCAAGATTTCCTTTATGTACTTGGATTGAGTAATGGAAATCTCATTTTTCATTTGCAGTATCTGTAAACCTATAAAGTACTTTATCTCACTGATTAATGACATCTCAAATTCTTTTCTCATTTCATTTCCAAAGTTCTTGCATAGAGAGTCATTTCCACAAAATATAATATCATCAACAAATATGGCTAAGATCAGTATTCCATTTTCATCATTCTTCATGTACATATTGTTGTTCTCACTTGTCCTTATAAAACCAATCTTAATCAAATAAGAGTACAATCTTTTATACCATGTTCTGGGTGCTTATTTCAAACCATATAAATCTTTGTTCAATTTACATACCTGATCTTTATAATTGTCTTCAACAAATCCTTCAGGTTGTTCAATAAAAACTTCTTCTTCTAATATTCCATTCAGAAATGCAGATTTGACATCCATTTGATATACCTTGAAGTTTTTGAAAGCAGCATATGCCAACAATGTTCTTACTCTTTCAAGTCTAGCAACAGGTGCAAAAGTTTCACCATAATCAATTCCTTCTTCTTGAGCATAACCTTTGCAAACTAGTCTTGCTTTGTTTCGAATGGCCTCTCCTTTTTCATTTAGCTTGTTTTTGAAAATCCACTTTGTACCGATTACATTTTTGTCCTTCGATCTTGGGATTAGTGTCCATGTGTCATTCTTCTTGATTTGATCAATCTCTTCTGTCATAGCATTTATCCAATCTTCACTGTTAAATGCCTATTTCACTATTCTTGGTTCAAATTGAGATAGCAGACATGTGTTCTATCTCAATTTGTTCCTTGTCATCACTAGATCATCCTTATCTCCTATAATCTAACTTGGTGCATGATGTCTTCTGACATACTTGGCTAATACAGGCTCGGTAAGCTCTGTATGATCTTTTTCATCACTTGGTAACTGGATATTCTCTTCATTTTCTTCAACAGTCTTCTCGGTAAGACTTGTCGGTTGAACATAGACAAATTTATCATAGTCTTCTGGTTCCTTGGAATTTCCTTCATCATTTCTTTCTGCAAATTCATCAATTTTCACATTTGCACTTTCTACTATTTTGATAGATTATTTGATCAGACATTTAAATGCTTTGCTTCCAGAAGAATAACCTAGAAATGTTCCTTCTTCACTCTTCTGATCAAACTTGCCATTTCTATCATCTTTGTGAACATAGCATCTACTTCCAAAGATTTTACAATAACTTACATTAGGTTTCTTATTATACCAGATTTCATATGGTGTCTTCAAAGTACCTTTCTTTAATTGTACTCGGTTCAGGGTGTAAACTATTGTGCTTATTGCTTCTCTCCAAAATGTTTGTGGCACTTTCTTTTCAATCATCAGTTTTCTAGCACAATCCACAATAGATCTGTTTCTTCTCTCAGCTATTCCATTCTGCTATGGAGTTCTCAATGCAGAGACTTGTCTTTTAATACCATGATCATTGCAGAATAAGTTGAATTCATCAAATGTGAACTCTCCTCCTCTATCTGATCTAAGACATTTCAGTTGTCTTCCTGTTTCATTTTCAACTCTTGCCTTGTACCATTTAAACATTTGAAAAGCTTCTGATTTATCTTTTAAAAACATTATTGACATCATCCTTGAATAGTCATCCACAAATAATATGAAATATTTATCACCATAATAACTTTGAACTTTCATAGGACCACAAAGATCAGTGTGCACGAGATCTAAAATTCCCTTAGAAGTGTAAGACTTACTTGTAAAGCTTGATCTTGTCATCTTACCCATCTAGCATCCTCAGCACATAGCATTCTCAGGTTTTTCAAGACTCGGTAGACCTCTTACTCGGTGCTTCTTGCTTATTTTGATCAGATTATCAAAATTTACATGACAAAACCTTTTATGCCATAACCAGGTATCATCTATCTTTGCATACAAACACTTGTTCTGAGTTGAGTCAAGGTGAAATGTGTTACCTTTTGTTTGTATCCCGGTAGTAGCTAACTTTCCATTCTTGTCATGAACTTTGACAATTCTTTTCTAAAATTTTATTCGGTAACCTATATTGTTTAGCTATGCTACACTCAACAAATTGTATTTCAAACCTTCAACCCAATAAACATCATTGCATCTTGCATTGTCAAGAAGTGTTATAGATCCTTTACCTTTCACCAAACATGGTGCATCATTACCAAATCTTACATAGCCTCCATAATAATCTTGTAATATAACAAACTTGTGTTTATCTCCTGTCATATGATGTGAGAATCCACTATCTATGATCCAAGAATCATTAGTATTTATGTGAGATATTAGGGCTTTTTCTTCATCTAATCCATCTTTGATAGCCACATAAACTACTTCCTCTATATCAGTTTCATCTGATTTATCATCGTTGGATTCCTCATCAGCTATTAAGCATGTCTTTCTATCTCTTCGTATGAAGTCTCGGTGTCCTCTGTAATGATTGTCTTTCTGTCTGTCATCTCGATAATCTCTCTTTTCAGTAGAATCTTTGTCAGGATAGTTAGAAGCCATATGTCCTATCTTATCACAATTGAAACATTTCAAAGGTAGTTTTCCTTTATACTTACCTTTGCCTCTCGGTAACCTTTTGGCTAACAGTGCTTCAAACTCTTCTTGCTTTCTAATTTCCTCATACAGTTTGTGTACTTCTTCCATGTTCTTACGAAATCTTTCACTTGCTCCACTGTGATCTCCTTCAGAGTACTTATACTTTCTTTCATTGTAATCATTAGATTCGTCAAGATGAAAAGAATTAAATGCAAATTCAACTTTATTTACTGAAGATCCACTGTTATCAAAGTTACTTAACTCAAATGCATGTAGTTTACCAATAGTAGCATCTAAAGAAACTGGCATATTAGGTACAGACCTCAATTCATTGATTGCAGAGACTCAGATTGCATAAGTTGGTAGAAGGGTTCTTAACAACTTACTTGTTATATCCTTTTCTTCAATGGTTCCACCTGCTCCTTCGATTTGATTGACAATCTCCTTTAGTCTTGTACTGTACTGAGTTATGTTCTCACCTTCACTCATCCTCGTGGATTCAATTTGTCCTCTTAGACTATCTACTTTTGCTCTTTGAACATGTTCATCTCCTCCATATACTGATATGAGCTTATCCCACATTGCCTTTGCATCATTGCATCCTTCTAGGTCATTAAACTCTGAGTCGGTCAATGCAGATGTTATTTCAATCATTGCTTGGATATGTTCTTGCTTTGCCTTTATCTCTTCCATTGTCAATGGATAGGTGCTCGGTGTAACAAAATCATTCTCCAGATAGTATATAGCATATTCTCCAACTCCTGATAGATGCAGCTTCATCCTTTTCTGCCATGTAGAGAAACCTAACTTGTTCATCTTCGGTGCATCCCTCTTATACATCTTTGGATCTTTAACTCAAGTGCCTTTAATTTTTTCTTCCAGAGTCCAAAGCTCTTATACCAATTGATAGTTATGATACTTAATATAAGTACAGATCCAATAGCCAACAAGATGAGAGGGGGGGGGTGAATCATACAAACTTAATCTTCCATAAAAACATCAGATTCAACCTCGGTAACATATACTTCAGTAATATAACCAAAATTGCTAAACATACAAACTCAAAAGCATATAAACATCATAAACCTCATAACACCAGATTTAACATGGAAACCCAAATAGGGAAAAACCACTGTGGGATTTCGGACCCACTAAGAAATATACTCTTCTAGAGTATGCTCGGTTAAAAGCAAATCTTGTTAAAGATTACAAACACATTGCTAGATGTGACCCGGTTAAGGGATTTCCCTTAGATCTGTTAGGATCTTCACCTTGTTAAAAGTGACCTTGTTAAAGGATTTCAAACACTCAATCAGAATGTCACCTTGCTAGAGGGTTTTACAAATAAGACTGTTAAGTCCACTCGGTTAAGAGATTTTCTATCACTTTCATAAAATAACAGTAATAAAAATCTATCTGCAACTTCACATCTAAAATGCTAAAGCAAATTCTTATTTGCTCAATACAATCTAGACATAGAACTAATCTTGTCCATCTGCTGGGTTTCTATACTTTGTTATTCAAATAGGTCTTCAAGCTTCTATGCTCAGTAATCACTATGTAGCATCCTTGTGCATACATTTGCCCGCATACATTGTTTATCAATAGTTCCCTATTTATAAATAATTAGCTAACCGCTTAATCTCCTTGATCACATTTCCCATGATCAATCATAGCCATCAGATCTTCATGCTTGACCAGGTTCAATGCATCTTTCAATCTGAAAAACATTTTACCTCGCCTTGGAACTTGCATATATTTCTTGGAACTTGTGCTAGGGTATGACGGTTCAATCTGAGCTGTAGATCTTCCTGTCGATCTTCCATTGCCATAGATTCTTAACAAACTATATTTATGGCATACCAATCATTTAATCAGTTCCATCTCATCAGCTTCCTTCATTAAATAATGCATGTAAACATTTAATGCATTCTGTTATAGCTCGGTTACAACTCGGTAAATACTAAACTTCACTCGGTAGATATTCCGCCTTCATTAACCGATAGCGATAACCTTAGGGTTTACCGACTAGGTTCCTTAGGGTTTACCGACTAGGTTCTTTGCTTGGTAACATAGTATAGTATTGACCTTACAATTTACAACATATGTATGATGTCAAAACAATCTAAACATCATGATCTCATCATTGTCTGACTCAGTAATAGTTGCCTGTTGAATACCTTATTCATCCTCTTATTCATCATAATCTTTCTGTGTCTTTTACTGACATCTTTATACTCTTCAAATCATACTTCTCAAGATATGGCAACATCATACTGAATTAGAAAATCAATTTCTTGACATCAATGACAAAATAATAATATTAAGACACTAAACATCCTTAATCAGTTATATCCATAATCATCAACAACCTTCTCAATATCCTTATTGAGATGCCAAAAATCTTCCATTGTCTATTATAATGCCAAATGCTAATAGTTATTATGGGTTTATAGGTTAGGGTTTAGCCGACCTTGTCAATAAGGTTGATGATCTGTATTTTTAGGTGACTTATTCATGTAATTTGGAGATCGATGGGATGGATGGGATGGATGGTTATGTCTGCATTATCAGAGGAAGGTTTATGTGAGAACAAGTGATATATCATTCAGTGAAGGTTCTTGTATTGTAGGACAAATATCTATGCTTAACTGGAACTGTATCAAGCATTAGGAGATGCTACTTTCACAATTCATTCTTTCTAGATCGTAGTTTGATGTTTTTGTAAGTCAGTGAGACTTCTTTTGTGATGATCAGTGCACTCTAGGTTGTTGGCCTTTCTGCAAGTTTAGACCCCATTGTAATTGTTCAGAATACTATTGTAGTGTATTCATCTGATTATGGGTAGGGTTTCCCACCGTGGTTTTTCCCTTTACCGGTTTTTCCACGTCAAAATATGGGTGTTGTGTGTACGGAGATTTCATGTTCTATTCTTCATTGTGTTGGTTCCTTTGTGCTCTAATTTAATGATTTTTATATGCATAAGTTCTGATTTCTTATGGTAAATTGATTCACCCCCCCCCCCCTCCCTCTCAGTTTACTCTTGGTATTAGATTTGTCTAACAATTGGTATCAGAGTGAGGTCCTCTCTGCAGAAGCTTAACCTCTTGAGGAGATCGGATGGCAATTGCATCTAGTTCTACATTCAATCTCTATCGGAAGGAGAGTCCCAGATTTGATGGTACAAATTACAAAATATGGAAGGAGAGAATGAAGATTCATCTTAGATATCTTGGAGATAAAGTTTGGGAGATAGTGGAGAAAGGGTATATATCTCATGATCCTAATTCTAGAACACCGACACCTATTGATGAATAGAAGAAGGCTGAAAATAATGTTAGAGCTAAAGAAGCATTGTTAAGTACCCTATTTGATTAAAAGATATTGAATGTCATAGAGTTGGAGAATGAAAAGTTGATATGGACAAATCTTGAAACTCTTTATGAAGGTGACTAGGCTGTGAAAATTGCAAAACTTGAAGGTTTCCGGGTAAGGTATGAAACTTTGAAGATGGAAGAAGATGAGAAGATAAGTTCTTTCATGGACAAATTAAATGAGATTGTTATGGGAATCAAATGTTGTGATGGATCGGTTGTGAGGATGAGATAGTGTCAAAGGTTTTGAGAGTTCTTCCTCCGGCTTATAAGATGAAGGCTAATGCAATCAATGAACTTTGGACAATATCAAGTACCCTTGTTACCAGAGATACACTGCTTGGGAAATTGACTTCTTTTAAGCTTGAGAAACTTGGATATCAGAGTGCTACTAAAACTAAGACTACATTTAGAGCATCTACCTCTGGTAAGCAATAGATAGATTGGAAAGAGATTTATGCTAAAGATATGGAGGACATTGAAAGAGAAGAAAGAGAACTTGAAGAGTTGGAAGCCCTGATTGCTAGAAGAATTCCTAAAGGACAAGTTGGAAGTAAGTATGAAGAAAAATTCCCTTTTAAACATTTTTCATGTAATAAAATTGGTCATTTTTCTTCTAGATGCCCTGAAAGAGCTGCTAGGAATCATGAAAGATTTGTGAATAATTATAAGCCTAATTCGGAATATAAGAACAAACCTAGATTCAGAACAAATAGGGATAAATCATGTTATTATGATGGTAATGATGATTTTGGTATTACTGATGATGATGAACCTATGAGTGGAACCGGTAATGGAGCTGCTTTCGGTAAGCACTGGGTTTTTATTGCTATCAAGGATGATTCTCTAGAACCTATCATTAAAGCAACTCATACTAAGGAAAAAGCTTTAGCTGCTAAAATTGAGGAAAAGCATGAATGGGTTATAGATAGTGGATGCTTACATCAAATGACTAGTGACAAGAGAAAATTTCTATCACTACAAGAATTTCATGGCGGATTAGTCAGATTTAGAGACAACAAGGAATGTAGGATCAAAGGCAATGAAACAAGTGTTGGTCCTCACAACTGGAATGACAACTAGGTTATAAAAACTCAATTCAAGGATTGGACATCCTTACTAAACATATAGCTTTCCTGTAGCAAAGGATCATTTACTTTATCAACTAGAGACATAAACTTGAAATGGGCCAACACTATATGTGCACTAAGTTCAAATTGAAACCATTCTATCATACTGTTGGAAAAGGAAATTCTCTTAAATAAATATGTAAAAACATGATGAACTAATACTTTATGAGAACTCACAACTAAACATAACTTAAGCAACTGCTACTAAATGGCAATGTTCTAGCTAGCGGATAGGAGCTACTCTGCCCACTGTGGCTACAGGAACAGACACGGGAATTGTTTCTAGTGGCTACAGGAATAGTCGAATGCCAAAACAACAACTATTGCAAGATAGAAATTAACTGAAAAACACAAAGGAACTACTCACCAAGTGGGCCTCCTTGAGTGAGTATATCCAGAACTCTAGATAACAACTGATAAGCTCAAAATAACATTGTCTTCTTTATTCCAAATTGATTGCAAAATGCATGAGTCTGAAAAACTGGATACTACAAATTCTATGATTGTTTTGTCCTCCTTGAGAGGAGATAGAGACCTTTTATTTATAAGGAAACTTTATAAAAGATTCCTAACTGATCAACCCACATCCCAAAGGAATAGGCAAACAATTTTATTATATTAAAGAAGAACTTAGCATAGGAAAACAGAACAACAATTGTCCTACAGCTGAGAAGATATAGTGTGACTTCCTTCCTAGATTTAAGATCCACTAGGAATAATTATGAATGTTCCACAAACTACTCTATTGAGGAAGTGATCAATTGGTTATGATCTTCTTCAATGCTGCTCCACTTTGACTGGGTTTGCATCGTAGCGGCATGTTGATGTTCCCCTTAACTGCCAGCTTAGTCTTTCTTTCATCTTGGTTGACCCTGCATCATGACATTAGTGTGCACAAAAGCATGTGTATCTATTGATGTTAACATAACATAAATTAAACCACATTCTAAGATTGATATAGATAATTTGCATAGATGAACCATTTAAAAATAATTAGATAACAACCCTAGGTAATGATGAATCAGTTCCAGAAATACTTAAAAAGACATCAACTAGGAAAGTCTTCTGCCTCAAATATTACGCAGACACAAGACCTAAGTAGGAATTCTATGAAAAAAAATATCAAAATAGAGACATTATTTCGGCTCATCATTACCCCCCAACCTAGCTTCTTGTTGATCCTCCAACAACAGGAAAATTTTGAATTCGAGCATTGATTCTGAAATTGGCGGGGGTAACCTGCCTAGAACCTCCTGTAGACAAACTCCAATAGAATCCTTTCATCTTTTCCAATCGTTTCCACCTGGAGCATTCTACTGCTTCATCATACGGTGGGTCATTATTCCTGCATCCCATTAGTGGCCATAGGAGAATTGGTGGCTGGAAGCTAAGGGGCAACTAATGTCTCCCTTTTATTCTAACCAAATATATATATTTAGGTGCGTGCCTCAGTGGTGCATGATAATTGGATAAGGAGTGCGGCTCAGACTGTTTCAACTCATGTGGTAGGCTATTTCAAGGTTGGACTAAATGTCCTATTGTTATCTCTCCTTCTCCTATAGCCATTTGCTCATATTACCTGTATATTTCTTCTCTCAAGGGCATAATGTTTTTTTCTAAAAATCTGGCTGATACATAATTTTTTGTCAGTCGTAAATAAAGCCTTCTTGGATTTCTTGACTCATCTCTCAACAGAAGTGAGAGATCAAGTTCTTCCTTCCTATGTAGCCTGAATTGTTCTCCCCTTGTAATTTCATTTTGAACCCATGACATGAGAGATCTCAGCTGGATATCTCCAATGTAAAGCAGAGGATTCCAATCAACATCATCAGGAACAACATAATTATGTAAATAGAATTCACAGAGCAATATTTTTATGGTTATAGGAGATGTTTGGTAGACATGATAGAACTCCTTGGGTGTTTTTAAAGAGGGGCTTAGATCCCTAAAAATTCTCATCATTTGAAAATAAATATGTTGTTCCTTCAAATACAAGGAGTAAACTCGAGGCGGTGCTCTGCATTGCATTAGTTGCGGTACCATGGTGGCTACCATTTCCATCTTAATTTTAAGCTGAGCAATCTCCTCATCTTTTTGTTCAATAACCTTCTTTTGTTGGTCAATAAATCTCTGCATTTCTACTTTTTCTAATTCCCATTCTTGGTAAAAGGCAAGTGCAACAACATGACTGTTAAGAGAAGATGGTGGTCTATGAATAAGGTCTTTAGGCTTCGACATTCCAGCCCCGCTTCCTTTCTCTTTATCTTTCTTCTTTTTTGTGTCAATCTGCTTCTCTTTGTCTTTCTCCCTCCGTGCAGTAGCCCTAGTTATTATTGGAATTTGCGAAGAAACCCCTGTCGAGGCTTCTTCTTCTTCTGACAAGGCTTCTCCTTGCGAGGGTTCCTCTATTGTAGGAAAATTTTGAACTGGTGATAGCCCAAAGGATGAGGATTCAATGGCAGGACCAAGTCTTTCTAAATTTTCCCACTCTTGATATGGGAGCGGTTCCGTTGGACCTATATTATCTACCCTAAATCTTCTAACTTTTATAAATTCATCCCAGGACATATGGGAAACATCTCTTAAAGACCTTTCAATCAAAAACTTAATCAAACAATGATGAGTAATAGAGTGAGGCCTACTTTTTTGTGTTTCCGCTGCACTAATGGAAAGAAGATTGTACAATATATTTGGAACATTCATCCTTCTTCCATGGCACAGATGACTCAGAAGCTTAAAATGATGGGAATCCAGGCATGAGAATCTCCCTTCACAAGTCAAATACTTCATGATGTATAACGCTACTACCCTCCATTTAGGTGGAAGGTATTTTTGTCTAGCCCACTTCTTATCTATTACCAAAGGTGGGTCTCCATGTCATATAAATTCTACTCTCACACTTCGTGTGTCCTTTCATTCAGGGTATTTTTCTCCGTCTACTGGCAACCCAGTTACTTCCACAATCCATTCTTCTATCACTACAAATCTCAATCCTTTCACCTAACCTTCTCCATCTAAAAATGTACGAGTGAATTCTCTTGCAAGCGCCTCATTGAACTCGGTTAGCTTCAGAAAATAATCTAACCACCCAGTATTGTGGAATTTTGGTTCACAATCTTGGTCTTGTAGGAGAATATCATGGATTGTAGGTTCATGGTGAACTAGTGGACCACCCATCATGACACTAAAACTCTCAACTCACCAATGACAGAAATATGCTACCCAATGACAGAAATATGCTACCCTACTCTGCAAACTTTCAAAAGAAATATGCTCTAATTGACAAAAACCCAGCTGCAATTCCAAAATAACTCAAGGAAGAGTACATAATATCACATCAAACCAAAATAATTTAAATTTAAACTCAATTTGAGATGACACAAGAATTATCCGTGAGAATAATTCACATTGTACTTCCCCCCCAACCTAAGGTTTAACAAGTCTCCACATATGCGGAAGATGACTGAAAAGGACACTATGCAAATATCATTATGATATAAAATATGGTTTAATTATATGTATGTAATAAAAAATAAATACACACGAGAATACCTAATATCGGGCCATAATGATAGTAGTTGAAGAAATTCATTATGTAGGAAGCTGATCCGCTATGCATGGCAATCGAGGTGGAGAAATAAGTGATGGAAGCGGAAGGGAATGAGTGAAGATGGAAATGGAATATTTATTGCGAAGAAAAGTACTATTAGGATTAACAACAGTCCCAAAGATACTGAGAGGGGGGGTGAATCAGTATCTAACCGGTATGCAGAATATTTGACCTTATTAAGTATTTTGCATTCCAAAACAGTGTACCGATAAATAAGAATTAATGCAATAAATAGGAACAATAAAGACAGCATAAAAAACACACCATAACACAAGATGTTTAACGAGGAAACATGATGAGGGAAAAACCTCGATGGGATTTGTGACCCACAATATTCACTCATTGGCCAATGAATTGATATTACTTACAATGTGGTGCCTACACATGCAAGAAGGCCAACTGCCTAGAGCTCACTGCTCAATCTACAAAATGGATGTCTCACTGACTTACAAAATGGATTATAAGAATTCAATACAATGTACTACTGCAATTCAGCGTCTGCTATGCCAGGTTCAGTACTGGTTAAGCTCACACTATAACCATAAACCTTATACAAAATTTGTCCTATGCATTCACATATATCTCATCTTCTATATCATCCACTATCCTTATTACAAAATGATTTACAAGATCTCATACATAAATGATTCTATTACAGTATGCCATGTCAGCTTTACAAAAAGATATTTATAATTAAATACAATAAACAAAAGTTTATTCATGTTGGTTAGAGTGCCAGTATGCATTATTGTCATTGTCGGTGAAGTGTATGTCGGTGTCGGTGCCTATCGGTGGTTTACCAGATGAATGCCACAAGGTTGCCTGAAAGTTTCCACAAGGTTTCCATCAATGATAACACCTTCAATTCTCATTAGAGTGTATAATGCCAATAATCTCCCCCTTTGGCATTGATGGCAACACTCATGAGAAAAATCCAAAAACTGTTCCAAAAATTAAGTCCAAAAATTTTACCAAAAATATGTGCTCCCCCTGAGCAGATGATCTCCTCTAATTAGCCATTTTTCTCTATCCCACTACTCCCCCTTTGAAATCAATGAGAAAGGTTGTCAAAAATTGTCAAACGAGTGCAAAATTTCACCTTAAGGTTTGTAACCGGTTGGTTACAATCAGAAATATATCAGCCAAAACCAAGTTTAAACTTTGCATGAATCTGTTGATGTCCTTCATGGTTGCCTCAGTTCTTTGGATTGTACCGATGAGATGATGCATATGCTCCTCTGCTGACCTTTCCCCTTGAATTAATGCCTTAGAGATCTCATTCCTCAGAGTGATAAGGTTATCTAGTTAGGACTAAGTTTATACTTCAGCTCTCTGGCATTTGTCTTGATCCTTGCTTTTTCTTATCCAATTTCTCCAGCTTTTCCTCAAATCCTGCTATCTCTTGCTCAATAACTGATATAGGTTTGGATGAACCAATGATATTATCAGCTATATCATCAATTTCCTTTTGCACTCTGCTTATTTCTTTTCCAATGTCCTGGGTCAATAGATGTGGCTTGCATGTTTCTCTGTATAGTTTCTTATACTCCAAAATTGTTGTATTCAGTGTTGGTAAAAGTGTGTTAATGTGTTCCCTGCACTTATTTATTGTTTCCTCAAATAATTTTTCTTTTTCCTTTTCTATCTTTTCTTTGAATGTTTCCTCATTTATTTGATCAACTATTATTACATTTCCAGTAATGAATTTAGACAATGTGTCTAGCTAACTTAAAGAATCCTTTACATTATCTACATTGCATTTTTGTGCAATCATCTTAAGAATAGGTATGGTATCATCAATTTCCTTGTAGACCAAAGCATTACAATCAGTTATCCTTTTGATTGATTCCAGAAGTACTTCAGTCATATTTGTAGGTCTCAATTGACTTAGTGAAGTACTTGATGTCTGACCAACTACTTTTACTATCTTAGTGCTTGCAATATTAGTAACCAATTTACTTGTATCAACCTCCAGTGGATCAATCTGAGTTTGCATTTCTACTATCAATGGTTTGGGTTTCTCAGTGATTACCAGTTTTACTATCTTAACATGTACATGTGCCTCTGTTAGTTTCTCTGTTGGTTTCTCTATGTTATCTACTATCGGTATCTCTATCTCTGTTGGTTCTTCGTGCCAGCATCTACACTACCAGTATTTATTCCACTATCCAAAGGTTGCTTTGTATGCACTGTCTACTCGGTTTGCTCTGTTTGTATTCCAACCTCAATATTTTATGTTGGTTGCTCAACAATGTTTCTAGTAATATCATTCTTCACCTCTGCGCTATCCTTATCCACAACAATGTTCACTTCCTGAGTATCAATATTCATTGTGAATAGAATTTCTGATTCAGGGTTAGTGTCCTCATGTGTTGTGTCAACATTTTTAGTAGTCGGTATGTCATCAATGTTTACCTATGTAGTAGCCAAGGGTGGTGGTAGGTTGTCAGTTATTTTTATGTTTGGTATTCCATGAACTTTACCTTTTCCTTTGTCTCTTTCCTTTTGATATACCTTGAAACTTTTCTTGGGTCTATTCAATTCTTCCTATTTTTCTTTTTCTACAAAAAAGATATCCCATTTATATGTTGTTTCCTCTACAATTTCATTGACTCTTCCAGCCATTAGGCTCACATGTCGGTGACCATGTGCAAAAATTGATTTGTTAGCTTCACTAATTAGGTCATCAATCTCTTCTTTTGAGTTAACTGGATGAACAGCCAAAAGTTTTTCAACCTTAAGTTTCTTATCTAACTCCATAACTGCAATCCTGTTTGCATCTAACCTTCTGTACAATTCATTTGGCAAATCATCTACAACTTATATTAACACTTTCTTATAAATTTCCAGATGTAGAATTATGTTGTTCTCAATACTTTCCTTCTCAGAATCAGTGAATGTATTAAATAGTTTTCTCACATTTGCCAAGTTGCCATCATTAGTGATTTCACTCAGTAAGTTATCCAAAGGTGGTATAACCTATTTTTATTTCTTCTTGGGTGTCAACTTCTTTGTCGGTTGCCTTACCACCTATTGCTTCTTTCTTGTTTTCTTTAGTGAAGGAGAGGGTACTGGTGAGGGTTTTCTCTTCCTATCAACTCTCTTGAACTCAGTAGGTATTTCAATTACTGATGATGTACCAACCGGTGAGATATGTGCCTCTAGTTGCAATCCTTCCAGCTCACTTTCCTTTATTCTAGTAATGTTCATGATGTTTTCTTTGATTTCCTTTACTTGTTTTGTTGCATTCCTTGTGTACTTTTTCTCTTTTCTTTCTTTGTTTCAATGTTTGTACACCGCTTTCAATTGTTTCTGCATTACCAAAAACTTCTTCCGTTGGTTATCTAGGTGCTTCTAACAGGGCTTTAGCATAACTCTCAATAATATTTACATCAGCCTCATACCCCATTTCAGTTACCCATATAGTTCTAGGAAGAACTGCTTCCATCCATATTTCATCCTTTTTAATCACAAAGCAGATTTCCTTATCATATTTGTCTACTATACTTTGTGGTAGTCTCTCTCTTGTTTTCATTTTAGCTTGGAAGGTTTTGAAATACTCAGTTATATTGTTTTCCTTATCAGTACCCATGTAGGTGAAGGATTCTTGCAACTATTTTCCTACCAGTATGTCATATCCAAAATCTTTCTTTCCAATACCGGGAACTTCTTTTGAGAAATACAACATAAGACATGCCAAAAGATTACCAAAATGAAATGTTCCTTTCTTATCACCTTTTATATTTTTCAGGTTGTCTATTAATTCATCCTTTAGCCACTCACATACATCTATTTTTGCATCATTATTTACCATATCATAAGCACTTTTAATGCAAATACTAGAAACTGAATTGAGTCTGTTTGCATGTGTGGTTTTGTAACATAAGATCATACTTATGAATCTGACATTTATATCCTTGATGTCATTTACTCTCAGGGATCTACTATCATATTTTGCTCCTATTAAGGTCATGATTGTGTTGTTAGGTACCTTATTTGTCTTGTATGGCCTGCTACCGGTGGAGGGTAAACCTATCACTGCCCTAATTGCTTCCTTGATGATTTTGCAAACTGAATCTAGCCAAAGAAATTCTCCATGTACCCTACTAAGGACAATTCTCACTACCTCCTTAGGATATTCAAGGATTTCCAAGATTTCCATAAAACCTAAGGTCTCAATAATTTTGTGCCCAGGTTTGACATTTCCATTTTCAACATAGATTATGGTTCTAAACATCTTCAATACTTCCTCAAAACCTAATTCCTCAATATTGCAGTGAATGTAAATTCTAGGGTCTTCAGCATAAGCTACACCTTTAGGAATTTTTGAAAATGTGCCTATGGAATCATCTTGCTTAGCTATTTCAGGAATGATTTTGAAAACGGGCCTAGGGCGTTTTACAATTTCCACAATAGTAGGGTTTTCAATAAATTCCAGAGCAAAAGAGGAAGCCATTTGAAAAATACCTTAAGCTGCCTAATAAAGGTTGAGTGCTTGAAAGAAATTGCTTCACTTCTTCGCCTTGAATGTCTTCGCTCAGATTTCATGCTCTCTGAAAGTTTGAATGCTCGGTGAATCAAAAAAGAGGGAAAATCGATGATTTATAATGTTTTTTCTTTCAGCAACCGCATTAAATGCTCGCCGGTTAAGTGAAACCTAACATATCTGCCAGTAGAGAAGAAATTCATCTTCACACCATCAACCAAGGGTAAACTGCATCATATTCAATTTGTTGCAATACCCCCAAAGGGTTAGTTTTTAGTTGGATGAAGAATCTCTTGTCGGTGGAGTAATACTATGTTCTACAGGTGAAGGAATAGTCTCATTAACATTCTGATCTCTCTTTCTAATCCACTGTTTTGAAAATTCTTGCTTTACCTCATCAACCTTTTCTTTGCCTTTCAAACTAGGTCCTTTAATATTTGCCAGTGAAATCTTACTTCTACAAAATTTTGCAATATGTCCAATCTTGTTACAAGCATAACAAGTCACATTATTCTTTTGAATAGCCTTTCCATATCCTATGCCGGTTTGTGTTCTGCATTGATTAGATAAGTGCCCAAATCTTCCACAAACATAACATCTAACATTCATTCTGTAGTTTTCTGAATTATGACCAACTTTGTTGCATTTGGAACATTGACCGATGGGTGCATTAATGTTCTGATTGTTTCTAGATCTACATTGATTTTCTCTATGACCATACTTGTTACAGTTAAAGCATTTCCCATTAAATTTGTAAGCATTAGGTTGTCTGACCGATTTACTATGATCATGATTGTTTGCAGTACTGGAACTTTCACCAACTTCAAATCCAAGTCCATTAGTATCTCCATTAGGTTTCTGACTTTTCAGCATATCATCAAGTTATTCTAAACTTTTCTTGAATTTCTCTTTATGTTGATTTGCAGTAGCCAACTCATTTTCCAAAATTCCCATATATCTCATAAGTTCAGTTTTATCATGTTTTATGTGAATCAGATCTATCTTTAACATATCATTTTCATGACTGAGTCTTAGATTTTCATTAGCAGCATCATTGAGTCTCCTAGTCAAGTCATCTTCATTCTTCTTCATGTCTTCAATGTCTTTACAAAATCTCATAGTTATGTCTTGCATTTCATTCCTCATAGTCATGTTTCCTTGCCTCAATTTGTTCACAAGACCATTAAGAGTTTCCTTTTCATCATTATCATTTTGCATCTTCTCATGAAATTATTTTCTCTTATTTCTAGAAATAGTAAGATTCTCTTGAAGTCCTTCAATGAATTCATGTGCAGTCCTCAGATCATCTTCAAGTTTGATATTCTTCAACTTCTCTGAATCATAGTCCACAAGAGCTCCTTCTAATTTCTTTCTTAAGTTCTTCATCTGTACCGGTGTCAGAATCTTCCTCAAGTTGTTAGGCTTTTGAAAATAGAGGACCAGGCTCTGATACCAATTGTTAGGATTAATGACAGTCCCAAAGATACTAAGAGGGGGAGTGAATCAATATCTAACCGGTATGCAGAATATTTGACCTTATTAAGTATTTTGCATTCCAAAACAGTGTACCGGTAAATAAGAATTAATGGAGTAAACAGGAACAATAAAGATAGTATAAAAAACACACCATAACACAAGATGTTTAAACCCAGTGAGGGACAAACCTTGGTGGTATTTGTGACCCACAATATTCACTTACCGGCCAATGAATGGATATTACTTACAATGTGGTGCTTGCACATGCAAGAAGACCAACTGCCTAGAGCTCACTGCTCAATCTACAAAATGGAAGTCTCACTGACTTACAAAATGGATTATGAGAATCCAATACAATGTACTACTACAATTCATCATCTTCTATGCCAGTTTCAGTACTGGTTTAAGCTCACACTATAACCATAAACATTATACAAAATTTGTCCTATGCATTCGCGTATATCTCATCTTCTATATCATCCACTATCCTTATTACAAAATGATTTACAAGATCTCATACATATATGATTCTATTACCATATGCCATGTCGGCTTTAAAAAAAAGATATTTATAATTAAATATAATAAACAAAAGTTTATTCCTATCAGCTGGAATTTCGGCATGCATTGTTGTCGCTGCCAGTGAAGTGCTTGCCTGTGTCGGTGCCTATCAGTGGTTTACCAGATTAATGCCACAAGGTTGCCTGAAGGTTTCCACAAGGTTGCCATCAATGAAAAAACCTTCAATTCTCATTAGAGTGTATAATGCCAACAAGTACTTCAACATAATATGTAAGTATTTATTATGAGCATGCAACAAAGATTTAGGAAGAAGGCAAAATGGCAAGGCCACCGCCTGTTGCTGCAGGAATCTCGGCATTTTTTGGAGTAGTGAACTGTTGTAGGAATTTCTCTTTGGAAAGAGGTTTATGATAGAGGCGCAGGTGATGACCATTCACCAACAATTTTAATTTGATAAAATCAATTATGGACAATTGTACTACACCATTAGAGAATGTTTCAATCACCTCATAAGGCCCTAACCAGCGCATCTGTAGTCTTCCCAATTTGTCCTTATACCTGGAATCATAGAGAAGGGCCCAATCGTCTGGCTTGAATGCATTGTCTTTTATATATCTATCATGCCACTTCATGTGTTGATTCTAAATTGTTTATGTGTGCTGCAGGGCTGACTTTCTGATTTTGCATAGGGCATTAAGCTATAGGAGCCTATCCTATTGTGTTGTAGAGAGAGTCATATCCAAGGCTATGGTTGTTCTAAGTGTCTTAAGCTCAAATTCCACAGGCATCATATATTTTGTCCCATACACCATTTCAAAGGGTGTAAAATCTATAGTGGTTCAATAGGCCCATACTGCTTCAAACAACCTACTAGACCAATCCTTATGATGAAGGGCTACGGTCTTGGTTAAAATAGATTCAATCTCCCTATTGGTGATTTCAGCTTGCTCATTTGCCTGAGGATGGTAGGGAGTGGATTTTCTATGCCTTATATTATATTCATTGACCAGGACAGTGATCAAAGTGGAAGTAAATTGTGCCCCTTGATCAATCACAGTCTCTTTTGGAACTCCATATCATGTAAAGATCTCCTCATATAAAAATTATGCTACCTTGTTATCCCTGGCATGTTTGAATGCTTTGACCTCAACCCATTGTGTAATATAGTCAGTACAGACAAGAATGTATGACCTACCATTTGAGGATGGATCAATTGACCCAATAGTCTAGCCCACATTTGTCAAATGGTGTAACAACCACTTTTGAATGCAAAGGCATCTCATAAGACGAAGTTGGTCTTCCCATTCGCTAACACCTATCACATTTCCTGGTATACTTGACTACATCTTTGTACAAAGTCAGCCAATAATATCTTGTAGTCAGTATCTTTAGAATTGTTCTCTTGGTGACAAAGTGACCTCCACAAGGCTCATCATGGTAGGCATGAAGGATATCATAAGTTTCATCTTCTCTAACACATCGCCTCATAACTTGATCTGGCCCTGTATAGAATAAGCAATATGCTATCCATGAAAAATTGTAACTCTTTTCTACAAGTAACCTTCTTTCTTTTGGTGAGATAAGGAGGGATTTTGTTAGTAGCTAAGTAGTTAGCTATATCAGCATACCATAGAATGTTCACATTAATTGAAAAAAATGCTCATCTAGAAATGAATCATCAATGGCTTCAGGACCATCTTGTGTTTGAAGTCTGGACAGAAAGTCTGCCACTACATTTGCCTTACCTAGCTTGTCAATGATAGTGATGTCAAATTCTTGCATTAGCAATAACCATCATGCCAACCTACCTGAATGGAACTTCTATTCATAAGATACCTGATGGTTGCATGATCAGTATGCACAAATATTTGATAGCCAGTGATATAATGTCTAAACTTGTTGAGGACATAGATAACAACTAACATTTCCTTTTCTGTGACAGTATAATTTAGCTTAGGTCCCTGCAAATTTTTGTTGATATAATAAATTGTATTCTCCAAAACTCCTTGTTTTTGCCCCAAGATTGCTCCAATTGCAAAATTTTATGCATCTGTGGGAATGTGAAAAGGAAGAGACCAATCAGGTCCTTTGAGTACAGGACCCTGGGTTAAGGCTCCCTTAAGTTTAGAAAATGCCTCTTCACATGATGGCGTCCATTCAAACTCAACATTATGTGTTAAGAGAGAATATAGAGGTCTCGCCATCTTACTAAAGTCCTTTATAAATCTTTTATAGTACCTTGCATGGCCTAAAAAACTTCTTACATCTTTTTGTTTTGGAGGAGCAAGAAGGTTAAGTATTACCTCAATTTTGGATGGATCAACTTGAATGCCTGACTGAGAAATACAATGTCTCAATACTATCCCTTCTTGCATTATCATGAAGCCTTTTTCATTATTTAGGGACAAATTATGATCCTCACACCATTGCAACACTTTGCCAAGATTGTGCAATGCTTCCTCAAAGTTGGCCCCATAAGCAGTGAAATCATCCATGTAGATTTTCATACAATCATGAAAAATATCTGAAAATATACTAAGGACGGCTCTTTGAAAGGTTGCAGGGGCATTGTACAAGCCAAACAGAAGAACTGAATAGGCATATGATCCTCAAGGGCAAGTGAAGTTCGTCTTTTCCTGGTCTTTCGGAGCTATTATGATTTGATTGTAACCACTAAATCCATCCAAAAAAGAAAAGTATTGCTTGCCTGCGAAAGAATCTAATGCTTGATCAATGAATGGAAGTGGGAAATGATATTTCTTAGTAGTAGTGTTAAGCTCCCTATAGTCCACACAAACTCTCCATCTACCTCATTTGTTAGGGACTATAACCAGAGGAGATACCCATTGACTGTCTGAAATGGGGTAAATGAACCCTGCATTAAGTAACTTTTGTAATTCCTCCTTGACTATTTCCCTTAATGCAGGATTAATTCTTCATTGAGGTTGTCTAACTGGTTTACATTCTTCTCTTATATAAATCTTGTGAGTACACAATGTAGGATCCAATCCCTTCATGTCATAATATTTCCATGCAAAGGCTTGTTTGTGGGTCTTGAGTAGTTCTATTAAGGACAATCTTTGGTATGTTGTAAGTTGACTATTGATATTCAAATTCCTTCTTGAAGCAACCTCTACTTGAGTGATTGACTCAATATTAGATATTTCAGATAAACAAGAGGTTTAGATTTCCTACGGCTGTAAGGTATGAAATATATATGTGGTTGCAGGAGAATCCAAAGAACTTGTAGATGGGAGGAGTGTATGCAAAGGACACGTTCTCATACTAAGCAACTATTGAGCTGCTCCATAATGATTTCCTATGATGTTAGAAAGTACCTTATCATCCTCTTGGAGTTCTATGAGCGGTTCCCTAGTCAACATCATAAGCTGCTAAACAGAATTAAATTCCTCTGCTTCTTCTCTTATATCTGGCCATACTACTTGCTCTTGATCAAGTTGTGGTTGTGTTGGAGAATAAAGTGCAAGAGTTTTAGTAGTGATACCATCTAAAATGGTCATGTCCCCTGATGTACAACCTATATATGCATCAGCTATAGCAAGCCAAGGTCTTCCCAAAATGATTGGATATCCCCCCAATGTTTCTTTAGGAGAAAGTATCATAAAATTAGGTGGATATTCCCAAGAATCTAGTGTGACAACAATATCCTCAACCATCCCATCCGGTCGAACAGTGGATCTATCTGCAAGTTGCAGGACTGTTGGGGTAGAGCTAAGACTAGTAATACTGAATTGCTGCATGACATCCTTGGTCATCACATTTATGGATGCTCCCAAATCTATCAGAGCATTTTTAATTTGAGTTCCATTGATGACTACCTTCACAACAGGACTTCCTGGGTCAGAATATTTAGGGACAACAACTTTTCCTAACATAATATCAACCAGTTGCCCTACTACATGAACTGTTTGTGGGTCCTTTTTCTTCTGTCTAGGTTTTTTTAAACATGCCTCCTTAATAGATTTTCCATATATGGGAATATCCTTAATAGCTTGAAACAGTGGAATCTTTACACATATATGTTTTAATTGAACAATACGATCAAAATCTATGTCATCCCAATTCCTAGACACTTCCACCTGCAATATTTGAGGAAATGGAGGTGTTCTAATAGGTGTGCCTGAAGTCTCAGATTGAGGTACCTACTTAGGGTTTTCAGGTTGGTCAGGTGTAGCAGAGATAACTTTAAGAAACCACCCTCCGAGAAACTGTGTAAAATCCTAGCGAATCAGACATTATTTTTGGGGGGAAATTTTCATATTGATGGCAAAAAAAAAATTCAAAATAGGGCAAAAAATTATTTTGTATTGGCGATTTTTTTAGGGTACGAAAATTCCATAAATTTTTGGCAAGTTATACCTTGTTCTATGGGGAAAATATATATTGTACGAGGTGAATAATTTTTGTTAAGAGGAACAAATATATAATTGTATGGGTGAAAAATTTTACTCCGAAGTAAAAATTATTTAAATGTATTGGTGATTTTTATCCACCGCTTGAAAATTATTGAATTTGTTTTGGCAAATATAATTTATTGGCGATTTCATGAATTCATTGTCATTAATAGACAAGGCACATCATATTGAGTCTGAACTCTACACGATGTATCAATAAGTGTGGCCTCTTTGACACATGGAGGGTGACACATACCTAAAATCCATAAATGATTTTAAACTGTTCAATGATCGTAGATCAATGGGTGAAGTTTTATTTTGGCCCAATTTTTTGAGGAGAACATAGCTCACCAAAAAGTGCCCGTAATGGAATTGGATTCAATAGACATGTATCAAATGTCACGAATCACGATCGATAATTTAGATCATTTAATATATATCTATTCACTTACTGCAATCCACTCTGTCCCCATGACTTCCAATGTGGTACTTGCCAACTTGGTACTAGTTTATAGTTGTTTCCAATTTCACTCACTTGTGCATTTATGAGAAAGATTTGCAGAGATACGAAAGATTTAAAAAAATTTAAAGAAATTAATACGGTTAGAGAAGTAATTATTACAATCAAGAGCTTCAATTATTTATATATGATCTCTACTTCTTTCATCTTCAATTAGCCTTTTCCATTTGGTAGATAAATCATCGGAGCTCACGGAATTTAAATTCTTCCTCTATTTTAGGTTTATAGACTCAGGTTGTTTAATTTGTTAATCTAATTTCTCAAGATGGACACTCCCATCCATTTGAGAAGCATTTTTGCAGAGGACCAGAGGGCCTTTCTAGGATCTGTTAGAGACCCAACCCTCCAATCAGTCTGCAAGGAGGTTGGGTCGTTCACCAATGAGACTGTGCCGATGGTGTTGGGCAGAGAGTTTCTGTGAAATAAAAATACATACTGTGTTAACACGGACATTACATCTCGGTTCTTGGCGTCTCTTATGGACCTTGGAGGAGACAAGGTGGATATGTTGATGTTGTTGAGGAAGGTTTTTAAGGAAGACTTCCTTGGAGACGATATTACTATTGTCATCCTTGTAGAAGTAGGGGTGGGGATCCCTTGGGCGAGTGAATTATCCAAGCTTCTCTGCCTTAACCAAACAGTGTCAGTGGTCAGGCAACTATTTCTCCTAAACCTGAATGTGGAGTACTTGACGCATCATAGGAAATGGGCACAGATTGGTAGGGACTTCCTCCGAAAATGGTTGCTCCTAGACGACTTTCCAAACTACATGTGTCTTGAAGAATTCTCTCAGCTTATGTTGTCTGAAGAATTCTACATTGAAGGAGGGCCAGATTCTTAGGGCAAAGTTGTAAATCATCCACTACCTCTACCCTAGCCCCGACCCCCTAGTAGTTTTTTTTTGCCTATGTCCTCGAAACTTCACAGGCTCAGTGGCTCACTCATTTTGGCTTTTAAGTTTTTGAGGGACTCAAGTCTCAGACGTAAAAATTGTAAATTTCAAAAGCATAAATATTAATGATAATTTTTCAAATTCCAATTTGTTTCAGTTTGCCTCTTAGAGTCTTATGGATATAAAAATGCTTTCTATAATTCTATTTCATTTTTATTAATGAAAGTTTTTCAATTGCTTTTTGTCTATGAGCTACTTTATTTCAATATTTTGTTAAACAATGGAAATAATTTTTTTTTATACTATGATCTTTTTTATGTAATGCTTCTTGTTGTATATTTAATATATAAAAAAAAAATCAGTTTGTTCCATTAATTATTATGATTGATTATAATTTTACAAATATATATAAAAAAGAAGTTTATCTCACAAAAAACAAGTGAATTAAAACTAAAAGACCAACTTACTTGTTGTTGAAGTTTTGAACTAGTGCATGCGTGGGTTGGTACTGGGTACATGCTATGATTTATAGTTAAGATTTTGTCATAATGAAGAAATTTGAGACATTTATGAAGGGTAGATGGGATCGCTTTCATGGAAGAGAACCAAGGGAAAGGATTTCCCAACTTCACACAAAATTGATCTGAAGTAGGTTTTAGGAATGATAGCAAAAATGACATCCAAGCACTTAGTACCAATTGATGAATACTAAGAGGGGGGGTGAATTAGTATAGCAAAAAATACTATACTTAAATACTTAAACAGCCTAGCAGTAAACCGATAAAAAAGTTTAACACACATGCAAACCAAATAGCAAATAAGGCATTCACCCATAGAAGCACAATCACCATAACACAAGAGATTTTGACATGCAAACCCAAATGGGAAAAACCACGGTGAGATGAAACTCACAAGTAACTATCTGCAGAATAGTAACCAGACCGGTTAAGGTCAGACCGGTTAAGGTCATACAATGTTCTTTACCAGAACAGATCATGTTAGGAATCTCAATCTCTGTTAGGAGATAAGTCTGATTAAAGACTACCTTGTGAGAGGATTTTAGATCCACAAATGTGAACCACCTTGTTAGAGGACTTACAAAGGCTTTTCTAGGCCTACCCAATTAAGGGTTTCTGACTTGTCAAAGATGTGAGTAATCAACAAGTGAATGATCTAGCAAATGGCATAGTCTACTTGATTAGATCCATTGTAGCTCATAGCTAATTCTCTTTAGCATTACTTCAATCTTCAGTAGATCCACACTCTGTTGCAGTACACAGACTTGATCTTCTTAGTTAAGATCGCACATGCAAGAGTTTCGACGACCACCAAAACCTAACAGCTACACTCATACATACATGCAAAACCCTAGACATGATGTCCTTAAAAGGAATTTGATTTCATGTCGGTCCAATAGGATTACATTGCAAGTTCCTAGGTTCATTGTATCTAGACACATTTGGTAACACGGCACAAAATCATCGTCAAAGTGTCGGTGGATGGTAACTCATCACAAAAATATACTGGTTGGTAACTCATCACAGAGTATTACCGGTTTATACAACTTTTTGAGTTACTGGTTGGTAACTCACAGTAATACCAATTCAAACAGATTTCCGGTTGACAAAAATTGAAGACTGTAAAAAAGATAACTGCCACTTCTGGCTCCTTTGCTCCCCTCTACTTGAGATCCTTAAACCACTTGATCTCTCTATGCCGCTTGGGTCTTTATACCACTTGAGATCGGTAAACACTTTCTGCATAACATCAATAGTCTAAAGACTACAACATGATAACGATTTGGAACAATTACCGGTTGAGCATAATTCATACATTCACAAAGTGGTCTCATGGCAAGTGTGTGTCCATCAATGACAATCACAACATAATCATCAAAATGCCAACAATCTCCCCCTTTGGCATTGATGGCAACACTTAGGAAAAATTTTGACATCTAAGTGTTTTACAACAAAATCATGCCATAATCAAAATTACTCCCCCTAAGCATATACACTATCCCTTTTTTACGACAATACAATGTATACTACTTCCTTACAGAGATAGACATGAAAGTATACATAGCATGCATCAAAATTTAAATATAGAATACTACTCCCCATCAAAATTTTAAGTACAAAAATACTACTCCCCCTTTACCAACAATGACAAAGTATAGCTGAATAACCCTTGTTTCATTAGCATTAAAAACTGATTTAAAGAGTTTATGACAATAAAGAGTGAAACTTGTCAAAAACTGATTTAAAGTCCTGCATAAATATCTTCATGGATAAAGACCATGATTCAAGCAATGAGGTAGCAACCTCATTCTTCGTTTGCATCTGATAGACCTGCTCTTCCATGGCATCCAGGGTACTCATCTCTTGAGTGACCATTAAGGCATCCAGATTTAGATAGCATTTCTGAAGAATTTGCAGTCTTGGCAGTAGGACCAGTTGAAGTTCCTACAAACTATGTGTCTGGTTACTTATCTCTGCCTCTATTCTTGTAGACTGGAGTTGAAACCAGTGAGTGGTTTGTCCATATGTGGAGAAGGAATCATATGGAGTCTTGAACGTGCTTATAAATGACTGCATATCAGATTGTAGTTTGACTTTCTGAGAAAGCACATCATCACATAATAGATGAGGTTGACATATCTTACTTAGCAATAATTTGCCCTCATCCATTGCATCTCTAATGTCCTTTTGTGCCTTCGGTAGATCAAACTAGAGCTCTGTTAACTTTTTCACCAAGGAAGTGTCCAGAGCCTTTTGATACTCCTTCTTGGCATTTGCTTCTACAACATCTTCCAGGCTTTGCACATAGTCTTCTATAACTGTGCATAGGAGCTTCAATTATGCAAGAGAGGAATCAGTACTGGGGAGGTTGGTACCAGGTATCAAACCGGTAAGAGTGTCCACCACAGCTTGGATCACATCTTGCTCCTTTTTCCTCCTTATTACTTCCAGGCCTTCTTAGGCAACCTTAATGCTCTGTAGCAACTCTAATTCATTTGCAGACTGGAGGTCAATGGGACTGGTAATGTCAGCCAGTTTTGCTTGACTACCGGTTACTTTTGGGGTCTCCATCTGAGTGCTCTATGCCGCATCCTCTTTTTCTTTAGCTCCTTTATGTTCCTCTTTCGCCTTCTTTTTCTCCTCTTCCTTTGTCTTTCTTTTCTCTTCTTTCTGCTTCTCTTCTTCTTTCCACTTCTCTTCATCTTCATCCTTCTTCTTCTTCTCCTCTTCCTGCTTCTTCTTTTGTTCTTCCTTTCTCTTCTCCTCTTCCTTTTTCTTCTCCTCTTCCTATTTCTTTTTCTCTTCTTCCTTTCTCTTATCATCTTTCTTTCATTTCTCTTCTTATTTCTTTTCCACTTCCTTCTTCTTCTCTTCTTCTTGTTTCTTATTCTCCTCTTCTTTTTTCTTTTCTTCCTCTTTTGTCTTCTCTTCTTCCTTTTGCTTCTTTTCCTGTTCTACCTGTTTTGTCTTTTCTTCCTCCTATTTCTCCTTTCCTTACTTTTCTATTGGTGCATCTGGAGCAACGTTTTCACCGTTCAAGGCATCAACATCAATTGGGTCCAATTGAGTAGTGACCGGTTTTCTTTCACTATCATATACTTCATCCGGTTGATTTCTTTCCGGTTCTTGCTCAGCTTTTTTGTTGGCTTCAGCCACTTGATGTAATCTTAAGGCTGATTGAGTAGGGGAGTGGGTATCTTTGACCACTTCTGAAACTTTTCCTTCCAGCAACAAGAGTATTCTTCTTCTCATGAAGAAGAGGCCCTTATATCTCTCCACCACTTCATACAGTTTTGTTTTAGGCACTTCAGTGAAATATTGTGTGAATACTTCCTCTCTTATTTCCTGTTCTTTCTTTATGGCAATGTGCCATTTGTTATCTAAAGAATTATATAAAGAATCAGGTGTCTCGGACTTAATTTTTGAAGGCCACCGATCATTAATACATAAATAATTAATGACTTCTTGTTCAACTTCTTCATTTTCATCATCATTAAAATCATCAAAGCACTCTTTCAAATCACCAAGCACTTTTCTTCTAATATTCTTAATTGTTCTTTGACAATGTGTTAAAGGTTTGTAAGAGGAAATATCAATATTTACCGATGCCGATGTTGCCGGTTTATTCTTTGTCTTTTTCCTCGCTTGCCTAGTCTTCTTAGGTTGTTCTTCAGAGACAGTGTCCTCTGAGTCTGGTGTATTGCTTTTCATCTTCCGCTTCCTCTCAAATACTTTGGTGGGTGTCGCTTCCAGTTTCTTCTTTGCTAGTGACCACTTGGTCACTTTGGGACTTGTTGTGGTAACCGGTGTCGATGATGAAGGCATTGTCTTTCCCTTCTTTACAGAGGGTTCTTCAACCGGTGTGATCCTTTCTAAATAGGTGTCGGTTCTCTTTTCCTTTGGATCAAGAGGCGAGGTGAGTAGGGTAGAGGCATACCCATCCAGTATGTCATACATTACCTCATATCCCATCGGTTCCACTTCTTCCTGTCTAGGCTCAACCGCCTCCATTATGCACTCATCAACTTTGATGGTGAAGCAGATGTCCTCCTCATACTTTTTGATAATATCACCAGATATTCTTACTCTTTGGTTCATTTTGCATTTGAACTCATCAAAGTATTTGTTCAGCACTTTCGGATAACCGGTTCCTACCGCTTGTAGGCTTTCCTTGATTTGCTTTGTCACCGATTGGTCAGCAGACCACTGAATATTACCTACTCCTGGAAAATAGCCTTGGAAGTAGAAGAACAACCCAACCAATAGTTTTCTGAACTTAAATCTCAAGGCATTGTCCCATTTGATCGACTTGAGATTCAATAGAAGTTGTCTTTGCATACAAGTGCACAGATCAAACAATGCATCTTCCTTGATCATCTTGTTGGCGGCATTTACCGCTGCAGCAAAGACAAAGTTGATTCTGTTGGCATGGAACATTCGGTATCCTATCACCATACACGCATATTTGACCAGATCATCCTTGATAGAATTAAAATTCATTCCCCGTGAATCGCTCACTGAACTGGTGAGCTTAGTCATTTTTGTCTTGCTAATCTTCCTTAGGGCTGGCACTTCACCGACGTTGCAAAAACTGGTGATGGCATGAATTGCTTCCGGTGTAATATCATGCATCTGCTCTAAGTACATTTTATCACCATGTACTCTGCTCGGAATAATGCGGATGTGATCATCTAAAAATTCTTCAAGGAAATAGACAACATTGTGAATTTTCTTCTTTTCCAGAATGTTAAATTCTGGTTTAATCTTTTTGTCCTTCTCACAGAACAAACTCAACTAAGAATGGATCATTAGAGATCCTAGATCTTGAATCTTATAGTCAATGTAATCGGAAATGCCTTCCTCCACTATAACACCAGCGGGTATTTAAGATAGGGCATTGTATTTTGCCTTCCATTGAATGAAGTCTAAAGAATCAAAAGGTGCACTAGAACTAGCATGTGATGTGGAAGCCATGATAAATAGAGAATTTTGAAAAATACCTTCGTAAGTCAAAATTTAGGGCTCGCAATTTAAACCTTGCTACACACTCCTTTGGTTGCTGAAATACCGCTTTGTGTTCTATACTTCACCAACAAATGTTTGCTTCTGATTCTTCTTCAAGATTTTGATAAATTCTTTGAATTGCAATCCAAATTGCTTTTCTTCGCTCTGTTCTTGAAAACTTCTTCGCTCGTGTGACTTTGAAAAATTATTTTATACAAGTTCTTCACCTACCACAATAAATGCTCCAGTATTAGGGCGTAAACCCTAATTTGCCTTTTACCATTTCTAGTCTTCTGCCAACTGATAGGTATCACATACCAGTTGAGGTCTTTTACCAGTGTAAACCGAGGGTTTGAGATACTTCACCGTTTGCTCCCCCTAAGCTTTTCTGATGCTTAGTTTATCGGTTCAACAACTTCCACACTAGGTGCAGAAACCGGTTCTAATTGAATCACTTCTTCTGGCTTCTTCTTCCAGGTTTTCTTCATATCTGCTTGAACAATTTCAACATCAATCTTTCCTTTCGGAGTGACCGGTATATCATCTGATATACTCTTTCTTGTTTTGCAGAATCTTGTTGTATGACCCAGTTAGTTGCAATGATAGCAAACCATTCCAAGTGCTTTCCAAGGTCCATTATTCATGTTTCCATTCTTCCTTCGGCATGTTACAGTAGTGTGACCATGACCATGACAAATCCAACAATTTTCTCTCCATCTGGTTGCTGCTTGATAGCCACTGCTACTTGACTGATGATTATAGGTATTAAACCAGTTTGGATTCTAGTTCCCAGAGGGTTCAGGAAAAACTCCTTGACTCCTTTTAGGATACCTTCTGGTATTGTGCATGACGGACCTACATTCAAATGCTCTATGCCCAAACTTGTTGCATGCATAACAATTACCATTGAATCTATTGGGTCTAGGCTTATCATTTAGAAAATAAGGAAAATTATTGTAAGCCTTACTTCTACATACATTAGCAGTGTGTCCTTCCTTGAGACAATTAAAGCAAACAGGTTTGAACTTTTGCTTACCTTTATCTTTTGGTCCTAGTTGTTTCTTTGATGCTTCATCTTTTGTTCCAAAGGTCTCACCTTCCTCATAATCAGAGAAACCAAGTCCATTGGTATTATTTACCAGTTTAGCTGATTCAAGCTTCTGCTCTAGTTTGACAATGCTCTTATTGAATTTGGCAAGTATTTCCTTTGACTCAGTGAGTTCTTTGGAAATAGAAGTATTGGATTCCTTCAAGGTTGCTTTCTTAGAGATAGCCATGTTTAGTTCACCTTGCACTTCTTCTTTTTCCATTTTTTTTTCATGAAGACGAGCAGTAAGTGCACTGATCTCTTGTTTCAGCTTGGAGATCTCATGATCTTTGTCTTTTACCAGATCTTCAGTTTTCCTTCGGTTCTCAAGCTCTTGACACATTTGGATAGTCAGTCCTTCCAATTCCTTTCTCAGGGTGGTATTGGATTCATTCATCTTTTCTACTTCTTGAATTAGGGCTTCCATGTCCGCTTCATCAGAAGAACAGTTTTCAGTTAGCTCCATCAGTTTTTCAGTATGCTCTCTTCTTTTTGCCTGAGAGGCCTTATATTTGACCTTAAGTTCATCATAGGCTTTCTTAGTTTGAGTGAGCCGATGAGTAAGATCCCTCACAGTGTATTCCCCCATATCTCTTTCTAAGTGGTTAGACTTATAGAAAGGTTGGCTCTGATACCAATTGATGAATACTAAGAGGGGGGTGAATTAGTGGACCAAAAAATATTGTACTTAAACACTTAAATAGTCTAGCAGTAAACTGGTAAACTAGTTTAACAAACGAACTGGTTAACACACATGCAAACCAAATAGAAAATAAGGCATTCACCCATATAAGCACAATCACCATAACACGATATTTTGACGTGGAAACCCAAATGGGAAAAACCACAGTGAGATGAAACTCATAAGTAACTATCTACAGAATAGTAACCAGACCGATTAAGGTCATACAATGTTCTTTACCAGAATAGATCCTGTTAAAAATTTCAATCTCTGTTAGGAGCTAAGTCCGATTAAAGACTACCTTGTGAGAGGATTTCAGATCCACAAATGTGAACCACCTTGTTAGAGGATTTACAAAGGCTTTTTTGGGCCTACCCGGTTCAGGGTTTCTGACTTGTCAAAGATGTGAGTAATCAACAAGTGAATGATCTAGAAAATGGCATAGTCTGTTTGATTAGATCCATTGTAGCTCATAGCTAATGCTCTTCAGCATTACTTCAGTCTTCAGTAGATCCACACTCTGTTGCAGTACACAGACTTGATCTTCTCAGTTAAGATTGCACATGCAAGAGCTTCAACGACCACCAAAACCTAACAGCTACACTCATACATACATGCAAAACCCTAGACATGATGTCCTTAAAAGGAATCCGATTTCATGTCGGTCCAATAGGATTACATTGCAAGTTCCTAGGTTCATTGTATCTAGACACATTTGGTAACACGGCACAAAATCACCGTCAAAGTGTCGGTGGATGGTAACTCATCACAAAAATATACCGGTTGGTAACTCATCACAGAGTATTATCGGTTTATACAACTTTTCCAGTTACCGGTTGGTAACTCACAGTAATACCAGTTAAAACAGATTTTCGGTTGACAAAAATTGAAGACGGGGAAAAAGATAACTACCACTTCTGGCTCCTTTGCTCCGCTCTGCTTGAGATCCTTAAACCGCTTGATCTCTCTATGTCGCTTGGGTCTTTATACCGCTTGAGATCGGTAAACACTTTCTACATAACATCAATAGTCTAAAGACTACAACATGATACCAGTTTGGAACAATTACCGGTTGAGCATAATTCATACATTCACAAAGTGATCTCATAGAAAGTGTGTGTCCATCAATGACAATCACAACATAATCATTAAAATGCCAACACCAACCTTAACGGGAAGAGTAATAGAACCTATAGTAGGACAAGAGAAACCATCTAAGATCTTAACCACTAAATCAAATTTATCATATCAATATGTTACTTCATGCAATTGTAAAGTATAAAGATATTCTTAACTTATTATATTCACCATACATGTTGGATCTATCATCAATGAGAACCCCTCATGAGAGTATGTCTTTGATCTTTGCAGGTGATATATAGACTTATAGTGGGCCATCAGGTGTTTCAAGTTTCAATTGTCTCACTAGGAATCTAGGATCAAAGGTAATGCATATTGCATAGGTCCTTAGGATGTGTAGGTTTATCAATAAGATTCACCACATTATTTATCAATAAAATTATATTAAATTAAAATTTATATTAAACTAAATTTTTGTTGAACTTTTATATATATTTTTAGTCTTTATTTATTTATTAAATTAAAATTTATATTAGATTAAATTTTTGTTGAACTTTTATATATTTTTAAAATTATATATCGTAAACATATTTTTAAAGAATTTTGTTAAACATTAAATTAATATTTTAGATTTAATATTGAATGTTTTCTTTTTTATATTAAACTTTTACCTTTCAAATTGTATATCAAAATTTATATTTTTATTTCGCTATTTTTTTTATCCTACAAAGTTTCATGTTCTATACTATTTTTGAATTTCATATTTTTACAAATAATATTAACATTATATTGAATAGTTATCTCAAACTATTGCACATCTTTAAATGTCTCTTATTATGGGACCCACGACATCTGACAACAGGTACCATCGTCCGTTGGATGAGCAAAGATCAACGACTTAGGGTGGATTTCGGCCCGAAAGTGGGAAGTGAACACATTTGTGAGAACTTCACCCGGAATTGAACGTTTTAAATTTTAATTAAATATAATTAAGTCTATAAAGCTCTTTTTCAGGCAGAAGTTTAAAATTTTAAATGATTAAACAAACTTAAAAAACAGTCTCGAAAAGTGACACAAGTATGGTGACATG